>NW_004955436.1:3475057-3534032 GCF_000276665.1 Chinchilla lanigera | reverse complement strand
AAGTAGATCATATAACTACGCACAAGACAGGAAGTAGATCATATAACTATGCACAAGGCAGAGAAGTAGATCAATCTACACACAAGACAGGAAGTAGATCATGTGACTACACACAAGGCAGAAGTAGATCATATAACTACATACAAGATAGAAAAGTAGATCATGTAACCACACAAGACAGGAAGTAGATCATGTAAGTACACACAAGGCAGAGTAGATCAAACTACACACAAGACAGCAAGTACATCATGTGACTACACACAAGGTGGAAGTAGATCATATAACTACACACAAGACAGGAAGTACACCATGTAACTACACACGAGGCAGAGAAGTAGATCATAACTATGCACAAGACAGCATGTAGGTCATGTAACTACACACAAGGCAGAAGTAGATCATATAATTACACATAAGATAATAAAGTAGATCATGTAACCACGCAAGACAGGAAGTAGATTATGTAACTACACACAAGGCAGAGAAGTAGATCATACAGCTACACACAAGATAGAGAAGTAGATCATGTAACTACACAAGACAGGAAATAGATCATACAACTGTACACAAGACAGAAAGTAAATCATGTAACTACACACAGGGCAGAAGTAGATCATATAACTATACGTAAGACAGGAAGTAGATCATATAACTACACACAAGGCAACCGGAGGATCAAGTAGATCATAGGATTACACATAAGTGTATCATATAACTTCATACAAGACAGAGCATCCTGACCTGTAATAAAGTAGGACAGAGCACTTTGAGGGCTTGAGTGGAAAAGAATGTCAGGTTTTGGAAACTCGGAGAGGCTTTACCAGAAGGTAGCATTTCAGGCTGTGGAAGATCCTGCTGAGATCCTGTTAGGGAGGAGTGGTTGTACTAGGGAGGAATGGTTGTACAACAGTAAGTGGCGAATATTATTTAGGGGATGGAAAATTGAGAATGGAGAGCAGGGAGTGTGGCATGTGTAGAGATAGTAATGGGACATACTTCTAGTAGAATAAATTGGGATGTAAGAGAGATTTTTAGTATCTGTGGCAAGGTGTCTAATAATGATACCCCTAAGAGCTACTACTTGTAGATTATTAAATTTATGTAAGGCCTTGTGTTAGACATAAGCGTATATTACCTGGAATCTTTATAATAATTTCTGATATAGATGGTTTTGCATTTTATGAATGAAAAACACTGAAGCACAAGGAAGGATGTGTAATCTGTCAAGTAGCTAGTAAGGAGAGCTGAAGTTCAAAACTGGTACTGCACCACTTGACTCCTAAAATTCCAACATGACCTGCTAATTATTCTGAGTTGTTGGGATTGATATTAGTCTGTTAATTGAAAACAATTAAAACAGATGATCATAAACAATTGCATAAAAATTTTAAAATGTAGTACAACTAATAAAATTGGTAACTGAGTATGATTCATTTTGGGTTAATGCTGTTTCGATGCGTAGGAGCTTGCTGGTTGGAGTTCCAAGATCCGTGCGGTATTTATAAGCTGAGCACGGGACCTGTCTAGATCAGCAGGACCTAGGTTCCTGTCTGGGGACCAGCAGTCCCCGGGAATTCTTCAGGTGCAAATTCTTGAGCCCCACCTGTGCCCTACCGAATCGCCTGAGAGCTGAGCCCAGTAACCCGGGCTGGAACCAGTTTCTGAGGAATCTGCCCTGTGTTAAGTTCGAGAATCGCTGATCTCCCACACGACCCGAGGGCCGTTGGGGTGGTTGAGCTGAAGGTTCTGAAGGTGCGAACACCAATCTATGGCAGCGGGTAGGGAGAAAGGCGCTCTGGAGGCAGAATGCGAAGAATACAGAGCTTGCTAACAGTGAGCTGGGTGGGCCGGGCAGACTCGTTAGAGCTGTCTGTGACTTTGTGCCCATCGGGGTGTGGGGAGGATGGGCCCTTCACTGAAGCGCAGGTCCGGGGCAGGCGGCTCATGAGTGGCGGGGCGTGAGAGCTTTGGCTTGGTCGCGCTGACTCTGACACGATGAAGGAGCGCAGACTGGCTTGGCCAGCAGCCTTTCTGCAGCTCTCCTGTTCCGAGGAGAGGCTTGGGCAGCAGGAAGAGCCGAAACGCCCGGTGTGTGTTGAACCCGAGGTTGAAGCTCCACACGGGCGCGCAGCATGTGTCTGGCAACCTTTTCCCTTTCGGGACGCTTCACAGTTGAAGCACCTTGTCTACTGCTTCCTTAATTCTTGCAAATAGTGAGACGAAGTAGATACAGTCCCTGCCAGGTTAGAGAGGAGAAAACTGCGCCCTGCCCAGTCTGCCCTGCTGGGAAGTGCACAGCCGGCTGGCTCGGCCCGCGAGTCTGCCTGACCTCTGCTGTCTTCCTGCCGAGCCTGGGGTCGGGTGCACTTCCCCTCTGGGTGGCCGGGACTGGTCCTGGCTGGTCGCTTGTGGTTCTGAGTGGCTCTGGGGCTGTGGGGGACAGCGCAGAGAGGTAAGGAGAGCCGAGGAGAAGTGGGGTCTGTGGAAGCAGTGCGTGGATACGAAGTCTCTTGGCCGCTGGCAAAGACAGTGGCTCCTCATGGGAAGGAGGCCGGGTCGTTTCCCAAGTCCTGAAGGGCGCAGTGGCTGCCGCAGGGGGCCCCTCCTCACTGAGGCGACGCTTGCAGGCCCGCTTGGCCTGCGTGCCTGTGAGGCTCTTACTCAGCGGATGTTCTTGCAGCTGGCCGGCTTTGCCATCGAGACACAAAACTCACCCATTCTAAATTATTGTTCTCACTTGGGAGATAATAAAAACGTTAGTATTTTTAAATTATGTTATTAGTTTCACTGAGTGCCCTTTATTTTCAGTGAGTATATTTCATGAAATGATGATTCACTTTTGGGAACATTTACCTTCTCTTATTTGTTAAAATATCTGAGTTTACAAGCTAATTTTAATATTAGTATCACCCTATGAAAAAATATCCAATGCATCGAATTTTCTGGGACACTTCTGTGTGTAAATACAGACAAGAACCTTTACACAGAAACATTTCCAGTGATGGAAACACACCATTTCCTGCTTGTTGTGTCATAATTACTGTACCCTCGCTTGTCTTTCCGCATTCACCTGAATAACGGGAGTGCAGAAAGGACCCGGAAGACACCCCTCACTCTGGAAGCTCGGGGCTCGCCCCGTCCCGTCCCCTCCACTCCCCATCTTTGAATAGTCCCCTTTGCTAGTGTCCTGGGACGTACAAGTAATCAAGCAAAATGAGTTTAGATAAGTTTGATGAGTGGGGGTGAATGGGTCAGTTTAGTCTTGGCTTAAGGTTGGAAATGTTAACGTGTGATGGACCTTTCTGGTCTAATGTTTTTTTCTGCATCCGGTTAGTAAGTGAATTCAGAATATTTATTGCACTTATTTTTACATATTCGTTCCAGCTATGAATTTGTGAAATACCTGAGACAGCACATAAGCAGCGCCCTGGGGTCGATGATTGAAGAAGAGATGGAAAAGTGCGCGTCTGACCACCGTCAGGGCGAGGAGCCGGGCTACGACTCGGTGGTGCAGCACGTTACTGAGAGGATCCAGGACTCCCGAGAGTGAGTGTGGCGGCAGCCTGCCTGCGGCGCAGCCTCCCGGCTCCTCCCTTGCTCTCCCGGCCTTCCTTTCCCTTCGGCCCCTGTCACGAGTTCATGCCGGCTCACACCTGCGCTCACTGATTTTCTGCTTATTCTCAGTAGCTCCTCACTAGAATCCAAGCCTTACCAGAATCCAAGGTGATTTTATCTTTTTTTTTTTTCAATCTTTTACCAATTTCTGCACCTGTGCCTAGAAAATAAACACCTAGTCCATCTGAGTTGCCGAGCAGATGTCTGCTGGTGGCCTGGGTTCAGTGCTGTGGCCATTGCCTGCGGTGTGTGTTCTGCAGTGTCGTGGCACGCGTGGCGTGGCCTGAGGGTGCCAGCAGTGTCGTCTCCGGTGTGTAAGGCTAAGATGCAGAAGAACCTTCTGGAGGTGGGCTTAGGGCAGGGGTCTCGCTCAGAGGGGGCCAGGAAGTCCCAGCGGGCCTGGCCAATTCTAGCAGGAGGGTTTTGTGGACAAGTGAGACTGCCGTGGCCCCCAACTTGTCATCCTGCTATCATGCCCCCACCCACCGGGAGGGCCTCACCAGCTCAGCAGAAGTCCATGCCAGGTTCCTGAGCCTCCAGAACTGAGGGTGTCTAAGGTCCTTTACAAAGTGTCTAGCCTCAGGGGTTTTATTACAGCAAAGGAAAATATACTGCTGAGCTGATGTTGAAAATAATTCTGGCTTTAGCGATAAAGGATTCTCTTTCCTTTCCCATATCAGTCATGAACTAATCATACATTGGTGCCTGTTGTCATAAATCACTTCTCCATGTCACATGTTAGATCCGGGCCGTACTCATGAATAAGAAGTCTGCCCTCCAGGAACCCGCAGGGAAGTTCAGTGTTCGAGTGAAGTAGAAACTTTAGGTAGATTCAGTACTGCATGACAAATGCCAGGAGATATGCAGAAGCGTACACGGAAACGTGAAGAATGCATTGCACAGCTGTGGCAGCGACACCAGAGCCAGGGCTCAGGGGGAGCGTGCTTCCTGCTCTGCAGTGGCTCGGAAGTGTCTGTGTGCAGGATAGGTGACCCTGAGCGAGCTCACCCGACACCCAGGGTCGCTCTGCGGTGGTGCGCGTGCAGGCCTGTGTGCTGCGGCCTTGCAGCTCTGCCGCCTGTTGTGCGTGAATCAGCCACAGTCGACCCAGAAAGGAGCGAGTCTGTGTGTTCCTGCGGACCTTGTCTTCACAAGCAAGCGGGAAGCTGGTGCGGCTCCGCAGGGCAGATTCTGCCAGTCCCAGTATCAGAGACGCTGGGATGTTTACTTGGAACTGTGTTACCTGCTATGTTTTAAAGCATTAAATTGGATTTATTTTTAAAATTAATTTATTACTTCAACAGCAGTTTTTCCCTTGGTGACAATTGATTATAATTATTTAAACAAATATGTTATTAGTTAGGCAGAGTGATAGTGTACAGCCATCAGTAACTTAGCAAGTTCAAATCTCTGTCAAGTAAAAGCTGTAGAAATAAAGATATTTTTATTTCTTGATTTTTTTTTTTTTTTTAGAAGAAAAATGGAGTCCTCTTTGGATAATGTTAAAATTCCTCTTCGTCTGTTTCAGGCAGAATTGTTGAATTTACTGTAAAGGGACTGCTATACTTTATAAGTAATTTATATAATGAAAGTATTTTAATGATAAGAGCAGTTTTATATGATACTACTAGGAAATTCCTTTTTAAATCTCTGGGTAAGCTATTTAATTCTGATGTTTTAGTTCATCCATTTGTAAAAATTAATACGTAATAACTACCTCAGAAAGATTTTAAATGACTTAATGAGTGTTTGTCTTCTGCTTTATGAATCATGGATGAAAGATTTTAAATTGTACAGAGTATTATTTTCCTTCAATCTTTTGTGATTCTTCAGAAATTACAGAGGGCTAATGTGGCCACACTGCCTCTATTGACAGTGTTTTAGTAACACTGCAATAATTACAAAGTACTTTGCTCATATGTTTTAGTATTTATCTCCAAGTAGATGTTTGCGCACAGAAGAATTTACTGACATTCACCCAGTGGCTAGATGTGCGTATGCTGTCCATTTCGGTGTCAACACAGTTTGTTATCGGAGCTTTTACTTCCTGTTGCTTTGGTACTTGCTAGGTGTTCAGGGAGCTGCGTTGTAGGCTGCCTGCTGTTCCTCAGCTTTTTCAGAACTGCAATGGCTGCTTTTGAATCCTTTTTTTTTTTTGTCTTTTGAGACAGGGTCTTGTTATGCAGTTTAGGCTGGCTTTGAGCTCACTTTGTAGCCCAGGCTGACCTTGAACTTGCAACAATCCTCCTGCCTCAGCCTCCCAAGTGCTGGGCCTGCACCACCAAGCCTGGCTTGCTTTTGAATTCTAATTTGTTTAATTCTTGATTTTGACAGTCTGGTGCTCTAGCTTTTTGTTTAATATAATTGCAGCTATTATTCTGTTTCTCCCTGTGGTCATTTCTGTTGATACTTTTTGCAGAAGAATTCATGTTGGTCTTTGCAAAAAGGTTAGAATATTTTTGTCCAACTCAAAACCTCAGATGTTTTGTGGACTCGAACTATCCCTACTCTCACCCTGTATTATTATTATTATTACACCCTGTGTATTATTTGCATTATTTGATGAAGAAGCGCGTGTTCTTCACTAGGTGTAGTAAGTTTTAGGGGGAGGGACTTCCTGGTGTTCACCATGTTGCCTCTCCAGGAAGCTGTGCCCGTCCCCTCCTGGCAGGAAGAGTTTCGGCAGCAGGGAGATGTGCTGTGTTGTCTCCCGGTCCCTGCGGCTCAGGGCTGTAGAGGAGGAGCCAGGCCTTGTGGCTGTGGTACGTTGTGTGTTGTCCTTTGCAGGTCCGTGCAGTGAGCACTCAGGCCACTCTGTGTCTTGCGTCTATCCGTTTGCTGTACGTCAGGACCTTCCTGAGCTGGTTCTCACTGTGCTGATTTCTACTGTGTCTTCTCCCGCTTGGCTGTCCTGCTCTGTTCGTGTTCATTTTCAGTGTTCAGCATTGTCTTTTCCTATGATTCCGGCTAATTTACTATATGCATATATGGAAACGTGTGTGTAAGTTTATAGTGATGTAGCAGAAAATGCCCCCAGCCAGGGTGTTAGCTGCCCAGATAACAGTTCTCATTGCAGTTCCGGTTGCTTCTGTCTCCTAGAAACAGCTAGTCGCTGTGATGCACACTATAAAAACCAATCAGAGACAGCCAAGTACTCTGCCTCTGTGCCTCCCCTTTGCAACCCCCGTAAAATCCTCCCTCCCTGGGCCTTCGAGGCCTGACGTTTTGAGGGACAGTTGATTCCCTGTTAGCCCCTAAGTAAAATAAATCTGCCTCCAAATCCTGGGCGTCATTTTGGTGTTTCTGCTTGCCATTGCAGTGATAGGTAAATATATGTTGTTAAATACATCACCCATGTGAACGTATTTTCAGTTGGATGTGGCAAATGATGGGTGTAACCGTGCACACAGCCTTCTGTGGCGGGAGCAGAACCTGAGGTGATGAGCCGGGCAGGAAGAGAGCGTGGTCGGCTCCCCTTCTGGAGGCTTCGAGGCCCGCTGTGCCGGCCCTGCTGCTGTGGGCCACGAGAACGGTCGTGGCAGGTGCTGAGGAGACAGGTGCACCCAGGGTGAGGGACAGCGAGGGCAGGTGCCAAGGGCTGCGTCCTGCAGACTGTGCCCTCCCCCTGGGCCTCTCAGGTGCCCTCGCTTGTCCATGGGGCTGGGCTGGGGAGCGAGCCCACCCGCTCTTTAGTTTTCAGCCCGGGCGTGGGCATGGGGCTACGAGGTTGACTGCTTACGTGTCATGAGCGGGCCACGGGTCTGGCCAGTGGCACCGAGAAGAAATCAGGCTGCTATTTCGCTCCAAATCCCCTGGCCTGGTTGCATTGCACTTTCGTGAAAGAGCATCTGTCTTTTCTTGTTACGGGTTGTTCCAGGGACCCATCAGCCACAAATGGAAGGAAAAGTTTCTGTGTTTGCTTCTCTAATCATCTCTAATAAATACCCCCATGGGGCCTTACATTTACACATTTTTTCAGATATTTATAATTATTTCCTTATTTCTTTTGCTGTTATGATGTAAGTTAGCTACGTTGTACTCTTTTTATCTCGTTTTATAGTTGAGACAATTGAGATTTAATTTATGATGACAGAACTGGTAAGTAGGTAGGATTGTGATCCAGGATTATAATTTTAAATTTAGTACTCTATTAACTATGTGTGTTTAAACTTTTATGTCTTTTTAATTTTAAATGCAGAGATGCCAGTGGCCCAGCACCCATATTTCTTGTTTGTAGAATAAAAGAACTAGACCTTATGGTCCTTCCTGAATCTAAAATTACATTTCTAGTTCTTTTGGGCATCCCAGTCTAACATAATGTAGATGCTTGAGTGTTTGTACTTAAAAAATGGAGAATTTAGCTAGAAGTTATGTTTGAGATTTTTAGATTGCTAGAGATGAGAGAGATCTTAGAAATTATCCAGGTCAAATTCTTATGAATTTCCAAAGTCCCTCTTCTGGCCTTCCTGGTTGTGGGTTGTCTAGCTTACGTACAAAAGCACCTGCGTGCAGTGCAGCTCATGCGTAGGTCCTATGTGCACAGCAGGTGTTGGTTGGGGCCAGCGGTGCCTGTCGCTGTAAAACGTCGGTGGGGGAGAAGGAGCACAGTCTGAGGAAGGGAGGGGAAAGACAGAGATGGGCACAAGGTGAGAGCTAAGGCAGAGCGCAGCAGCCTGGCCTTCGGTGGTGTAAGATTCATAGCTGGTCTCTTTGCTGTGATTAGAATGCTTACCCCTGAGACATCTGGTCTTAGATTCTGTTATTCTTACTGCTTTGGCTATGTAACTAGATGAAAAAAATCCAGGAAATGGAACATTTCTCAATTTGCTGTTCATTTTTATTCCCATCTTACAGTTCTATTGTAACCTTTTTTTTTTTTTTTTTTCTGGTACTAGGAAGCAAACCTAGGATCTTGTACCTGCCAGGCAGATTTTTGTTTAGAACTGTGTGATTAAAGGGAAAAATCATATAATTTAACTTAGTTGACTGATTTTTGCGGGCAGTCTTTCTCTTACTAAGACTCCTTCGCATTTGAAGGTATAAAGACATGATGCACTCCCTGAAGGGTGTCATGACGGCCGCGGTGGAGGATATGAGCAACGGGTTTGAAGAAGAGGAGATGCGATGTCCAGACAGGCAGAGGAAGATCCACAGGGAGAAAAGCAGCAGTTACTGCACAGACAATTGCTCTGACAGCGACTCATCCTTCAACCAGGTGAGCTGTTGGTTTTGCGGTTATGTTTAGAAATGGCATTTAGAAATCACTGGCTTCAGTAATTCTTCATTAGCTAGATTGCTTCTGCTTGCCAACTTAAATATTTAGAAGAAAAATAATAAGATAACCTGACGTTAACGCTTCCGTCAGTGAAGTACCATCTGCCAGACGGCAGGTGCGCGCGCACCTGCTCTGTGGTGGCCGTGGAGGTCTGGTCTGAAGGAGGCCGAGGGAGGGAGGGAGGGAGGGCGGGCAGTGATGGGCGGGTGCTGGGCGGCCCGTATGCAGGCCCAGGCCGGTTGGGTTGTGAGCCAGGACCTGGTGCTCTGGAGCCGCCCGGGCAGGGACTTGGGTTGGACCCTGCCCTTTTGGGAGCAGCTTGCGCTCCGTCAGGTCCCTCAACTCGGCAGGTCCCAGTAGCATTCTCCCCGAGGGAGCGCTCCTCCTGCCTCGAGGGTGCCTCTCCCCGCCTGCACTGTGTGCCTGTAGATACCCTCATTTCCCCTTTGGCCACTGCTCCTTAGAGCCTCATCATAGCATTGTGAATTCAACCCATTTTCTGGCCTCTTCTAAAATATTTCAAGTTGTGCAGTATTTTTTTCGGTGAGAAACACTGCTTTTGAGGATATCATGCTAGTGCTGAGGGATTTCAAAGCCTTCACCTCTTTTTCTGGGACCAGCGGCCCAGCCCGGCCCCACCCATGTTCAGAGCCCGCCCTTCTCACTCTCTTCAACTGATACGATTTTACACTTTTGTATTATTTGTTTCCTAAGCAGAAAAACATGCAAGTGAAAGAGAAGGACAGCTGAGGTTTAAAGCCTGAGCCCTGAGCGTTTGAGTGTTGGGGCCTGACTGTGGGTTGTGTGGCGGGGAACGGACAGGTTTGCGGTGCGAACCTGCTTTTGCTGGCTTGAATAGTCATCCCTTGACACCAGCAACCAAAAGCCACTTCTTTGACTAGCAGTGCTAATTCTTTTTATTTTTTGTAACTACTGAAGTCTTTTCATACTTTAAAATAGTAATAGGTTTCTGTTATAATTTCTCATACATGCCAGATGGTCAAAACATAATAAAACATCTAGGTAATTATGAAAACCTTAGCATTTGAAAGTGTTTTTTAAACCTTTGTGTATGTTTTGAAATACATAGTAACTTTTGTTCTGTATGGTTTAATGAAGGGTGTGTGTCTTAGTTACTTTTCTGTCCTTGCTGAGATAAAAACACCTAATGCCCAAAATAAGGGAAGGAAAGATTTATTTAGCTCACAGTTTGTGGAGGTTTCAGTGCATACTCGGCTGGCTCCGAGGCAGAGGGGCACATGGCGGAGGGCAGCAGTTCGTGGTGGCAGAAGAGAGCCAAGCAGCAGGAGCAAAAGGGAGGAGCGGCAGAGAGCAAGCCTCTTTCCCTCCCTTACACTGTATGCAAACGACCCGCCCCAGGGACAGGTGTGGCCCTCATACCCGTAATCTAAGCTTTGGACTGTGGATCAGTCAAAGATCTAGAAGCTCACCCGTGACTGCATGAGGCTTTGGGGGGACATCCAGACAAAGTATAACAGTGTGTGCATACTTTTAAAAGATTTATGTGCACTACAATTAGGAAAAGCCCGTGTGCGTGACCTTGATTCCATCTTAATCTTGCATTAGTCTGAGATCATCTCTGCTCAGCCATTTATGAACTGGGATGTTGGTTTCCCTCCCTCGCCATGTCTCAGTTTTCTTGTATGTAGTAGAGGTACAGCCTCCTTTTTAGAGTTGCTTTGGGAGTCTGATGATTTAATGTATGTGAGGCATTTGATAGTACCCGGCATGTGTTACTGTCGGCACTTACATACAAACACACTGCGGTATCATTATCAGTGTTTGGTGGTCTTGTCTATTTTTAAGACTAGGAAAAGATTCTTTGTGCATTAGGCATATTAAAGCCCAAATTATTATTAGACTTAGTATTTACTTATTTCTTCTTTCTATGTTCCTTGCCAGTATTGTTTGGACAACTGTAATAACTTTCTTGATTGGCTATATGTTTAATGGCTTATACAGTTTACAGGGCAAATACTTAAATTAGAGATTTCTAAAGTAAATGAATTTTGAGGGTGAGTTTTTAAAATCTAAAGTGTAGCAATTGAATAAATATTTTTCGGGACATGTAATAAAGTAATTGAGTATGATATCTCTATAAAAACGACCGTGGGTGTGCTCTCTTCTCTCTCTTCTCTGTCATGTGTATTATTCCTTGGGATTAAACTCTGGGCCTTTACACAGAGCTACCTCCCAGACTCCTATCCCCCTTTTAATTTTTGAGACAGGGTCCTGCTAAGTCCAGTGACCAGCCTGGCCTCCAACTTGAGATCCTTCTGCCTCACCCCCGCAGAGCGCTGAGGTTGCAGGTGTGCAGCACCATGCCTGGCTCTTTTATAGATGTGTTAAAAAAAGCAGGATGCATTTTTCTTACATAACCTGCATCTGATAGATATATACCCAAATATACTCATTTTAGCAGGTAAAAACCTTTAATTCAGATCCTTATGATCATTAGGAAGACCAAATACATCTTAGAGTATTAATCTATTCTGTTTCTTCGCTTTCTCTCTTTCTGAATGCGTCTGTGTTTGAAATTACATTAACAGAATCATACAGAGCATTCCTTCTCCAAAAACCTGTTAAATAAATCTATGCTTTGTCAATTATGTTACAGAGTTACAAGTTCTGTCCAGGAAAATTACAGTTGATTGTAGACCAGTTGGATCCCCGGCAGCCTAAAGAGGTGAGCGAGCATAAAGCACGGCGTGGGGCCATCCAGGCCCGTCTTGCTGACTGTGTGGTCACCCCTCTCTCCATGGGCCTGTGTTGTCGGGCATGCTAGGCTGGTAGCCCTGATCAGCTTGCCAGTCTTAAAATGAAAGGGCACAAACAGGGAAAACGTCCTTGACGAATTGTAATGCGTTATTAGAACAAAACAAATTTTTTCCTAGCTTCCTTTATAAAGGGGTAAAGCATTTGTCCTCCAAACTGTTCTCCCCTGTTGCTCTGTGTGCAATATTTTAGTGATCTCTTATAAAAGAATTCATGTAATGCTTTTATATTTATATAAAATGCAAGCAATTGCTTAAAATATTTGGTAAACAAAATTATATACTTACATGTGACATGTTTTGAAATGTGCATGGGATTGTATCTGTTTACACCTTAAGAGACTTTACTAATTACTGTTCATGATGTGCTATTGTGTCTGAAAGTCAGTGTGCAGTGAAAATAAGGGTCTTCGCATTTTTTATCTTAAGACATTTGCCGTTTGTTTCCAGTTTATGAATTAGTTTTCTCAAACTTTTCATTTTATGTTACAGGAATGGTTAAGATTTATTCTCATTGAAATTTTCTGAAAAATCAGAATCTTTTTTTTCCTTTCAGAATTTTGCATTCTGTTTTATTTTTGGTTCTTAGTAAAAGATGTTGGAAAAGACGTTGGACACGAGATTCGCCGTTCATATGATAAAAGTCCGGGTGTTTCCCCTGAAATGGGTCCCTCCGAATCTGCTGTTGCTCAGTGTCCTTCATTCTGCTTCCATAGGTGCTGAACTCTTAACGGGACTTTGCTCTAGTAATTACCTGACAAGGAGAGGTGACTGAAATTGAAATTAACTCCTAGTTTCCAAAACCCTGTCCACGTGCCCAGGGCCGTCCCAAGTCAAGGTGGAGCCCGTCCCAGGCACGTCTGTTTGTCCTCTCATCCAGGGACCGGGTGCCTGGCTGAGGTCTCCTGCCTGTCTCTGACCTCCGCCTTTCGTTAAGAGGCTGTGGCTGGGGATGCCTGGGCTTGTGGGCCAGACTGGACCCTGTGTTGTTCTGGCGGGGAGCACACGCAGCCCTGCGCTGTCGCCCGTGGAGTGGAGCTGTTCCCTCCCGGGGCCCCTCGGGTCAACGGTTTTGAGTGATTCGGATTGGGTTGTGAAAGACTGATGGAGAAGTGAACTTGTGGTGAAATACCAAAATTCAATTTTGCATGCCACTGCGGAGTGACTTATTTTTCTACCTCAGTAGTTAGAAGGTTGGGAAACCTGGGTTAGCCAGAAAAAAATTCGGCACCAGTTGTCTTGTGAGGCTTGCTCATTCATGCGCATGCCCCGTCCCTCCCCGGGGCACACCGGGCAGAGCTTGGGGTTGCAGCCCAGCCCTGTGTCGGTGGCTTCCGGCTGGGGAGTCTGCAGGGTCTGCCACCTGCCCCGCCTCATTCCACCGCGGTCCCTCCGACTCACTTAGACTTGAGTTGTAAGTCCTTGTAATTCAGTGTTCAGATTTTGCTTTACCCGACACAGAAAACTAGTTACCTTCCTGCTTAGCACTTAGAGAAATGAGTTCTCATGAGTTATTTATAAAAGGGTATCGGCTTCTCACAAATGGCACTAAAAGTTATCTAGACTTCTCCTTTCAGGTCTTGGTTAAACTCTCTTGTGGAGAGCTGTAATTTTTCTAGTAGCAGGATCTTAACGCACATCTTCTTTAAAAAATCCCAGGTGAGATACGAAGCCCTGCAGACCCTGTGCGCAGCTCCCCCCTCCGACGTCCTGAACTGCGAGAACTGGACCCTGCTCTGCGAGAGGCTGATGGCGTCGCTGTCTGACCCCGACCCTGTGTTCAGTGTAAGGACCTGGGCTGAGATATACTAATGCCACATCTCCCTCCCATTCCAAAACTAGGCAGACCATCGTAGATTTCTCCACAGCAGCTCAAAGGTTACGGAATTTCAGCTTCAGCCTTTGGATTGTCCAGTCCCCTCTTCAGGAATTCCTATTCTGATTAGATGTGAAGTGTGATTGCTAACATACTGCTTTTTTCAGTAATAGACCTTTACCTTGTGCAGTATGTTTTATGTCGTGAAGGGGTAGCCAAGTATTTTGTGTTGTTATTTTTGAAAGGGGTTACATATTTTAAGAGAATTTATGGTATGTGAAAACTTGAACTTAAAAATTACAAACCACTGGCATTTAAGTGTTTATTTAAAGATGATCTACTTAGAAAGAGAAACTAGAAAACTGTAAAGTTTGTAAAATGAGACGAATAATACTGAAAAGTCCCTAAAACTGTAAAATTACAGGCAATAGATATGTGAATGCTTTATGTGAAACACTGGTGGGATACGACTTTCAAGAGCAGCTATTAAGAGAGAAAATGAGTTTGTATTACAGTGCCCAGTTCCACAGAGTGTCAGTGAGGTGAGCAAACGGGATGCTGACACTCAAGCAGCATCTTCTAAAGACAAGTTAGATTTCTGTTAATGAGAACAAGGTTGGAGTGTTGGTGAAGAAACTTTGGCTTTAAAATAGATGTGGGTTTTTTGTACAGAATTGAAGACATTAGCAGAAGAGTTGAGTTGTGTTTTTGTTCCGCGAGTACCCAGTGTGCCTTGCTGTAGTTTAGGTGCTGGAACAGCCCATGAGCAGGGCAGAAAAGCCGCTCCTGGAGCTTAGCTTCCAGTGGAGGCCACAGGCAGTAAGCAGGGGATTGTGGGAGAATCCAAGGCGTCACCTGCTGTGCGCTGCCTGCCCGAGGTCAGACTGTGTCAGCGAGGATGCCATTAGACAAGAGGGCTGGAGCCACTTTAGTGTCGTCCGCAGCAGAGAGTGTTTCCCTGACGCTGAGACGCAGTGCAGACTCACCAGCGGCGGAGGGTATTGTGGACTTCCGAAAAACTTTGACGCCAGGACTTCAAGCAGGGGAAAAAGAATTTTAGGGTCACTTTTAATATTTCAAAGCTCTGTCATAGCAGATACAGGCCTAACTTCCCCTGCATTTTTACCCCCTTAACAAAGAATTGCAGCGAGTATGTTTTCCTTATTTTAGAAAGTATTGATAAGTGTGAACCCGTCACCCTTTCTGATGGGCTAGTGCAAGTTGCTTTGTCAGCCGTTCGGATTACGATGCAGCAAGGGTCAGTTTCTGTACTTAGTAAATTTGAAACGATTGTTATGAGGAACAGTGGTAATAAAATCAGTCATTTTGTGGTAGAAAACAAAACATGGCATCTTTTTCATTTTAAATTTTTGCTTGATTCCTCTTACTGATTTTGATCCTGTTTCTTGATCTCCTACCCTGAGAACTCTCACATGTAACTGAGTGCAGCTTTCAGTGGTTGAAAAGCATGACAGATACCAGTTACTGTGCCTGAGATATTTAATCACCTGTGTGCGGCAGGAATTTCTTGGATTATTCGTAGAAGTCTCTAGTCCTATGGGGAAGTATTTCTTGTAAGCCTATGATGTGAGCCAGGTTATTTATTTTTTTCCCTAGATTAGAAAATTTGAGGCAGCTTTGTTTTTATTTAATGAAAAGTTGGATATCAGTATTAGGATTAATTTCATTATGATATTTGCATTTATATAATTAAAATTCATATGATTTTGTAGTAGCTATCATTCTTTTTTTTTTTTTTTTTTTGGTTTTTCTCCGGTACTGGGAACCGAACTCACGAGCTTGCACTTGCCAGGCAGGCGCTTTTGCCACTGAGCTAAATCCCCAGCCCCGTAGTAGCTATCATTCTTAACTACTTTTTAGTACCAGGCTCTGTTTAACTACATCTGTTTGTCATTCAATTAATTTACCTTGTGATACTTTGAGTTTTAATACTGTTAATATATATATATTATTTAATTTTTTTTTTTTTAAGACAGATTCTCGCTATGTAGTGCAAGTTGGCCTTAGCCCAGGCTGGCCTCAAACTCACAGTGATCTTCCAGCCTCAGCCTCCTGAGTGCTGAGATTACAGGCGTGTACTACCATGCCTGGCCAACAGTGTGTTAAATTTAAAAAATATTATATGGTACTTTTTTTGGGGAATAGAAACAGTTATTAGAAAAAATCTTAAATGTCTGATTACTGAAACTACTCATGTAAACAATCTGAAAAACAAATCTTGGAGTTAGAAATACAGTCGTCTTGGTGTGGTGGTGCGTGCCTGTCATCCCAGCTCTCTTGACTGAGTCAAGAGAATTTCAAGTTCGAGCGCAGCCTGGGTGACTCAGTGAGTTCCTGTCTCAAACAAACAAAACAAAGCAAGACAAAAAAGTGGCCAGGCATTTAGCTTGGTGTGACGGTCCTAGGTTCAGTTCCCAGTACCGCTCATACGTGCACACACAGAAATACAAGAAGAGAGGGCTGTATGTTCCTAAAACGTACACTGCCTGCTCCTGTTGTTAGCTGGAGCTTTTGCTGTCCTTGGTTCCTTCTGACCTTTCCCCTGGTGTTCTGCCTTCCTGCATCAGTACCCATCGCGAGCAGATTTTGCAGTATATTTTATTTGACTTACTCTTTTGCTGACTAATACAAGAATGTACTTTTTAAAATAGTCACATTCCTACTTAGGTTTCAGAATGTCGGTGTTTGTTGTTTGAGGCTTTAGTATATAGAGAAACTTTATCTCTGTTTGGGTCGGAATCTTGGAGGCACCTTCTATCTCCTTTTCTAGGACCGGATTTTGAAGTTCTCTGCGCAGACGTTTACACTGCTGCCCCTGCACATGACCAAGGAGATTTACATAGGCCTAGGTGGGTGACTCAGTCATTGCATTTTTTCTTTTTTATATGTACTTTAGGAAAATGCATATAAAATATTTTTTTTCCCAAAGCACTGTAAATGAATGGTATAACAGTTGTTACTTTTCTTTTCCAGTGAAATATTTGGAACTATACTTTCTTTCCAGAGAAAATCATATTCCTGCTCTTTCAGCGGGTATAGATGTAACAAACCCTAATGTGACCCGCTTACTTAAAAAGGTATTTATTCACTAGAATCAGCCTCTGTTTCTAGTCTTTCTGTACTTGGGGTTCTAAGTGTGTGACAGCCGTTGTACCTGTTGTGTAGGTTCGTCTTCTAAGTGAGTATCAGAGAGAGGCACCGTCTTTCTGGATCCGGCACCCAGAGAAGTAAGTCCATCCATGGGTCCCTGAGTGGGACATACATGTAGGTGTGGAATTGCCCATCGGACACTGAGAGCGGAAGACACAGACAGCCATAACTTGACAACACAGGAAAGGCGTTTGTGTGATTCATCTTGTGTGTGTGTTTTTTTTGAGACCGAGTCTCACTATGGGGCCCAGGCTGGCCTCGAACTCGTGCTGGTTCTCCTGCCTCACCCTCCCAAGTGCTAGAATTACAGGCGCTCACCATCATGCCCAGTTGTTTTTTTAAAGCTTGTTTTGTTTGGTGTTTAGCTATGTGAAAGCATCTGTATAAGTGTCTTACATCATTTCTAACACAGTAAAAGTAGGGTGTTGTAGTGTCAGTTCTTAATTAATCTTTGCTACTTTAGACAAGTTCCACAAAATGTTCTTTAAATGTATTCGTTTTAGCTCTGAATCTCTAATAAGGTCAGAAGAGCATCTGTGAGGCAAAGACGGAAAGTTACATTTGGAGAGCCATTGCTGAAGTGGTTAAGAATGTAGATTTTTAGCTGAGTGTGGTGGCGCCTGCCTGTAATCTGGGCACTTGGGAGGTGAGGCAGGGGGATTGCCTTGAGTTTGAGGCCAGCGATAGTGAGACCTTGCTTCAAAAAAGCCAAAATTTTCAATGTTTGATTTATTTATTTTTTGAGACAGTCTCACTCTATAGTCAAGGCTGGCCTTGAACTCACTGTGTAGCAGGCCTCAAATGCTCAGTGATCCTCCTGCCTCAGCCTCCTGAGTGCAGGAATTAACAACAGGTACCACCACGCCCAGCAAAAAAAGATTTTTAAAGTAGAAAAGTTGAGTGTGAATTCTACCTCTGCCATTGACTGAAATAAAAAGTTTCTAAAGATTATATTCTTACTATATCATTCTGTAAAGTATATTACTACTACTATATCTATATACTATTTTAATAGTAAAGTAAATCACAAATATATAATTTTATATAATATATGCATGTAATTATATATATGTCTATAATATAATACCGATATGTCATGGCCTTTGTGCTTACCTAAAAATCCCTTGTTCCTCCTCACTTCTCAGGTATATGGAAGAAATTGTGGAGAGCACCTTGTCCTTGCTGTCACTTAAACAGGACCCGAGCCATCTTGTCTCGCCAAAGCTTTTAGACCCGATCTACTTCTTTGCATTAGTTGATCCTAAGGCTGTGTGGTTCAAAAAGTGGATGGTAAGGCGGCCGCAGCCCGCTTTGCGTGTCCTTGTAGCGGCAGCTGGTGTTTGACTGTCCTGTGTGCTGAGCGTTCCGACCGCCTCCCAGGGCTCACCCGCTTCACCCTGAAAGCCTGTGTGGTCGGCGGTGGCACCCGTTCTGGGGGGACTAGAGTGGAGGCCGGCGAGTGACGGGCGCCCAGCGGGTCTGTAAGTGGTGATCCGTTTCAGCCTGCTTAGGCTGTGTGGCCTTTTGTTAGTCTTCGGCTGTCTTCAGCAGATGTGGGCGGTGGGCGCTCAGTGCCCCTGTGTCCAGGGCTGTGGGAATACGCCCACCGCACGCTGCTCCTCTTACCTCCCGGCGGGCCCGCCGTTTGGGGCATCTCCCGCGTGGGCCGGGGGCTCTCAGTCCCGATGAGCGAGGTCTTCTCGCCGCCCCCTCCCTCTGCACTGCTGGGTCCCCAGCGGGGCTCTGCGCCGCCCTGTCCGTCTGTCTGCTGGCCGTCTTGAGCTCAGGAAGCAGTAGAGGCGGAGCTGCACACCTGCTACACATGGTCGTTGCTGCGCAGCATGGTTTGGCTTCTTTGCTCTTCTGTCTCTTATTGTCTCAACGCGACGGTTAGTACCCGATTTACTGGAGCATGACTCTCCTCCAGTCAGGAGCCGTGTGGGGCCACAGAGCAGCAACTGATAAACGTTGGCGCCGTGTGGGTCCCTGGCCCCTGGCCCGCCTCTGGCGCTTTTCTTCATCTTCCCGTGACTGTGAGAGTGTTCCTTTATTGAAGAAAATGCAAGAAATGTAAAAGCGCTTTTTCTTCTAGCCTTGCCATACAGGGATGACGAGGTTTTGGTTTATTTAGGCATTGTTTTATATTGTGAAAGCATATTTTGCATGTTTTATGAATGGGGTTTTTTTTAAAGTTGAACATTTTTGATTGCCAGTTCTTGATTCTTAAGAGAATGAGGCAGATCACAAGAAAACTAAACAATAGGAAGTTAATAAGTAATCAGGTGAAAATGTCTTCTAGTGGTAATGAAAGTTTACTACCTGTAGGCCTTCCCCCTGAGGGAGGGTGAAAAATGCGAAGTAAAGGGCCAGGCAGTATTTTTGGCTTGTTGGGCTGTGTGGTTCTTGTTGCAGTTTCCCAGCCTTACTGTATAGCTTCAGAGTATCTAAGAAAAGGTGTATACAAACAGGTCTGACTGTGTTCCAATAAAACTTTATTTATAAAACCAGGTGGTAGCTTTATTTGGTCTGAAGACTGTAGTTTGCTGATTCCAGTCAGATGGAGGTCTTATGAGGATTCCTTTGTGGAACATACCAGTGTTACAAATAATTTAAGTGTATATCAGCATATTTCTCTTACTGAATCTGAAGAAAAGATTCATACTTTTGGAAAATAAGTCATACAGTTAAAACATAGGGTTTTGATTGACCTTCAGTTGATTATAATACTGCTTAATGAATTAAAAACTATTCCTTAGAATTCTGATAGCTTTTACTGTCTTGATATTTAATGTCAAATAGTGTTAAGTTTTTAATGTTTTTAAGTAAAATGAATAAACCATATTTAGAATGCTAATGCTATCAAGTATAATTTAAGTAAACAATATTTACAGTTCTCCTGGCTTTGTACAGTGCTGTGTATGTACAGGTTTTTCAATGCCAGCTGCATTCAGTGCTAAGAAGAGAAGCCTTTTTCATCACACTGTCATTTAAAAATGTGACTGGCAGAAAGTGATGGGGGTATTGTCTCTCTTTTTTTTTTTTGTCTTTTTGAGACAGGGTCGTGCTATGCAGTTCAGGCTGGCCTTGAGCTCACTTTGTGGCCCAGGCTGGCCTTGAACTTGTAACGATTCTCCTGCCTCAGCCTCCCAAGTGCAATATTGTCTCCTTGAAGCATTTTCCCCTTGGCCAATTTCTGTACATGTATACTGAAATCTTCAGTATAAGATTTGTTATTTTTCTCTTTTTACTTTAATGTTTTTTCTTTGGATCCTACCGTATCCTGGTAGTTAAGTAGGTTTGGTCTGTTGTTTGGTGGTCGTGACTCAGTAGGGAAATTGGACCCAATTAATGGGTGTAGTGTCTTTTACTAGTCTGTCACTAAATGACACCAAAAGTGATGCCAGAATTTTTTGATACCATTTTCATCCCAGCGCATCATTGCTGCGCTGTCAATGCAATGCATGTAGAAAGATCTGTTTGGCATTGGTTATAATAACTTAAGCCTAAGTTATTGCATCATTTACAATGTTATTGGTAGTGATGCAGGAAAAGGTTTTGAATGGCATAGCTCTAATACTAAATATCATTTTCCTTAATTTTAGCATGCGTATTACAGCAGAACGACAGTGCTAAAACTTCTTGAAAAGAGATACAAGTCTCTGGTAAGTTTGTGTCTCTGCTTTTACGCTGAGAAGCTGGACCTCGGAGAGACGCGTGGTGCCCTGTGTTGCTGTGCGGAGCTGCGCCGTGCGATCGGTGCTGCCCAAGGGAGCAGCTCGCCTTCGGGCGGCCCCGAAGCGCCACCCTGCGCAGGTGGAAAGGACGAGAGGAGGGACTTAGAATGCGGTCGGGTGCCGGTTAGGGCATGTGCAAGCACAGTCAGTGGGGCCGCTGTGAATAACAAGCTAGTTTGAGGAAAACTGTGTGTTAAAGTATTAACAAGTAGTTTGATTCAGGTCAGGCATTAATACGGGAATCACATACATTTGAAAGTTCTATGGAGAAACTCAGACTGAGAAATACTTGTGCGTTTGCGGAAGTTTGGGTTGGGTTACGCCTAGTGCAGACTAGTGACATGAAATGTGTTACCCAGACTGTCCGCCTCAAGTGTTACTAGTAGAGGAGTGTGTGCGCACTTTGCAAAGCTGAGATGTGTAAAATCAGTTAGTAATTGAGAAGCCTGAAGATGAAGTGTGTGAAGATACTTGACAGCTTGCCCGAGTCTGGGTGGTGAGTGTGGTGGTGCCGTCAGGCGTGACCCCGGGTTTTGCAGTGAGGCGAAGGCAGGTTCCCGGCGGTGTGCACGTTTGGTGGCGTGGTAGAGTGTGAAGGGGAAGAGGACACTGACCGCTCGTGCAGGAGCCGGGGTACTGAACAATAGGAGGGGGCTTCGCTGGTGGGGGTAAAAGGTGCTTAAACTTTGCTAGAAAAATTAAGTTGAAGTAAACTTTCAAGGTCTCAGGTCTTTTCCTTTCCCATTCAAATGAGAGCTTGCTGCTGCCCCGTGGTACAGACGTCCTGCTGGGGTGGAGGCGGGAAAGCAGAGCGGGCGGCGCTCCTCTCCCGACTCCCGTGCAGACGTGACCAACTTGCTGTCCCAGAGGCCCGGCGGGAGGGCAGATGTTGCTCACTGACGAACCTTGAAATCTGTTTCTTGTTTGAGACGCTGACTGTGTCAGTCGATGTTTAGGCCGCAGGTGGAATTTCTCTGTTGAAGTCATTTCAGCGGCTTTATCAATGAAGTCTGACTCTTACTTCGTGTATGTAATGAGTTGAACCTCTCTGCAACTTTATCTGAAACCTCATTTTCTCTGAAAAGCTTTCCTAATTTATAAACCATCAAAAAATGATTTATAGTATTTTTATTTTTCGAAGTAAATTTTGTTCTGCTTTGCAATGAAAGAAGGAGGAAAATGGTCTCAAGGTCCGCTCCCTTCTGTTTTACTTGGAGCGCTGAGGTCAGCCGGTGCACTGCAGCGGGCACTGGCTCCGGGCCCTGGTCTGTGTGTCCGCTCTGAGACCGTGGCAGCCCGCGAAAGTTTCCTCCACTGCTCTCCCGTGTTCGGGACGAGATCGCTGCAGCGGTGGGCATCTGCTTTTTCTGTGGCCCAGCACTGGCTTGCACAGGCTCGTTAGAAACTTGAAGTGGGACTAGGATAACCACAGGACTAATTCTAGGTTTTGCTTATTCCCAAGACTGCCTGGAGCTGATCTTTCCAAGGTCACCAGCCGTCTCCTTGATACCAAAGCTTACAGCTACATCCTCATCTCCTGGTGGCTTGTTAGGCGTGGGAACCAGAGTCAGAGGCATCTGCAGGAAGTAGTCAGGTGTCAGGAGGGAGAAGGGCTGGGTGGAGACCCAGCGGGACCGTTGCATACGGGCACATCACAGCGTGCTTTCGCTGCAGCAGTCCTTCCAGCTTGTTCAGTCTTCTGAATTTCTGGCAGTTGAGGTAGAAAGGAAGGCTGCTTCTAGTGAACAGGAAGGACTCCAAAGCCAGCGAATTAGGCAGCAGAGAATTTTTCCATCTTTCCTTAAGGTATGAAATATCTGTTTCTGTCGCTTCCTTTTCATACTTGAGATTGAACCCAGAGCCTTTGCACCGAGCTACATCCCCAGGCCTTTTATTCTTTTTTATTTCGAGACAGTTTCACAAAGTCACACAGGCTGGGCTAGAACGTGCAGTCTTCCTGTCTGAGCTTCCAGGGTGCTGGGATTGTAGGCGTGCACCCCTACGCCTGGCTAAAATACCTGTGCTTGTCTGCCCGGTGATAACAGTGCTGTAACGGTATTATACTTACTGGCCTGGGATATTTTCCACCGCATCCTCCAAGGTGGTGCCACAGTGGCGTAATTCGTGAGGCTCACTCAGCTGCAGCATCTGGAAATTCTGAATGTTTTGAATTTTTCCTTAAATATTTTCCTCTAGCATTTTTACTGCCTTAACTATTTCTTTTTAAATTCCTGAACTAATAGGTTGTAAATTTCTGGAGTTCATAGAATACTGTTTTCTCAGATAACAGCCGCAGTGCAGCAGTGTGTTCAGTACCTGGAGTTGTGTGAGACCATGAAAGCCGATGAAATCTTGGGACATTCAAGGCATTGTGGTAAGTATTATTTTCTTTGTTGCATACTTTTAAAAACGGTCAATTTTATTAGTAAAGATAGCTTAGAAATTGTTTGTTTATTTTGATTTTTTTTGAGACAATCTCTAGGCTGGCCTTGAACTCACTGGGTCCCCCAGGCTGGCCTGATTTTTTTTGAGACAATCTCTAGGCTGGCCTTGAACTCACTGGGTCCCCCAGGCTGGCCTTGAATTTGTGGCGATCCTCTTGCCTCAGCCTCTTGAGTGCTGGGACTACAGGCGTATGCTACCATGCCTGGCAGCGACTATTTCCTTGTTAGTAGTTCGGAGAATGGTAAATTAGATCACCTTTGTCAGTGATGTAAAATGAAACACTCCTGATAGATTTAAAAGATACGCCATAACCACAGCTTTTTATACCAAAACCCCCTGCGACACTGATGCTTGGTCAAGTGCTGCGGGCTGCAGCTCCCGACCTGCTGTGCTCCTGCGGCTCCCAGCGCGCTCATTCCATCGGGCCGGGCGCTGGCGTGGGTGGAGTCCCACCCGCCGGGCGCTTTACTGTCGCCCACGCTCTCTGCCCGGGTTTCTTCCCTCAGCCTGAGTTTAGCTGTCCCTGGCGCTTCACCGTCGCCCCGGGCTCTGGTCTCTCCGTTATTGACGAGTCCTCTCGGGCCCTTTCCTGCGGGGGCCTACACAGCCTGCTGCCGGCGCTGCTCCCGCTCAGCCCTGGGTCCCTGACGCGCGGGGGTGTCTTACTCGGTGTGGAGGAATGAAACTTACTCTGAATGCCCAAGAAAACCGCTTATTCTACACTTTCCTCCTCTTTTGCTTACTTCGCACAACTTGGGAACCTGATTCTTTTATGGTTCTGTTGTTTTTATATTGTTTTCCCAAACACGTTATTTTGAAAGTGTGAGGACGTCTTACAAAATACTTCCTCCCTGGTTAACTCTGGGAATGGAAGTGGTCAGAGACGCATAGCGAGCGAGCGTGAAAGCGGCCTCTGAGCGTGCGGATGCGGCTGACCGTCTTCGGGCGCCTCCCCAGTGCTCTGGCCGCTGCTTCTGTTCTGACCGCGAGGCCCCGTCCTCTGCGCTCGCGGTCCCGGTGGAGCTCCTGCGCCGGCCGGCTCGCACCGCCGGCCTGCCCCTGCTGGCCCCGCACCTGCCCTCCGGCCCTCCCCACAGCGCCCACTCCCCGTCTTCCTCCCGCGAGCGCCCCTCCTCCTCCTGCGCCGCTCGTTCTCTTCTACCTCGCTCTCCTCGCCCCCCTTCGTGTGGCGCCTGGCTGTTTTCTGCCCTTGGCGTTGGCCAGGCCCAGTCCCGGCTCTGGCTGTGAGGACTGTACACGTTTACTTGTAAATTATTTGAGTCCGCAACCCTCTCCGCGTGTCGCCGTCCACATGTTCCGTGAGCCCTGCAGAAGTTGCTGTGGCACAGCTGGAAGCCACTGTTTCTCCTCTTTGTGACCTCAGTGCTTGGCCAGCGGACTTGGGTAGAAGCAGGCTCCCCCCCACACGGTGGAGTTAGGGCCTGGGCTTTTCCGGCCACGCGCAGTCCTGACTAAGACACGTGAGCTTCAGTTTTTAAACAGTATTTTTGTGTCTCTCGTCGTTAATTCCTTTGTTCACACTTTTCCTATTGGGACTTCTTGTTGAGGGCGTGCCTGGTACCTGTTCTGTACGAGACCCTGAGTGTGGGTGCACAGTGGATGGAGAGTGCGTGGAAGGTGTCTGTTGTGGAGATGCTCATTTCCTTTGCGAACGGGGTGGGGATGCGATTTCAGTACAGATTCAGCCTTCCTATCTGCAGTGCTTGGGGTGTGAAGTAGTTCAGATTTCGGGGTTTTGGGGGTGGTGGATTATTTGCACACATTTACCTACCTTGGCTTTTAATTGTAGGCATCGCTCGGAGACCCTTTCTGGTGACTTCCTCTAACTTCTGCACCCCTCCCTGTTGAGATGGTAACTGACAGCCTTACCCTGTTTTGGCATGAATACTGGATACGTATTACGCCTTTTTGACTTCTGCCAATTTCATGGTGGGTTTTCTTCAGATTTAGGGTAGAGGATCAGAGGAGACAGTGAAGAAGATAACTAATTTAAACCAGTTCACTCCGTCAGTGCCGCCATCACAGACGGCAGCCTTGTTAGCGGCTTCCAAGGGCGGGAAGAGGCTGCCTTGAAATACGGCCCTAATCAGCGCTCTTGTTTGCTTTCTCCTAAGGGGACAGGCAGAAAACGCTCTGCTACTCGGCACAAGAAGTGCAGTATGTTTACTTCATCCACTCGCTGTGCCTTTTAGGAAGACTGCTGATCTACACACAGGGCAGAAAACTCTTTCCCGTAAAGCTGAAGAATAGAAAAGGTGAGTGAGTCGGGGACGCGTGTGGTGAGATGGGCCGAGGATCATTCGCACCGGGCGCAGTCCCTTCTAGGGTACCGGCTTCGGGAGGTTAGCCTTGCTAAGGACTTTATTTTCAGTGTGAACTTTTTTTCCACGGGTAGGTTTTTCTGTTCTCCTTACACTTAGTGCTTTTTAAAATTTCTCTTTGCTTTTCAAAATGCTTAAGCATGCTTGATGATCGGCCCTGGACAGAAAGCTAAAAGATCTCACTTGTTTCTGTGCTATGAATAACCTGTGATCTTTTGGGTACATCAGTCACCTTGTTTGCGTTTTTAATCCATAAAAGGGAATGTTGGTGTCCGTGATGCTGGACACAGAGACTTTTTGTGGTCATAGAGAATGCTGTTTATAGGTGGCACAGTCTATATAATTTGATGTATTACCACTTCAGTTTTACCATCTCATTTAATTTTTACAAGTCAAACTTTAACACTTGATGTTGGTTAATCCCACTTATTTCCCTTAAAACTTTAATCTGTACTAGAAATGTAGTATAGAATTGGCAAATTTTTTTCTGTGAAGTACCAGACAGTAAATATTTTGGGCGTGGAGAGCCATATACTGTCCCTCTTGCATGTTCTGTGGGTGGACGCGTGGGTTTGCAAAACAGCTGACATGGCAGGCCGGAGCGTGCTGTCCTTGGAGGCTCGGCGGCAGGCTGGCCCGTGGCCGGCATCTGGGAGCTCGGCCCCCTGTTCCTCCCAGCGCAGATGAGGGCGCAGGACTGTTCGTGCCTGAACTGGCTGTGCAGCGAGGTTTTTGCTGAACACCTGCTGTCCTGGGGAGGCTGGGGTTTTGGTGTGCGCTGGGCGGGGGCTGCTTACATGCCCAGCTCTCAGCGTAACCCTGGAGCTTTCCTGGTAGCTGGTGTTGCAGGCGTGGCGCCGCAAGCCGTTGCTGGGAAATGGCGTGTGTCCTGGACGACGCCCCTGGAGGGGACCCCGAGACACTCGCGCCCGCTGTGCTCTGGATTTGCACCTTTCCTGTGGATTTCACTTCGCATTCCCTCGTAGTGATAGCACTTCGTACGAATGTGTACTGAATCCTGTGAGTCTTCCCAGTGAATGGCTGAATCCGAGCGTGGTTTTGAGGGCCCCTGACCCATTTGAAAAGTGCAATTCCTTCTTAGCCTTTGGGCCTCGCAGATTCAGGTCCTAAGGGCTGGCTGTGTTTGCTGACCTGTTGTCACAGTGCTTTCAGTACTCGTTTGCCCGGTTGCATTATTTGGCTCCTCTTTGTTTCGGCCTGATGAGGAGCTTTCTGAGCAGAGAAAGACGCTGCCTTCTGCTGCTCTCTCGTCGTTCTCCTAGTGGTGCCGCATCGTGTTAGGGACCCTGAGCAGTCATTCTGCGGGCACTGCTGAGCTTCAGGGAAACAACAGCCAGCTGACGTCTGATGTTTTGCGGTTTTCAGCCTCAGTGTGCAGACCCGCCACCCACAGGTTATTTAGCCTTTTGTGTGCACTGCTCGGTGCGCACCTCGCCCTGTCAGCCGTCACCCGTCCTCTGAGGAGCGGGTGCAGAGACGTGTGCTGTGCCGAGCAGCTCCTGTGAGGCCTCTCCCTGTGCGGTGAGGACTGTGACCTGGGCCCGGCACGTTGCCCTCCAGCTTCTTGTGAGTGAAGGATGATTTTAGGGCTTTTGTATTCATGAAGAAAGTAGAATACTCGGTAACCTCTGGAAGGTGTGTAAGGCTAGCGTTCAGTGCACACAAAGCTTTACTAGTAAATACCCACAGTCCTGCCTGAGCTTGCAGCGTGTGGCTCCTCAGGACATCAGCAGCAGATGGCTGTCTGAGACAGATACGGTTTGGCCGCAAAGCCAGCGATGTTTACTATCGTGTGCTTTATTTGGCGAGTTTGCCACTTCTCTCTGCGGTGCTGTATAAGGAAAAAGCTGAGCAGGGCGTGGTGGTGCACGCCTGTAATCCCAACACTCGGGAGGCTGAGGCGGGAGGGTCGTTGTGAGTTTGAGGCCTGCCTGGGCTACAAAGTGAGCTCAAGGCCAGCCTGAACTGCATAGCAAGACCTTGTCTCAAAAAGACCCCCCCCAAAAAAAAAAAGGAAGTTAGCTGGTCTAGAAATTAAACAGAGCTTTACTACTCCTAATCAAACACATGCAAAACAGCCATGATCAGATTGGACATCTTCCACTGCAGGTGTGCAGTGAGGGATTGGCTGCAAATGGACGGTCACTTCACCGTCACACGGTGCTGTGGCATCGCCTGCCCTGCCACCTTTAAACACGCTGTGTCTGACTTGCTGTGGATCCGTCTGTTGTAGGTTAGAGCTCTCTTCTGACTGACCGTTTCACAGGAACTGTAGTGCAGCCATGCGGGAGAATGGAACGCATTTCCGTTTTCTAAGTTGTACGTGAATGCTAGGAATTAATGTTCTGGCCTTTTTTTGTGTTCTTTCAAAGACTTGGTGTCCCTGACGGATCTGCTGGTTCTGTTTACTCAGCTCATCTATTACTCGCCAAGCTGTCCAGAGACGACACCAGACGTATATTCAGGTAACGGTGTTTGTATTTTAAGTGGAGAAATTAAAAACATGTGAGATACTTAGGAATCCAGTTGTTGAGATGTTTTAACTGCCTGACCTAGTTAGGTAAGTAGTTCTGTTAAAGCACAGTATTCCCCATGAGACATGGTGTTGGGCCTGAAGCGAGCCGTGGGATCTGACTGTGCGCACTGATGTTCTGGGACGCCTGTAGTCTGCTGAGCTTTTTATTTAGACTCAATTTCACTGAGACCATTAATGCTACTTTACTAAAGATCAAGGTGTTCTCAAGAAATGATCTTGGGAGAAGATTGGCTGGTGGATATTAGTGTGCTCTCTTTCTGGCATTTTCTGTCCTTTATACTTTCCCAGACGTTTTGATCAAATTGCCTGTTCTGGCTCGTGTCCAATACTTTGATCTTCTGTAGTCTCATTGAAGAGTAAAGGAAAAAAATTTTTTCATTTTTTCTGTAAGATGCTTTCTAGTTTTATGCCTGTTGAGTGGCTCCTAAAAGTGTATGAAAATATTAACATTTAGAAGTTTTACTTTTTTCTTTGCATATCAGTGTTCCCAAAGTAAAATCTTACTATCAAAACATCCCAGTTTGTCACCCAGAATTGGGAGGACCCTGGAAATGTTGGTACAAATTCTGAGGGAAGCTCAAGCAAAGCAAAGCAAAAAGTGGTCTGAGCTCATACTAATGGTGTAAAGTACATGTCAACTAGCAGGGTTTATCTATGCAACAATAGTCTGGGTTTTTAATCATGATTTTTTTTTTCCTGGCTTTGCAGTGTTCTGTGTATATGGAGTACTCACTAGTGTAGGGCCCTGCTTCTGAACCATCTTGCATGAGAACTGATGCTTCGTTGGTTATAATTACTTGTTCACATTCTGCTGCTGGTGGGCTCTTGTCTCCCCTCTGCCTGCAGGGCCTGGCAGGGCATCTGCACAGCAGGCACCCGGGAGGAGGGAGGGGAGGAAGGAGGGAACGGTACGTGAGCATCAGTAAAACCTCTCCATGCAGCGGGTTTCTTGCCAGAAGCTGGTTGATAGGTTACCAGTCTTTTCCTTTTCTGCTCCCTTTTGTCAGGTGCTGGAGTGCGGACCGTATGGACATAATGGACTTTCTTGGTTCTAGTGTTGTATCTGGCCAGCCCAGGCTTGCTGTGAATACTTGAGAGGATGTTAGGTCCAGATATCTGAAAATACATTAGTTTATGAAATTAAAAATCACATTTATTATAATGACTGTTGTAACCATGCAACATTTATATGTATTGTGTTTTTCGATTGATCCTTTAAAAGAAAATCTTTCAAATACTCCTTGCTTTTTTGTGGTAACACAGAAGTATATTAGCTTCATGGTATTTTGTGAAAGTTTCGTTTTCCTCTGTCTTCTTTTTTTGCTAATAGTTTCTTCTTAAAGACTCGCTTGGGTTTTTCCTGGGCTGCACAGCCGAACACACCGCTGTGTAGAAAGAGAACACGTGTGGACACCGGCAGAGTGTGTCCTAGGAGGAGAAGTGGGTTTCCTTCAAACCGCGTGTTTCTTCCCACGCAGTATTCTGATAGCGAGCTGTGAGAGGTCTTGTGTTCTTGTCATTTAGCGTGATCCTTTTGCAACTTACTTACTTTTTGTTAACTTGAAGGTAGATGAAGTGGAGAGAGAATGTTCGCCTGTACTGTGGGAGTGCATCCTCTGCTGTGTGATCTTTGCACCACTGACGGACCTTTGATGTTGAGCTTTGTGGAACAACCGTAGCTAACATGAGCATAATTAAAAATGGCAACAAGTATTTAGTGTTTCAAGTTTTGACTTTTCGAAACACTTGCTGTTTCTCAGAGGACTGTTCCCCTGCAAGCACGGTGCTGGAGATCCTGCAGACGCTCTGTGACCAGAAGGAATGCGCCGTCGAGTGCTTACACAACAGCGCCGTGATCGGCACGCTGCTGCAGCCAATTCACAACGTAATGAAGGGGGCCGAGGTTGGTGGTGTTCACTGCAAAGAGTTGGGTATTTGTGAATATTCAGTGGGGCTAATTTTTGATATGTTTGAAATATCTCTTACCCTGTCTTTCCAAACGTGAAGGTACGTTGTGCTGATACTGGTTTTTATTTGGTAAGTCATAGTGTATGCAGGTGGTCGATTTATCAGTTACCACAGGGTGGGGTGTACGTACAGTATCTTAAGTTTTCTTCCAGTCAGGCTTAGATCTGCTGATGCGAAGCACTTAGTGATTCTTTTAAGAAGCCATTTGTCTTGCCAATGTAGTAAGTCTTGTGAATTCCTCTTTATTTGTTTTAATGGCAGTTTTGTAACTTTTGGAAATGCAATTATTTTCCCTCACAGCCAAGTGTATTTTATAGTAAGAAGTGTATGACTCAGAAAGAGCAGCGATGTTCATCCCAGTTCTGAACACGTGTGTGTCCCTCGCGGACTGCCGTGTGCCTGCATACGTCTGCAGCGTGACTCGCACGCCGGGGTGGTGGGCGGGGCGTGTTCAGGGGACTTAGGCAGGCGGGGGTGGCAGAGTGGCCCTCGCTGGTCCTGCTGTCTGTCCAGCGTGTCCCTCTGTGCCCGCGGCTTCGGCTCTGGGCAGAGACTCTGCAGTGCCTCCACAGTCTGCAGACCCGGCCTCTTCGCACCTGCTCTGTAGTGTCGCTCAGGGCTCGTCTCTGACACCACACTGCCCTGTGCTCAGGTGCTGTCTTGTGTGTTGCTTGCTGGGTAAATTTCAAGTTGGCGTTTACCAGGTTTTCTGTGTTTCTACCCCGTTTTGTTTTCCGTCTGTCCCAGTTGTTGCAGGGCTCGTGCATTTTCTAAACGAGGTCACAGTGCCTCCCGGTGTCGCACACGATCCTCTGACCCTGAGAGTCACAAACTCGGTCCACATGAAAAATTCTTCTCTTCAGAACAGAGCTTCTCTCTGAACATTCTTCCCAGTTCCCCTTGCAGTAGCGTGTTTCTTTTCCCTGAGTTCCCGTGTGAGGGACGTCCGTAATTGTACTTACGTTCGGATGTATTCCCAAGGCGGGGGCCAGTCCTGTGGTGCATAACAGACACTTACTGCCTGGCTGAGGGAGGGCGGAGCCAGCCTCCGAGCACCGCGGTGTGTCGCAGCTCTGCGCCGGGTGCTGCAGGCAGAACTGAGTGGGAGCTGGAGGACGGGCAGGCCTGCGGACAGAGGCTCCCTACAATGAGTGAGAACTTGCAAAACGTGTGCGTGTGTGTGTGAGAGAGTGTGTGTGCATTCTCGGGTGTGTCTGTCACCCACGCGATGAGAGGAGGAAGGAGTCGAGACAGAAAAGCCACTGTGGAGAGACCTCAGAGCGTGGACAGTAACAGGTCATCGAGAACTGGGTCGATGTTCACATACATATAGGTATATATATTTTTTAGGTGAAAACAGCTGACTCATATGTTAAGCTAAGTAAACAAAATTACTGAAGTGTGCTGATTGCACCATATACATTCTTTTTGTTTGCTTTGTTTTTGAGACAGGGTCTTGCTGTGTAGTTCAGGCTGGCCTTGAACTCACTAGGTAGCCTGGGCCGGCCTCAAACGCACGGCAATCCTCTTGCCTCAGCTTCCTGAGTTCTGGGGTTACAAGTGTGGGCCACCATGCCAAGCTATGTACATTCTTAATTTAGGAAAGCGGATGTGTGCATGGGCGTCGCTCGAGGACAGGGGAGCGGGCAGACCCAGCAGGGATAAGAATTACTGTGGGCCTCAGTGTTACCGTGGTTCTGCAGGTTTGCAGATCTGTTTTGTGCTGTGTTTCTGTGTACTGGTAAAGTGTGGTGGTTCTTCTGTTTAAAGTCAAAGGTGAGAAACGTGGCTGATGCAGCTCTGGCTTTGGCCCGCGGTGCGCTGTCCATGTCCAGGGAGGCGTGCGAGGGGTGCTGCCTGTGACAGGATGGTGCTGTGCTGGATGCCGTGAGTGTTAGCAGTGCTCTGGGCCAGCAAGAACCCCGTGGGCCAGAAGCACAGGGCAGGGTGGGAATGGAGGACGGAGGCGCGTTTGCTAACTGGAGTTAAACATAAGACGGGAGCAGCTCTCAAAAATGCCTGGGCGGGAAACCTGAGCTCCTGGCCGAATCAGCTCTTCTCATAAAAGGTGACAACCTAAGACATTGTTTCACTGCCAAGGAAATTGCGGTGGTGGTGACAACTTCATTAGGCTACACAGCACGCTGGATTTGGCACAGAAGTGCGTGGTTTGTCTTGTTACCATTTTAATGTGCAGGCTGCTCCAGATTGCTCGGAAACAGCCTTCATCCATGCAGCTGACATCCTGGCAAGAATTGCTTCTGTGGAAGAAGGACTTGCTCTACTTCTCTACGGAGAAAATACGAACTCTTCCGAAGAAGAAAGGTATGTGCCTTAATCTGCACGAGTGCTTCAGCTGTGATAGGGTTCGGGGCCGCCACTTACACCGTGCGAAAGGATTTTTAATGTGATCTTGTTGGAAAGTAAGAGTGGGAGCGTTCACTCGGGGTGGGATAGTTCCCCTTTCTCATTATCTGCCCTCTGTGACTTTCTCATACACGCTTCGTAAGTCCCACAGCGGTGATGCAGATCACACCAAGCAAGGTGTGCAAGGGAAAGCTGTTTTCCCTTCGTCTTTCTCTGCTGCCCTGGTTCGGGCTTCTTGTTTAACCTCCGGTGATGGTTTGATGTTCAGCTTCTATACTTTCTCTGTGCTTACAGTGCTGTGATGCACCAAGAAAACATGAATGTTGCTCTCCTTTTTGCAAAAATGGCATCGTATTGTGTACATTGCCCTGAAATGGGATTGTTTTACAGGTAACTTTGGGCATTTTCCCAGCTGAGAAGAGAGTGTAGCATTTTTATTTTCATTTATTTATTTATTTATTTTAACAAACACATACATTTACAAAATAAAAACAAAACAAGCAATACAGAATTTCAGACAAGATGATAGGAAATTAACAATGGTTATTGTATTACACATTGATATCTTCAAATTGGTTACTCAGACATGTAAGACATAGACATGTAACATTGATCAAATAGTTAAACATTAACTATTCCTTTCAATAAACCAATAGAAGTCAGTAGTACAACTGTGTTAGCTATCCTGCGTGTACATATACATGTAATTTTCCCCTTTCTTTTCTCTTTTCCCTCGTCCTAGTTGCTCTTTACTTTTGAGCAGTTTCCTTAACTTTCACAATATCTGTTGCACCTCCTAGTTTTTATTCACTCTTTTAGGTTCTTACACTAGTGAGACAATATGGTGTTTACACATGGGGGTCTGATTTATTTCACTTATGAGTATGGTCTCTAGTTGTGTCTATTTACCTATAAAAGCCTCAAGTTTATCTTTCTTTATAGCTGAGTAATATTCCATTGTATAAAAATACAGTAACTTTTTTATGCATTCCTCAGTTGATGGGCATTTGGGTTGCTTCTATAGTTTAGCAATGACAAATTGCGCTGCTATAAACATAGGTGCACATATATCTCTGTGATATGATATTTTCAGTTCTTCTGAGAAAATATCCAGAAGGGAAATAGCTGGGTTGAATGGGACCTCTAGTCCTAGTTCACTGAGGAGTCTCCAAACTGATTTCCACAGTGGTTTCACCAGTCTGCACTCCCACCAGCAGTGGAGAAGGGTTACTTTTTCCCCACAACCTCGCCAGCATTTGTTACTGGTTGATTTCTTAATGATAGCCATTCTTACTGGGGTGACATGGAATCTCAGTGTTGTTTTAATTTGCATTTCTTGAATGACTAATGATGTTGAACATTTTTTCATGTACTTATTTGCCATTTGTATTTGTTTATCTGAGAAGTATGTATTCATCTCAGCTGCCCATTTTTGGATTGGGTCTTTGAATTTGTGGGGGGCTGATGTTTTTCAATTCTTTATATGTTGTAGATAGAAGTCCTTTGCCCAAGGGACAGTTGGCTAACATTTTTTTCCCAATTTGTGGGTTTTCTTTTTACGCTGCTGGTAATTTCTTTAGATGTGCAAAAACTTTTCAGTAAGATGAGATCCGAGTTGTTGATTCTTTGAAGTATTTCCTGTGCAGTTTGATTTTTGTTCATGAACTCTCTGCCTACCCCTACAGCCAGTAACATTTTTAATAGCTGCATTATCCTTCTTTGTCTGGCTTTACTGTAATCTATTCAGTCAAACATTTCCTGTCTTCATGAATATCAGGCTTTGTCTAGGATTTTGCCTCCATAAATAACATTCCAATAAATATTCTTTTTCTTCTTGAGCTTTTTGCTGTGATGGATTTCTTTAACGGGTAGTTCCATGTTGAACCATCCTGGAATGTGTACTACTTCGTTGCAGTGAATAATTCCTATTATATATGTTGACATTTGTCGGGTTAGATAACCCTTAGTTATTGCAGGCTGATCAGGCCTGCAATCTTCCAAGTGAGTGGATGGTGAAGGCTTAAATAAATGAGACAGTTGAAAGGATTTCAGTGCACCAGGAGGGTCTCACTGTCTTACAGCCTCGATATTCTCTGGGTTTAGACAAAGACTTCTCTGCGCGGACGGTATTTATTTGGTTTTCAAACAAAGGAGGGGGATACTCAAGAAAGCTCGGGACTCTAGCAGGACCTTGGGAAAATTTTCCCAAGTAGTAAATTATGTCAATCAGGAGAACTACCTTTTCTTTAGGTTGGTATTTATTGTAGGAGTGTGGAGCCTGCAGCTGCAGTCTCCTAGTAGTTAATTGGGGTTGGATCCAGACGTCCTCAGCTGTGGCCTTATCTTGTCCTTTGAGGTGTCACAGCTTCACAGGCCAATACAGGCCTCAGTGGTGACCAGGGACTCACAGAGGTTCACTTACTGTGAGTCCATTGCCACTCTTTAGACAAGGTGCCTACGCTTTGGATAACTCACAAGAAAACATGGAAAGCCAATTGGTTAGTATTAAATCCTGCTCAGAGCCACTTTTGTAGTGGTGTCCAACATACCTTGAGAATTTTTCGCCATGTTTCTGAGAAGTAGCAATCTCTGACTTTTGTTACGTTTTTGGCAGGCTGTGGTATTATTGGAATGCTAGTCTTCTAACTTAGAAATTATTCCTTCTGCTTCTGTCTTGTAGAAAAGACTATTGAGCATTGCTACAATTTCTTCCTTAAATATTTGATAAAATATTTGAGCTTGGCATTTTCTATTTCTGTTAATTATGATACCAGTTTTTTTGGTAAGGCTTGTTCAGATTGTTTGCTCTTTTGTGAGTGTCGGTAGATTGTGTCATTCAGGGAATGATCCACTTGTATTATCAAATTTGTTGCGTAGTATCGTTTGTGATACTCCTTTGCCATCTTTTAAGGCCTGTGGAATTAACAGTGATAGCCTTTCTTTCATTTCTGGTATTAGTACTTTTTGTATTCTGTTTTTTCTTTTTAGCAAATTTACCTCTTGCCTTGCTTTTTTTTTTTTTTTTTTTTGAGACAGGGTCTCACCGTGCACTTCATACTGGCTTCGAGCTTGTAGCAGTTCTGCCTCAGCCTCCTGAGGGCTGGGATTACAAGCATGTGCCACCATGCCTGGCGCCCTGCTCTTTTTGTTTAGGCTGCTTTGGCTGTTCTGAGTCTTTTGTGTTTCCATCCGAATTTTAGAATTGTTTTTGCTAGTTCTCTGAAGAACGTCATTGGAATTCTAATGGCAATTTCATTGCGTGCATAGGTGACATTTGGTAGCGTGGGCATTTTAACAGTATTGATTCTCCCGACCCATGCACCGCGGGGGCCGTCCCATCTCCTAGTGTCTTCAGTTTCCTTCTTCAGTTTTATGTGATTTTCATCGTACAGATCTTTCATGTCTAGATTGATTTCTAGTTCTAAAAATTTATTGTACATGGAATTGTTTTCCTCATTTCTTTCTCAGCTAGTTTCTTGTTCGTGTATAAAAAAGATACTGCTTTTCCTATGTTGATTTTTTTATCCTGCCACTTGACTTGTTTATCAACTCCAAAAGTCTTATGGAGCCCTTGAGTTTCTAAGTATGGGATCATATTGCTGCAGAAAAGAGTAATTTGACTTCTTCTTTTCTGCTGTGGCACCATTTGTGTTTGTGTTGTACATAAGACGGCTGTGATCATGAGTTTGCAAATGGGAGGAAAATTTTGGTGAGCACTTTTGTTGCAAACTGAACTGTTTGTAAAATGAGGCAGTACTGTACTTGTACCCTTGTTATTTCTTTCTCTTGCTCGGTTGCTTCAGCTAAAATTTCACTACTGTAATGAACAGGAATGGTGAGACTGGTTTTCTTTGTCTTATTCCTGGTTTTGTGTGTTTGCCTTACATAACCAGTAGTACTTTGAAGTATGTTCTTCAATACACAGTTTCTTCAGACTGTTAACACGAAGGGATGTTGAATTTTATTGATAGCTTTTTCTTGAGATGATCATATGATTTTTTTGTTCTCGAGTCTATTTATGTGATATATTTATTGACTTGCATATGTTGAAGCAGCCTTGGATCCCTCATATTCCATATGAACTTTTAATACGCTATTGAATAAGATTTTCATGTATTTTATTAAGGATTTTGCATATATTTTCATCAAGGACATGGGTCTGTAGTTTTCTCTTTCTTTTTTCTGTCCTCCCTCCTTCCCTCATTCCCTTCCTTCCTTCCTTCCCCTTCTCTCCCTCCCTCTCCTCCTTCCTTCCTTCCTGTTGTATCCTTGTCTGGTTTTGGTATCAATGTGATGTTGGTCTCACAGAGTTAATTTGGTAACAGTTTTCCCTTTCTCTTTCATAAAATAGTGTAGGGAAGCTTGGTGTTAGTTCTTCTTTAATGGCCTGGTAACATTCAGCAGTGAAGACATCTTGTCTTGAGCTTCATTGTTGGAAGAGTTTTTTATTACTATTTGTCTCATTGCTTGCTGTTGCTCTACTTACTTTTTTATGTCCTCCTGGTTCAATTGTAGTAGACCAGATGTGTTTAGACATTTGTCTACTTCTAGATTTTCCAGTTTATTAGGATATAAGTTTTCAAAATAAACCCTAGTTATCCTCTGGGTTTCAGAGATATCTGCTGTAACATCATCTTTTTCATCTCTCATTGTATTGATCTGAGTCTTCTTTCTCCTCCTTTTTGGTAAGTTTGGCTTAAGGAATTATTAATCTTGTCTTCTAAAAGAACCAGCTTGAGCCAGGTGCTGTAATCCCAGCACCTGGGAAGCTGAGGCAGGAGGATCATTGTGAGTTCGAGAGCAGCACGGGCTGTAAAGTGAGCTCAAGGCCAGCCTGAACTGCATATCAAGACCCTGTCTCAAAAAGACAAAAAAAAGAAAAAGAAAAAAGAAAAAAGAACCAACTCTTAGTTTCATCAATCCTGTGTAGTATTCTTTTAGTTTCTGTATCATTAGCTTGAGCTCTCATTTTTATTGTTTCTTCTGTTCAGTTTGATTTGGGTTTGTTACTTGTTTTAAGACCATGGGATATATCATTAGGTTATTTATTTGAGACCTCTCTGATTTTTTGAGGTAGGCACTTAGATGTATAAGCTTCCCTTTCAGTCTGGCCTTTGCTCCATTCCAGACTTCTGGTGTCTTGTATTTCCATTTTAATTTGATTCTAGGGATTTAAAAAAAAATTTCCCTTCACATTTTTTAAATGATGCACTGATCAGTCAAAAGTGAGTTGTTTAATCTCCATGTGTTTGTATAGTTTTTATAGCTTTTCTAGCTGTTGATTTCTAGTTTCATTCCATTTTGATCTGGCAAAATGTGTGATGTAGCTTTTTCTTATCTTTAAGGCTTGCGTTATAGCCTGTAATCTGATTTATTTTGGGGAATGTTTGGAGAACTGCTGGGAATAACATATGTTCTGTAGTTTTGGGATGGAATGTTCTGTAGACATTTGTTAAGTCCATTGGGTCTATGGGATAGCTTAATTCTAATGTTTTTTTTTTTGTTTGTTTGGGTGACATCTGTTGATTAGAGTAGGTGTTGAAGTCTTCCACTAGTGTCATATGGTCCCTATGTGTACCTTCGCTTTGAGTATTATTTATTTTGTGTAATTGTGTCCACCAGTACTTGGTGAATATGTGGTACTTACAATTGTTATATCTTCTTGGTGGATTGTTCCCTTTACCACTGTTTGGTAGTTTTCTTTGTTTCTTCTAATTTTGTCTTGAAATTTGCTTTGTTTGATATGAGTATAGCTATTCCTCATTGCTTCTGAAACCCACTATCAAAATATTGTTTTCCATCTCCTTTCACTTTTTGGTATGTGTATATCTTTGCTGGTGAGGTGTGTTTCTCATCGGCAGCAAAGAGATGGATTTTGCTGTTCAGTACTCTCCTAGTCTTTGTCTTTTGATTTGAGAATTAGGACCGTTTACTTTCAGTGTTATTATAGAGAGTTATGTACTAATTCCTGTCGTCTGTTGTCTTCCTAATGTTTGGTCCTTTTCTCATTCTTGTCTGTTTTTACTGTTCTGGTCACAGGAGTCGCTTCAGTATTTCTGTAATGTTGACTTAGTGGTTATGAGTCTCTTTAGTTTATGTTTATCTTGGAAAGTCTTTGTACTTCGCATTTGGAGGGTAGCTTTGTTGGATATAGTCATTAAAGTTGGCAGGTATTTTCTATCAGGGATGAAATACATACTGCCATACCTTCCTGGCCTTCAGGGTGTCTGCAGGGAAGTCTTCAGGTATTCTGGTTGGTTTTTCTCTATAAGTGACCTGGAATATTCTCATACGGCTTTCAGCATTCTTGCCTTGCTCTGTAGTCTTGCTGTTTTAACTGTAATGTGGGGAGTCTCTTTCCTGGTCATCCCTGTTTGGGGTTGTAAATGCATCCTGTGCCTGGATGTCCATAGCTTTCCCAAGATTTGAAAATTTCTCTGTTCCTATTTCATTAAAGACACTTTCTGTGCCATTAGTTTGAATCTTGTGACCCTCCTGCTCCAGAATTTTGTAAATTGGCCTTTTAACCATTCCCCAGAGTTCTGGATGTTTTGTTCATAATTTTGACTTTTTTCTTTCTTAGTAAATGAGAATGATAATTCCTTGACCCTTGAAGGTGACAAAGGGTGCGTGGATGTTTGATATTCTCTTCAACCTACAACTTAATATTAATTTAAAAAGAGTTAAAACAGAAAAATAATTAAAAGTGTGTATTCTGGAGCTAGGGGGTGTAGGTCATTCTGCTTCATTCTGCCTCCTCTGAGCTATGTGATGTTCTGTGACTACTTGCGTCACCTGTGTTTCTTTATCTGTAAAAACCTGGAGGATTTCCCTCCTAAGATAATAGTGAGAGTTAAATAAATGCATTTAAGATACATAGAACCACCTGCAGCACACTGAAGCGTTTTAGTCTGTCGTGTGTCTGTGAGGAGCCAAGTCTTACACATGGCCTGGGAGGTGTGTCTGCACTGGGAAATATGAAGAATTCGTGCTTCTGTTCCCACTGTATGGTCACAAATTACGTATGTCCCTGGCTGTGTGGCGTCTGACTTGGGCATGTGTGTGGTGCTGTGCCCTTCTCCCTGTCCCACTGTTCTTTCCTGCATCCCACTGACGCTGCTCCCCGCTGACGTGGACACCTGTGTAGCCGCAGGGGCACTGCCTGGTCTGCTGCAGAACCCAGCAGATAAGGACTTACGGCAAGGCTGGCCTTGGGGTGTTGCTTCATAAAGCCAGGATTGTATGACTGTGGTATCATCTTCTAGCCCGCCAGGTGCTCATGTCATCGCCCAGTTTACGAAGAGACTTCTGGACGAGGAGATTTCTGTCTTTCCTGGATCAGCACTGCAGCCTGCGGTGCAGGGTGCGTTCGTGTCTGTGTGCTGTCAGATGTACGGCACCTGTGAGGGGCTGCAGGCGCTGCTTCCTTACAATTTACACGAGTCTATAGCACAGGCGTGGAGGAAGGTGAGTGTTGGAGAGCGTCCTCGCTCCTCCCTGCAAACGTTTATTTCAGATACAGGTGCCACGGCAGCGTGCCCTGTGTGTGGATGCAGTGTTTTACTGGGGTAAGGATGACTTCAGCGTCAGGCAGCACGGAGGACGTCAGCACCTCCGCTCTCGGTGCCCAGGTGCTGAGCCTGTGCTGGGCGCACAGAGGCTTGTGGTGGCAGAGGCTGTAGGGAAATTCCCTTGGCACAAATGCGCAGTCCTCTGTGGAAGATGTTTCTGAGCAAGTTTCAGAGAAAGCTGACTCTGTCATAGTATAGCAACAGTAGTGCGAGGTGTCTCTCGGTGGTTTACCGGGTCTTCTAACCTCAGTTTGTATGGCTCATCTGTGAAATACTTTGCGATAGGACACTAAGCCAAGGAATTTGCTTCAAAGTACAGTTTTGATTTTAATGACAATATTAAAAAATACAAATATAAGGGCTGGGGATATAGCTCAGTGGCACAGTGCCTGCTTGGCAAGCGTGAGGTCCTGAGTTTGATTCCCAGTACCAAAAAAAAAAGAATACCAAGCACTAATAAAAAATACAAATACAGTAAAAAAAAAAGGTCTAACAGCTGGTGCTGTCAGTAAGAAGAATGATGTGGTTCTGTCCGTTCTCTTCTAGACACGTTTGCTATCAGAGAGCGTCCCTGCGCCAATGCCAGGCTCTCACGCTGCCTCCTCAGTGAGCCAGGGACACCGAAATGCGTAAGTATGTTGTTAAAGTTATGTGCTTACCATGTTTGCTGAAGTAATTTTGTGTGTGTGTGTCTTTTTGAGACAGGGTCCCCCTACGCAGCTCAGGCTGGCGTTGAGCTCACTGTGTAGCCCAGGCTGGCCTCAAACTCACAGTGACCTTCCTGCCTCAGCCTCCCGAGTGCTGGGATTATAGGCATGGGCCACCACGCCCTGGCTCATTGCTGAAATAATTTAAAAGTTATCAAAATGTAATAAAATACTATGGCAAGAACATTTTATAGGAAGTCAGTCTATATATACAGGTTCCAGGAAAACTATAATTCGGAGGCTCTTTAGAGATTATGTGATCCTGATCACCTTTAAGACAACCTGGCAATATTTATTATAGTGACTCTGCGCTGTTTTTACGTTTTGGCTTAGGAACCTTGACATATTGTAGTGTTTCCAGAAAATTTTGAATTAGCACATACTAAAATTGAAAATGAGTCCTTTTCATTCTTGCATACATTTTCCACTTATTCAGTTACTAGACCCAGTGTCCTGTGAAGTTTTGGGGACACGTATGGACTTAGAGAGTACATTTTGTGGTGTAGAATGTAAGTAAGTATAGCTGGCAGTGTAGCATGCTAAATACACATACGGGTTAGGGAGGTCTGTTGAGAGCCAGCTCGGAAGGGAAGGCTTCTCAGAGTCGTTGTACAGCTGAGTTACAATGAGCACATGGATGTCAGCTGTGGGAAAGGAGAGGTTTGTCCTCCAGTGGTCCATGGGCGAAGTTGATAGGGAGTGTGATTAATGTATTTAGGGGGCTGGGGATTTAGCTCAGCGGCAAAGCGCCTGCCTGGCAAGCGCAAGGTCGTGAGTTCAGTTCCTGGTACCGGAGAAAAACCAATAAAAAAAAAAAAAAAGACTTGGGGCTGGGGATTTAGCTCAGTGGTAAAGTGCCTGCCTGGCAAGTGCAAGGTCGTGAGTTCGGTTCCCGGTACCGGAGAAAAACCAATAAAAAATAAAAAAAAAATGTATTTAACACACTGCTGTCAGTAACACTTAGTGGAGTTTTTAGGCTCTGCTGTTCCAGAGTGAAGGACCTAATGCCTCATATCCCATTCACTCCCTCACTTTGTGTGCTAAACCAGCTAACAGAGAAATGAAAACCCTGATTAACGCTGGCTGTGAATACCGATCTCAGGAACTGGGCAGGTTTGGTCCAGTCACAATCAGCCGGACGGTGGTGGGTTTCCTGGAAAGGCGCAACTCACCGTGGTCGAGTTGAACAGCATGGTGGGACAGAGCAGGACCTGCGCTTCCTTCCCCAGGCAGCAGGACCCTGACGGCCTGCGTGGAGGAGAACCCTTGCACCCGGCACCCGCCAGACCCGAGTTCCTCCCTCTGCTGTGGGGAGGGTGGGTAGGGGAGCCATAGAGGCTCTCAGCCAGGAGCTCATTGAGGTGCAGAGGAGGCTCTGCAACACCTGACGTTATTATGTGATCCTCCTGCCTCAGCCTCCCGAGTGCTGGGATGACAGGCGTGTGTGAGCATCTTGGTCTCACATTTTCCGGAAGCCTGCTTTGGAGCTTCCTTCTCCATCCCCGTTTGGAGTTGAGGTCGCTCTGCAGGAAAGGTAGAGCGGATGCACCGTCACGGTAGGGCACTGGCGTCCGTTCAGTGTGGAGGAGAGCAGAAGCCCCGGGTACGGCTTCTGCACGGCCGCTTTGCTTTGTGTCAGTGACTGTAGCTCTGAGAGCCCCTGAGGTGACTGTGGGGAAAACTTCAATCTCAGAGAAGAGCTGTAGGGGCTCGCCTGCCCGGCGGGTCCTGGGGCCTGCGGGCAGCTGACTGTGCAGTAGCGAGGGGCTCGTGGTCTGTGCAGCTGGCGTGTGCTCCCACGGAAGTGAACAGCCAGGCTCAGCTTCCGCAGAGCAGCGGGGGCTTCGCAGCGACCCTCCGCAGGGCAGTGGGCCGACAGAATGTAGCCGCTGAGGTCTTCCTCCTGTGCTGAGCAGTTCAGAGCATCTTCACTGCAGTTTAAAGGAGAATTGCAAGTGTAGTAGCAGAAAAGATATGCTGTCAGGGCAACACTTACTTTCCGGAATTGTGTATGCTGTTCCACGTAGTGGTCCAGCTTGCCAGCTTTTTGCCTGTATTTTATTTGGGAGGAAACATGCAGAATTTTTAAGTGATTTTGGTGTCTTCAACAGCCAATGTCTTAGATTTCTGTTTGTATTGAGTAACTTTTGATTATATTATTTGAAGTTAACATTACTTCTTAAAATCTGTATATTTACACTTTTCAAAGTAAATCTGCTGGAGTAATTGCTGTGTGATTAAAAAAAATTGTCCCCCAGATTTAATTATCTCTCTTTTTTGACCCTTAGTAGTTTTTGGTCTTTTCTGTCCCCCTGTGCAGTTTATTGCCTTAGCTTATCGGACAGGGGTTCAGTTCTGTTCGTGTTCTCTTTTCTTCCCTCTTCTCCTCCCTCTCCGGCTCTCTCCTCTCGGGAGAGGGAGAAAGGGCCCGAGATGGGAATTAGCACAGCAGCCCACGGCAGCCGCACGAGAGCAGTCTGATGCATAGCACTTTCATTACGCGGTTACTAAATATTTTTGACATTTCTATTTTTATTTTCCTCTTTAATCTGTGAAACATTTGTAATGCATTGTTTTTAGCTTCCAAACACAGTTGTTGTCACTGTTTTATTTTCTCTTTGACTCACAATTACACTCTTTCCGGAGACCATGGGTCGCATGTGTCTCTTTTTACCCTGGTTGAGTTTACTTGGTGACTTAGTACTACAGGGCTGGCTGAAAAAAAATCTGTTTGCTTAGAAAGACTATTCTTCCTTGGAAGCTGATGCTTTATATGTGCTTCGATATATGCATAAATATATTTATAATCTTTTACAACTTTGCTTTAAATTTTATGTTCTGTGATACAAATATCGCCAGAATTTTGCTTCGGTTCATATTTGCATAAGGTATTAGGAGGTTGCAGATAACGCAGGAAGATTTCATTTGCATGCACAGCAAGGTTTGTCAAGGAAGAGCACGCGGGCGCCCGTGATGGCGTGCCGGTGTTGTGGACACTGTGTCCTTTCTTGGTCTTGGTCAGCAGCAGTGTGTGCTTTCTGCCTTCGGGCCTGCCTGGTGCCCAGTGAACCTTGAGGTTCACGGCTGCTCTCTGCGCAGAAGCCGGATGTCTGCTTCTCACAATGCCACGCGTTTACTTAGGGAGAAAATCTCCTGTCGTGCGATGTTGGCGGGGATCTCTGCAGTTGCCGTCTGGTCACCCCTGGGTGTCGGGAGTCGGGGGAAGAGGGGTTATCCATGTGGGCTTGGGCCAGTTTTATCTTGTCACTACGTACAGATGTGTTCTTCCCGCCCTCTCATCCCCTTCCCGCCTGTCGTGCTGAGAGCAGTGCTTCGTCTGTCCTCCTTGCAAGTGGGTCCCGGGAGGTGCGAGGAGCGCCGAAGACTGCAAGTACCAGGCAAACCGCCGCGGCCGGAAAGGGCCGAGAGCCGCACGGCCATCCGTGTGGACAAGCTGCGACTGGCACGGCGAGTGCTAAGCAGATGTCCAGTGTGGGGACAAAAGCTTCAAGCCAAAATGTGTCCAGTACCAAATTCGATGAGTTTCAGAGCACTCAAGTACCAAGGTATGACTATAGTAGATTTTATAGTCTGAGCTGATCTTTAAATTTTTATGTAAAGTTTTATTAGCTGGGTTTAAGGGTTTTACATTTTTTTGTGATGCTGATACATTTGGAGCTTATGTTTTCTCTTATTTTGTATTTTCTGTGTATGTTCTCTTTGTTGCTTTTCTTCTTGGCTGCTTTATTTTAGATTGATAGAAGTTTTATTCCTGTTTTTCCCTCTTGAAAGCATAAGCTGTGTACTTACTTTTAAAAGTAGTTAATCCTTAAGGTGTTAGTGTATATATTTTGTTATATGTTTTAAAAGAAGTATAAAATAGTTAGGTATTTGTATCATGCTTGGTATGGATCACGGGTTTTAGCGAGCTTCTGTGATCATTGATCCCAAATGCATTGTAATTCTTCATCTTCTTGAGGTTATCTGGAAGTTTGCTTTTATATTTTAAATCATCTAGTTTATTTGTTCAGACTGTTACATTTATTGAACCTGTTTTTACTACTTTTTTATTACATTTGTTAAAATCTGTGGCCCATTCTTTGGATTACTTTTTTCCCCTTATACTTCTTTTGTTAAAATTTAGGGATGGTAAAACTATCCTTTCTTTTTATGTCTAAAAATACCTATTCTTTTTCCATCCCATACTCCCCTCCCCCAGCACGTACATTCTCACTCAGAGGTGATAGTTTATCTGGGTATAAATGTTCAAGTAGACAATTATTTTTCATTCATTTTTGAAGCTATTTCTCCATTGTCTTCTAGAATAGGTAGTAAGTGATAAATCTATTGCAGTATAACCACATGTCTTTGCATTTGTTTATTTGTTTATTTATTTATTGTGGTGCTGGAGATTGACCTCAAGACCTCACACATTTTTGTTGTTATTTTGATGTTTTCTGTATCACTTTAAATTTGCCCTAATGGTACTGTGAATGATATCATAATGATATTTTTCCTCAATTCATAGGAAGTCATTTTTAAAATTTAATGGGTGAATGATAATATATATTGAATACAGTGCTTTTAAAATATTCTTTCTGTTTTCTTGAGGCTCCCATTTTTTTCTCTAGAGAAAGTTGTTGGCTTTCCTTATGTATGTGTTTTGAGAAGAAAATGATGTCATTCTCCCAACGTAAAATGTAAAAACTCATCAAAATAACATGGTTTAGAAAGTCATATTTTATAATAAAAGAAAGCACAGAAACAATGGAAGTTGAGGGCCAGGGAATCCAGGCAAACACGATAATGCTAGCAGGTTAGACTGGATTTAAAGCTTGCAGGAGAGAATCTGGATGCAATGAAAACACTGAGAAATGCACTGACAAATACGTGTTTCCCTCAGAGAAGGAAATCTTTAGACCAGAACATGTAAGAAGGAAAGAATTACCCTCAAAGAAACCAATCTTTTACTCTTCTTTTAAAATATCTTTTGAATAGTTTACAATCAATGTGTAGTTTACAAATTTAATTATTGGAAGTGTAAAGCTGAAACATTTTTCATTCAATTTCGAGCATCCTGAGAGCGTAAGTTCTACCCTTCTTTTACTTGTTTCAGTATGGCTTGCGAAGAGAATTTGTTAGACGATTTACTGAATTTTGCTGCTACCCCCAAAGGATTACTGCTTCTTCAGCGAACAGGTGTAATCAATGAATGTGTGACATTTATGTCCAACCAATACGCCAAAAATTTACAGGTATGAATTGCCATCTGCTGCTGGCAAAAGGGATTCTTGCTGCTGTAAAAGCCATTAAGAACATCATGCTGCTCTGTGTACATGCAGAAGTTACTAAGCCTCAATTAAAAAGCTGTATCACATTACAGTACTTGAGGTTTTTCTTTTAAGGAAAACATTAGAGATTGATATTGGTATTGTAGCTGTGTTTACACAGTTAATCATCCACATGTTTTATAAATACGATATCAAACATCTGGATGTACTTAAGCTGCATGGATTTAACTTCTGGAGAAAAACTTAGAGTCTAAAGGTATGTATCAGTGAATGTTTAAGCTTCCATGTTTTAAAAGAATTGAAACCATTTGTAGAGAAACTATATTTTACTTCTAAATAAAATTTATGATATAATTTAGCCTTTTATCAAATAGTCAGAGCCATTAAGTCACATTCAGACCATTTTGTGGAGGTAAATATCCCTAGACTTCTAGACTTTTTAGGGTCTTAGGTGTGGCTTTTTATACTTCATTTTTAGAGTAGTTAACATAAATATTATCTGAAAAACACACACACACACATATATATATATAAAATGAAGGGAATTCTCAAACGTAGGAGTGAGGGGAGTTAGTCCTGCAGGATGTTAAGTCTGTTGCAAGTGACACAGTGGGGAGGGAGGTGAGGGAAAGGGGATGAAGAAAGGTCTGGTTAAAATTTGTTTTCCCCGCAGTTCCGGCCTTTTTGCTAGCCGCGCTGCGGCGTCTGTCCCGGTCCGTTCAGCAGCGGTCTTCGTTCTGCTTTGTCTCGAGCAGCTGTTGTTTTGACAGCGCTGGGTTCCCTGTTGGCAATGTGCTCTTCCTTCCTCTTGCTCTCTTCAATTCGAATTTACTACTTTTGGTTAAACTTAGAAGAAAACCAGTAACTCAGCCCTTTGTTGTTTCTGCCTGTGAAAAATAAACTGTTGTTAGGTGAGATTCCTCACCAGTCTCTCATGAGTAAACGTGTTTCTGTGGGCCTGTGGGCTTGCCACGCTGGTTCGTGTGTACAGGTGAGTGCTTTCATGTCGTGCTGCTGAAGGGGAGCGTTTCTGCACCGGCTCATTCCGCGCCTGTTTATGGCGCGTGCTGCGCGTCCCCCTGCGCGACGCCTCGCGTGTTGATCGTTTCCGTCTAGCGCTGCTGCTGCCGGTCAGCTCCAGTCGCCCTCACGCGTGCCTGTCCCAGCTTCTGCCTTTGAGAGTTGGATGTGCACAACGCCCTGGGAATCTTCTCTGAGAATCTGTACGCTGTCTTCAGGCCCTTCGACGTTGGCAGAAAGTTGTGTGTGGCTTTCTAAGCAGGGACTTTGCAGCTGCCCCTGTATATTAGTTAAGGATTTGGTGTGTGTTGTTGTATTTTTGCAAACATGGAAGCGATTCAGAGATCTTTCTTGTTTTCATTCCGGTGCTTCAGACCACGCAAACGCAGCTTTTACTGTAAGGTGATCACCTCCGATGTGGTGCCTTTTCTATTTTCATACATTTTGAAATAACCTAGTCTGGTTTTGCGTCCCGTTGTGGTCCTCAGAGATGACACTGTTCCCTGGACTTCTGCAACGTACAGCCTTGTAGTTTAGTTCATGCCATCTTCATTATGGTAATTGTGATGCCGCAGTGGTGCTCGGCCCCATTCAGTATGTTTCCTTTATTTAGATTCTCAGTTGTTTGCCAAGAAAGCAAGGAGGCAAGGTCATCTTAATATTGCCGAAGGGAAAGAGGACACTCAAATGACACGTTTCACAGGCCTGGTAACCAGCTAGTTACTCATTGCAGCGAGGCTGAGGCTCACATTTCTTGCCGTTTATCTTAGACAAACAGTGTCTGTATTTTATTTAGTGAAGCATCTCTAACTGATAATTTCCTCTGCGCCTTCCTTTTTAGGAGTGTGACTTGGGCAGGCCCGGGTGGCCGATGCCGTATGAGCAGGGCCGGGGGGAAGTTGGTGAAGACAGTGCTCTTTCGTTGTTGTGGAGGAAGGCAGGTTGGAAAAAGGCTGGACACTGGTCCTGCTGAACTTCTGTGAACTGAGGCTGCAGAACAGCAGGTTAGAAATAAGGAAGACAGGAAGTACCACCCATGGAAGGAGAAGAGGAGGGTAAACGCAAAGACACAAGCAGCAGAAAATCTAAGAAATAAGCCTAATTTTATCTTGTGGTCCTAAATTCTTCTGTAGTTCCTTTTTTCCCCTTAAAACGGAATGTACAGTTTATATTTTTAAAAATTGAAGTTAAAACAGATACTTTTAGTATGAATTCTGAATGAATAACTGTTTGGAAGCCAAGTACTGTATAAGCCAAGATGATGCTAGCCAGTCTGCAGAGGAGATTATTGTGTCTGTCTGATTCTCTGTCGCGGTTTACGCTAAGAGCGGTGCTCTCTTCTGTACTTCCCTCTGAACATACATTCAGTATTCTCCGCGGAATAGCAGGTTCTGTAGGATTTTACAGTGCTCGCCTAAACTGGTATATTCATGACTAGGAGTCTGTGTGAGCTTGTACACACACACACACACACACACACACACACACACACACTGTTCCCACTTCAGGGTGCCTTCTAAAATAATGTCCACCTTGAAAAGAAACCATTATTATTTTTTAGAGTTGTTTGATTAGTTGAAAATTCAATTAAGGAACTGGCATTCGATTGAGATTTATTAAGGATGAAACTGATTAATGAGGACCCAGCCTAACAGTAGTAATAGGACAATAAAATTTAGAGTTGGAAGCAGTCTCACTCTTCATCTGGTCCAAGTCCCTTATTTCATGTATGACCAGAGTTAGGCCTAGGGAGGTACGTGACTTGTTCAAGGCCAGAGCTGGGACCTGAAATAAGATTGTCAAAAATATCACAGGCATACACATTCATTGACTGTTAGGGTCTCAGTTTGTTTTTCTTGCTGCTGTGATTGTCTTATTTTTTTGAGATAGGGTCTCGCTGTGCAGTTCAGGCTGGCCTTGAACTCACTATATGGCTCAGGCTGGCCTCAAACTTGCAGCAATCCTCCTATCTCGGCCTCCCAAATGCTGGGATGACAGGCGTGCACCCCACGCCCGGCTGTTACTGTCCTAAAGGGTGTTTAATATTCTAATCTAAGAGTAGAAGTAACTCTGGAATAGCATGCGTGAAGCAGCGTTCTCCTTTGTTCTTCCCCTTCCGCGCCTCGTCCCTTAGGTCAGCCGGCGGAGGAAGGCTGACCGTGGAGTGGTGCTTGCACAGGTGGCGTCCACGGCAGCAGGTGCAGCAGCTCTGCGAGACTCAGGTAGGCCTTTCCTGCCATGTAAAGGTAACAAACCAAGCAAGCAGCCGCAAGTTGGCCTGGCACGATGAAGTATCAGATATGTAATCCTACGTTCTGTTACTCAGGTTAAATTTTGTGCAAAAGAAAGTTACAAGATTTTGTTTTTGGCTTTGTCTTTCACAAAATTGTGCTGTTTTTTTTTCCCCCCTGTGAAACACACGTGCCCTGTCCGCTCCCCTAGAGTGATGGTACGTGCTCGAGGGAACAGAAAGGTACGGGAAGCCTGAAGAGTCCTCGCCTTGCTCCTGTCTCCACAGCGTCATCTCTGTAGGATGGCCTGAGTGCTTTGTTCAGAGACTTCAGCGTCTCTGCATCAAAATTGACGCTTCTGACCGTTGCCACGCATGCACACACCGTTTCCTGATTCCCTTTCTGCCCTGTCTCTTCTTGGCAGAATCCTTACCACTGTGTTTTCACGATCACTTGGATTGTGCAGTATTTCTTCTCCATGTCAGCTGGATTTAAAGATGCTCACACACGGGGGGTTAATATGCCCATGCGAAGGCTTACCCCATACCGACAGGGTGCCTTCCCGCCAGGGGTGCTGGCTTACATTTTCACAGCCTCAGTGACCTGAGCGTCCACTACAGTTTCTTTCTTTAAGTGAAAGTATTTCCTGTATTGTATCTTTAATTTTTGGCTGAACTAATTTGAACTACTTGTGAGGTGAAACATGTTTTTTTTTTTGGCAAAACTTGCCCTGTACCGAAGGACTTGTTTTTCTTCTACTTAGAATAGCCTAACGAAGCATTTCCAGACTAGTTTAAACCTCAAATCTGACTCTTGGTTAAGTCATTTAAGCTTCCTCCTACTTTCCACAAGAGGGTTGAATGTGGTTTTCCATAGGCCAGAAGGAGGAAAGTGTCCTGTCATGCCTTGAGTAACGTTAGGAAATTTATGTGCAGCATCCCCTGTATATTTTGTGGCAGCCCTATAATTATTATCTTGCTTTTCAATTGGGGAGGTCCAGGGATTTTTGCCAAAGTTATGTACTTAATGAGTTGAAAAATGTTGGCTGGGTGTGGTGGTGTACTCCTGTAGTCCCAGCACTTGGGAGGTTGAGGCAGGAGGATCATTGCGTGTTCAAGACCAGCCTGGGGTACAAAGTGAGCTCAAGGTCAGCCTGAACTGCATAGCAAGATCCTATCTCAAAAAGACAAAAAAAAAGTTGAAAAATGTAGAATTTGAACCCTCATATTCTTACTTTTAGAGTCTGTATTTTTTGTTAGCAGAGGACCCTTATGGTTCTAATAGAACTACTGATTTTCTGGTTGGATGTTATATTTTTATAACATACAATTTTGCATATGATTAATCAAGTTTTGCATATGGTTTTGCATATGATTAATCAAGTTTAATATTCATTTTCATTTAGTTATATAGCCTTTGACTCATGGGATTGTATTGAAGCAGTTGTATATAATGCGGAATTGTGCTGACCATATGGAAGTGTGTGTGTGTGCGTGTGTGTGTGTGCATTTATGAGTAAGAGAACGTGTGCACTTTCACTGTTTTACTGTTCAGATGCCCAGGCTGCTTTCCGATCCCCCTCCTCTCCTCCCCAGCCCATGACACGCAGCCTTAGGCCTGAGCATGCCTTTGCTGCTGACTCATTCACAGAGCACAGTGTAAATTTTATCATTTTTTTTTTTTTTTTTTTTACAAAAACATTCACAGAAGCTGTTGGTCAAGTGAGAAGATCTTGGCCTCAAAATTCAGCATTCCAACAGGGAACAAGTTTCTCTGAGTTTACACATTAGAGCTTTATGGTGATGGCGGGTCATAAACGTGTTCTGGTAATCTGAGCAACTTTCGTGAAGATAGCAATGTGTAATACAACAACCACTGTTACTTCCTGTCATCTTGTTTTGAAATTCTGTATCATTATTGTTTTTGTGTTGTTTTTGTCTTTGTTGTTATTTTTATTTTCTCTTTAAAATGAAAAAATTAAAAGTGTAGTAACAATAGATGTTTACACAAAGGGCAGAGATGGTCTCTCACGGAAGAGGTATGTGTGTGTGCGGCTTTGGTGAGTGGACCAGCCTTTTCGCCAGGATAACCGCGTCTTTTGCTCCATAATCTGGAAGTGCTCTCCCATGAATGTGACATAAAATCTCTTTCTTCCCAGGGTTTGTCAGTGCACTTGTAGCTGGTCTGTGGTCCAGTCTGGAGTGTGGAGGAGACGATGTGAGGGTGACCCACCCCAGGTCTACGCCGGTGGACCCTATTGACCGAAGCTGTCAGAAGGTAAGGAGTCACTTGGTTCATAGATAAATACAGCGCAGATGACGCATACCTCACGGAAATGGCCACCCTGACCTTGGCCATGCCTGCTTACAGCCGGCACACTCTCCTCATTGCCTTCTTCTCTTTGTTAATTTTAATTTTTCTCTTTTGTTTTCCAAATAAATTGAGTGAACAATGGAAACACTGCTGTTCCTTGGGAATATTTTACAAGATGCTTGTCTTTCACATCTTCCTCCCTTGATAAAGAGTATGGTAATAACTTAATAGAGAAAACAGATCTCTGAAACGAACAAAACCAGTGAACCAAAAAAAAGTCCAGGCCGCATTCTCTTCTCGGGCTTGGATCTAACGGAGTCCTGTGAGGCCCTGGGGTTGTGGAGGGGAGGTGCCTGGAGGTCTTCTAAGCACCACACAATATTTTATCATAATTCAGTGGCTCTTTCACATTTTTAACACTTTGTCTGGATTCCACTGTAATAAGGTGATGATTTCTAACTTGAACTTTATAGTACTATGGGACTTTTTGTCAAAAGAGATCATAATTTTTTTTAAAGAAAACCTCAATGTTTTGTAATTCCTCTTTCTGGAGTGGTTAACTCTTCACTGGAAGAGTGAACTCCAGTTCACTCTTGTAGAAAATAACACATTTTAGAAAAATAATTTTAAAATTAAGTGGGTAAGAGTACTGTAATGACCAAAGCCAGGTAGTAAATGGAAGAGAGTCCGTGCATGGACGAAGAGAATGGCGCTGTTCAACATTCTGGGTGTAAAAGGGGCTTTTTTTGTGAGGACAGGTACTCTGGATATGCCAGAGATAGAAACCCACAACTGAACCATGTCACCAGGACCGGGTGTGGGCCACACAGCAGCGGGGAAGTGGGGCGGGATCGCAGACAGCATCCAAACACTGTGCTGACCCACGACTCTGCCCAAACACTGAGCTTCAGAGATCTCAGGTGCTGTCCGCCCTGTCCCGGCGGGGGGAGCTGGGGTCTGGCCACCGCCTCTGTGTGTCTGGGCTCGAGGCTGCCTTCAAGTCACTGCTTTTTCTGACTGCTCTGCCTGTGGAGCGTGCTTTCCACGTGCCCTGGCAGGGTTATGAGACCTCTGTCATTCTTCAAACTTTCGGGTCCGCATTGGCTTCTTATCCCCAGTGTTTTGTTTACCGTGAAAAACACTTTCCTGTGTGTTGTTCTAGCTACAGTGTAAGATGTAACTGGCACGACTGCCCAGAAAACAGCTTTTGTCTCGGAGACAGGGACAGCTTGGCCCTGCCCCCGGCAGCTCGCTGGCCCGCGTCTTCGCCTCCGACCCCTCGCCGGCTGTGCTGGGCTGGGTCCTCCTCACCACCTCCTACCCCTCGATGGCACGGGCGGCAGGGCGGTGTCCTGGCTTAAGTGACGGGCAGGGACTGTGCCCTTACTTATTTTTTTAATTTTTGACATCTGGCACCACCACTGGTAAGTAACTGGTGTCAAAACATTTTGAATAAATAAGTGAATAGATGATCATTCTCAATTGGGAAGACTTTCCATGCCTATGAAGACTTTGTGGCTTTAGGTAATTAATTTGATGCTTTGGTCTTAAAATATGTTTCATTTGACCTTCCATTAAATTTCTTATTATTTCACAAAACGCTGTTTTTGTTTTTTTTTTTTTTAGCACATTGGTAAGTATATTTATGTGTTGTGATCATGTGCTAGGATTTGCGCATTTCGTGCAGGTGTTAATAGGGTCAGCCCCTGGTGCTGGCGACGTCACTGTGCGTTTTTGTGGAAGCCAGTGGCTGCACAGTGAGTGCTTCCCGGTTCTGCTTCCCACAGCCCGAGTCTGCAGCACCCCGTGTCTTTAGAAATGCCTGTCATGTGCGCGGTGGATGTCTTTCTCCTAGAAACAAGTGGCTGAGATCTGAAGTCTCTAAAATTCTGTTCAGGTTGTTTCTGTTCAGGAATATAATTATTGAATTGTTTTCATCTGAAGTCCTGTGTAATTCGCTTAGGGCAGCATATCAGAAGTTCCCACAAGTTTGCATTGTCCTAATTGTTTTCTGAGCAGGAGAGTCCATAAATATGGAGTTGTTCATAGCTAAATCATACAAACCCATCAGTGTGTTAGTGATACATGTGACTAACAAAGACCGTATGTCTTTTTCCATCAAAATCCAGATCTATTAAATGTTTGTTTTTATACTTTTCCATTGTGATGGGTAGGAAAGTCCCTTCATCATAAAAGAAGGGCTCACTTATGGTAGTATGTTCTGATGGATGAATATGAGGAACATTGTGAAGCATTCACTCATTCGAATTATAAAGCATTTCAACTTGTGCCTTTTAGTTTACACCCTCATGACAAATTGGCTTGAAATAAGACCGTATTGCCTTCTGTTTCGTCACCTTTGTGGTCCACACCTGGTGACCAGTGATGAGCTTGTGCAGTGGCCTGGGTGGCCGGAAGCGCTCTCTCCCCTCAATGGTTGTAAGGCGCAGTGCACGCACCCGCCCTCCTCGGCAGTCAGGTTCCCTCGATTCTCTCGAGTGTGAACTTCTAAACCAGATTTCTCTTTACATAAGCATTGGATTTGTAAGTGGCAACGAGGCCATTTCATTTATTTATTTGTTACTTTTTGATAATATTAGTTATCCAAATCGATATTTGCTTTTGTTGTGTATAAATTATATTCTTAGAGTAGGCTAGAAATTCCACCTTCATTTTAAGAAATACTGCTTTCTGGAGGCAAATGTAGGTGCTTAAAAGAAAACTTAATGAGAGCGCATTACTTATCCAGAGATAACCTTTGTTACCAACCACTGTGTAAGAAACACTGACCTTGTAGCCCCCGTCGCTGGTTGGGTTACACTTGGATTATGTGCTGAGATTATGGAAGGAAACACAAGCTGGACTCTGGTTTCCAGCTTCCCCAGCAAGGGCTGCAGATGTCAGACACTGTCCAGTGGGGTCTGAAGGTGATGTCCTGATTTGTAAGCAGTAATCTTAGCCTGGAAATGAGGAAATGCAGACTAGCTCTGCCGTCAGCCTTCCCACAGTGACTCAGCCAGGCCACTTTACTTATCTGGACCTGAACTTTTCCCATCAGTTAAATCAGAGAAGGAATTAAGTGTTCTTTTAAATTTTCTCAAATTTCAGTTTTCTTCTTTCTTTCTTTCCTTCTTTCCTTCTTTCTTTCTTTCTGTCTTTCTGTCTTTCTGCCTTTCTTTCTGTCTTTCTTTCGAGAGGAGGTCTCACTCTATAGTTCAGCCTGGCCTTCAACTCACTAGCCCAGGCTGGCCTCATATTTGCTTTGGTCTTCCTGTCTCAGCCTCCAGCGTGCTGGGATTACAGGTGTGCCACCAAATTTCAGTTTTCTGATTCTAGTGAAAGTTCTCAATTTGTATGACAGGAAAATTTTCTGAGACTTTTTCAAAAAGATTAAACAAGTGAAATACTTAGTAGTTACAAATAAATTAATAGGATATAGTTGAAGATGAAAATATAGAATATAGAGCTTTTAGAAGTAAAAAGAGTTAATGGGACTCCAAAACACAGCGAGAAACATTTGGAAAGCTGTGGAGGTGGGAATGAAGGAGAAGCATGGCTGATGGAGGCCCCAGGCCACTGTCGTGGGTGGCTTCCCGTGGGCACCGTGGAGGAGGGGAAGGGTGTGTGTGCGCAGCCCTGGAAGGCCAACTCCGTGACGGGCGCGGCTGCATCCGGGAGGGAGAGGCGCCTGGGACGTAGCCCCTTCCTTTCAGAAGGTGAAGGTGGAGTGTGGAGCTGGGAGACTGTGCGGAGAGATCAGCTTGCGGGATTATGCCAGAACACGGGGGCCAGTTGTAATTTTTAAAATTAACTGTAATATGTAGATTAATTGGATTTTCAGTGAACCTGGGAAAAGGTAATCTGTGTCCCGAGGGCAAGAATATGTAGAATTTGTTATCTTGCCCTAGAGTCCCTAAGCGTTACTCTTGTATATTCTTATGCATATGAGATCGAATAGTACAGAGGATAAGAAGGATTCCTTCCTCCCTCCCTTCTGCCCTCCTTTATGTCCGGTCAGAACTAAACTGTGCGGGAGCTGCGCAGCGCTGGAAATGTTGCCCAGCTCTCACATATGCTCTGTAGCAGTTGTTCCGTCGTGTGCTGTGAACTCTCCGGGCTGCTGTTTAACTGCTTTGCACTTACCGAATATGGAGGATCCCAATCCGATTTGGATTGTTAGATTATTACACGGTAGCCCTCCGGCCATACAGCCGTGCGTCTTCACTGCTCTCTCCTTCCGTGGATGCTGTTGGCGAGCTAATGACCCGGACTGCCTCTCCTCCCGCCCAGGCTTTTCTGGCGCTGGTGAGCTTGCTGTCTTCCCCTGCTGCCTACGAACTGCTGGGCCTCCGAGACCTTCCGAACAGGGCGGAGTACTCTCTCCGAGAAGTCCCCGCGGGTGTCACGGTGAGTCCTCTGCTTTCCACGTTCCCTTTTGTAAATGCCGCCTGTTTGAGATGGGGAGTAAAATGTATCTTGACCAAAAAAATTCTTTAATAGCTTTTAAAGGTTGAGTTAGTTATTTACCCCTGGTCTGTCAACTCTGGAATCCCCAGGAGTGGGAGTTTGCTCCAGACCTTTCGGCAGCCCCAGTCGCCCCCGGAGCACGAGACCCCTGTCCGGCCGCAGAGAGCTTCGGAGAAGCAGAAGTCCATGTGTGCGGGGAGCTTTGCGGCTCACCGTGTCCTTAGCTATGGTGGAGCTGCTCCTCCGTGGCTAGAATAATTAAGAATAGTTTATATCTGAGAAGGTCATTATATTTTGTTTGTTTCAGTGAACTACATATTATTGCCCCACGAGGGCAGTATGTACGTACTGTATTTGTTTAATCTGAGGCTTGTTTTACACTCATAAAGTTGCCCAGATGATTAACTTGAATAAACCCTCCTAAGAGGTATTTACTTCCTTATTTTTGGGTAAGTTTATGAATTAAACGTGCATAGGCTTATATAGATAAGGGTTTGTGAAGGATTGCTCTATGCTGGAATTCCCTCTTAATCACTATTTTTTTCCTAGTCATTTTTCCTGTGTGTTATTGTTCTTATAAACACACTTTTCCCCTTCTGAATACTTTTAACCCATGTTAACCCCAAATATTTGAATTTTTAAAATCTTTTTTGACTGGGAAATTTTGGGTAATAGAGGAATGAAATATGTAAGGATGGGTACTTCCACTGTTAAACTTTCAACCTGGATTCTCCCAGTTCTCTTCAAGGGTTGCGGTTGTATCTCCTGCTTACGCTTCTCTCCCAGGGCCTCTCGCGTATGCCGCAGTTGGCCCGGGTCTGCTTGTCTCCCACAGCACTGAGTGGTGGGGGCAGTGGGGGCCTGGTCGTCCTTAGCGTCGTGTGCCCAGTGACCAGGTATAGGAAGCAGTCATGGCGCCCGTGTTGGTTTACAGAAATGGGTTGTGGAAAATAGCATAACTGAGTGTTGTTAATCTGGAACAGTGGCTCAAGTGTGTTTTCTAGTTTCTGTTTCTAGCTCAGTCCAGTGCTTATTCCGTGTGTCTTTCCACTTAGGCGAGGATTCTTCTTCTGTTTATGCTTAAGACATTTATCTGCAAGCTGGGTTACTCCTGCACTCCTGGAGGGCATTGCATTTCAACCCTGTAGAAGAATCACCAGCTGCTTCCTGTCACCCCTTGAACATGTGTAGACTCTGCTACCAAACCAAACAACTTACTTAACCTCTGTATTCCTTTGCTATTGTTGTTTTGAGACAGGGTCTTGCTGTGTAGCTCAGTCTGGCCTTGAACTCACTGTGTAGCTCCGGTTGGCCTCAAACTCACAGCGATCCTTCTGCCTCAGCCTCCTGAGTGCTGGGGTTATAGGCATGTGCCACTGTGCTGGTGATCCACTCGTTACTGTCATTCCCCTCTCCCGTGGTTGTGGTCCTGTGTACCTCTGGCTGTCTCTGGTTTCTGTGGTCTGTCCTGGACCTCTCTCAGGCATTTTCCTCTGGAATCACTTCTTCCAGTTTCCTGGCTTCTCGTGGGCACCACTTAGCGGTACAGTTTCTGCAGCTGAGTACGTTTGCTCTGCTACACGGGTTGTCTCCTCTTCTCCTGTCTCAGTGTGTGGCACCACCCGCTCTGCAGCTGAGCAAGCCAGGAGCCTGGAAGTCGCCGCTGCTGTCCCCTCACCGGCCATGTGTCGTGTCCTGATTTCTGCATCGCGTTATGCCTCTCTCATGACAGCCTGGCGCAGAGCCCCGCCTCCTGTCTGGATCACTTCAGGAAGATCCTAACTGCTCTTCCTTTCAGTATCAAACTCTAAGTTATCCTCTCTCTACACTGAAGCGATGCTTTAAAAACAGAAGCCAGCAGCAGCCTTTCTGTGGTTCAGATCTCCGCCGATCGCTGTGGCTCCTGAGGGAGTCTGCGTTCCTCTGTCTGGCCTGTGACATCGCCTCGCTGCCCGCCGCCCCTCTTTCTCTGCTCTCACTTTGCACCTTCTCCTGCAGGCTCTGCGGTCTCGAGGTTGTATAACCTTGCTTCTGGGCTGCGCAGCACTTCTCATTTTTAGGACTTCCTTCAGTCTCCTGTGTCCTTTCTCCTAATGTGCTCCCTTTGCCCATGGCACAGTCTGACAGATACTGTTGTATGGCTCCCTGCACACCCACCTGCCTCTCCGGATCGGCTGGAAGTATGGTAAATTCTTATGTTCTTCCATGGAAGTCCCGTGGAAGGAGCTCTAGCAAGCAGCACCGAGGAACCCGTGTGTGTGTGTGTGTGTGTGTGTGTGTGTGTGTGTGTGCCGCGCGCACGTGCACAGGTAGTGGGCTTCCTTACCTTTCTGGTGTGGATGTTTCCAGAGTTGCGTGGGAAGGTAGCATAAGGAGCCCTCATCTACCATCACAAAATTTCAGCTTTTTTTTTGCATTTTTAAACTAGTCTTTTCCCATGTGTTCCCCACACTTTTCCAGTTTCCTGCCATGTACTTCTGCTTTGCCCCCTGACTTCTGAAGCTCCTGTCAGCATGCTGTCCGCTCACCTGTAATGACTCAGTCCCTAATCCGCTAAGGACTTGCTGTACCCTGCATGGCTGCAGTAAGTCCTGGTGGCATTACCACCCCTGGCGCAGTGGCTTTGCTCCCTCAACCCAGTGCGTAGCCTGTCCAGAGGCTGTCTCTGGCTCGGAGCTGTGTCTCTTGCTGTTGGTTAATTTACCGTCTAAACAAGGTCCGCTGTCCGCTCCGGCTTCCAGTCTTCAGTCCTTCATTCTTGGGCAGCAGTTCTCCCTTCCTTTTTGTTCCTAGGCCATGGATTCTTGGAGAAACTGGGTTATTTGTCTTTGTTGCAGGGATTCATGTTTCATTGGCAGGTGTGAAATAATGGTTCTAATTCTGCCATTCTTTTTATATTTAATTAAGTTCGTTAGGAAAAATTAATAAAAATAACCTTGAAAAAGTTATTTTTCAGGAAAAGCAGAACAAACCGTTGAGTACATTTTTAGAATAATGAATTAGTGTGGTAGTTATCTCTATAAGGGAGGTGTAAGTATTCTTGTTATCATTATTATTGTTATGAACCTGCTTTTTTTTTTTTGCTTTTCTTCCGGTACCAGGAATTGAACTCATGACCTTGCGCTTGGCAGGCAGGTGCTGTGCCGCTGAGCTAAATCCCCAGCCCCCTGAATCTGCTTTTTGTTTTTATTTTATTTTATTTTTTAATTTTAGAAATAAAAGGAGGAAAATACTAACAGACCGACAACATTTTACAAAATAGCAAAGGATCAGTACAGACACAAACAGAG
>NW_004955436.1:3444774-3474649 GCF_000276665.1 Chinchilla lanigera | reverse complement strand
CTGAGTAATTGAATCTGCTTTTTGTATGTATACGTTTAATCCAATCCAATGCAGTCACTGTCAAGACATTCTCTTTTGATCAGAACATTGCTTCCTTGGCTAGTGAGCTTTTTCGATGTATACACATTAGTGTTTGATGTTTTATTTCCTTTTTCTTCTCACATAAGATGTTTCTGGCTCATTGTGTACATTTTGTGGCTCAGGCATAGAATCAGCCACCATCAAAGACTGTTCCTTTTAATAAAAAGTCTTATTTAAAAATTGCAGTCTAGGCGTTAGAAATTTTTTCTGTTAAACGTTGACCTTGTGTCTGGGTTTTTCAGTGGATAGCCGAGGAAAGTAACTTCGTTTTGTTTAAAACCTTAAGAGAGAAATTCATCAGGGATTAGTACTGAGATTTCTGTGTGTTATAGCTGTGTCTAGATGTCCCCCAAAGTCTCATGGGGTCGCAGGTGTCTGGATCTAGAGTGTGTGACGCTGGGATTGATTCATGGTGCAGTGCTAGGATTAAGGGCAGGTGGCCTAGATGAGATATAAGGGATAGAAAGAGGTGAGTGGCTTGGCACCGGCTTTTTCTGCCGTCTGCCCACCGTGAACTGTTTCTCCTCTGCTATGCCGCTCTGGCATATCGCCCTGCCTTGGAGCCAGCCCATCATGGACTGAAACCTCTGTAAACCTTTCCTCCTTTTAATTTTAGGTGTTGGGTATTTTGTCTCAGCAATGAGAAAAGAAACTAAGACAGTTTGCTTGCCTATGTATACTTCATTTCTCTTAACAAGCTTGGTTCCTGGGCTTGTCATGATGTAGACAAAGTTACTTATTTGTTTATTATACACTGCACACGTAACGGTTTCTAGAATAAACTCAGGTGAGTGAATGCACATCAGCACATCTCTCCATTCTTTCTGTCTATAGGGGCTGTGCCGCTGGTGTTTATACCGTAGGCTGAAACCTGGGCGCTGGGGAGCCAAGCGCTCCTCTGGGCTCTGGGGAGGAGTCTGCTTCTCCCTGCCTTTGACAGAAGTCAGCTGCTTTGTGTTGTGAGACTGACTTTCCTGGCCCTTGATGGCCGTCACCCACGGGCTTCCCGTAAGCTTTACAACCTGCTTTCAGAGTCTCAGCCATGGAGAGCTTTCTCACAGAGCAGTGCTGTTCTGTGACTAGTTGGAAGGAAACTTAGTTTTTAAATAGCTCACGCGACTAGGTCAGGCCCGCCCAGCTGCTCCTCCACCTCACAGTGGCAGGTAGAGGGCATCAGTGAGATCTGTAGAAGCCCCGTGCGGCAGGGACTCTGTATGGGAGGCGTGGGAATGTTGCACTGCCCTGGAATTCTGCTTGGGACTAGACTCCCAGCAGTGTGGTCACTGGGTTGAAAGGCCAATTTACATGTAATTAGTGCAGATCTGTGGACTCTGTTACTAGGTTGTCTTCCTCCAGGAAGGATATTTGTGTCCACTCAGTAAGATAGAGTGCCTTCTTCGTGTAGGGCGATTAGTAAGACTTTGTGACCAAAAACATATTTGTCTGTCTGGCAGGTAAAAAGGGCTAAATGTATATTTTCTTCATTATGAATAGGACATTTTTTTCGTGTGTTGAATGACCACTGATTGACATTTCTTTCTCTCCTAATGGTATCTTAATTTATTTTTGCCTGTTTTTCTATTTTGTTGTTCTTTTCCTACCTGATTTTTGCAGATTGTTTGGATATCAGATCTTGTCTTTTCATGGCTTCTTGTCCACTATGCTTCAGAATTCTAGCCCCTCTAAGCAGCTCCTATATTGCACTTGAGTAGGTGTGAGGCTAATGACACAGAATACCTTTTTCGCTATAACATGTACAGTTCTTTTGCTGCAAAGAAATCATAGAAATTATACAAACACATGGAGATTAAATTATTGAATGAGTAATAAATCATAGAAGAAATCATGGAGGAAATTTAAAACTTCCTAGAATCAAATGGCAGTGAAAGAGCAAATTACTAAAACCTGTGGGACACAATGAAAGCTTTCCTAAGAGGAGATTTATAGCTGTGAATGTACACATTGGAAGAATAACTAACACCAGTATTCTTCAGACTCTTCCATGGATTTGAAAGGGAAGCAAGGGAAGCTCATTTACCCTCTCCAGTAAATGAGCCAGTAAAAATGGGCAGTTGGAGTGAATATATATTTCTGCCAAACTCACTCCTTAAAACTACTGTTACCCTGGTTCCAAAGCCAGATAAGGACTCAACAAAGAGAAGAAAACCACAGGCCAATTTCCTTAATGAACATAGATCCAAAAATTCTCACCAAGGTATTTGCAAACTGATTGCAGTAAGTCACTGAAAACATCATACATTATGACCAAGTTGGCTTCATTCCAAGGATGCACAGATGCCTTGAAATATGAAATCAATAAATGTAGTACATTACAAAGACAGAAGGGAGGATAAAAATCACACACTCATTTCAGTAGAGGCAGAAGAAGCCTTTTGCTAAATCCAACATCCATTCACGATAAAAACCCTGAGGAAAACAGCTGTAGAAGTACCTTATGTCAATCTGACAAAAAGCCATTTATGACAAACCTGCTGCCCACAGCATATTAAATGGTGAAAACCAGAAAGCCCTCTAAAATCAGCAACAAGACGTGGATGTCCACTGCCCCCAGTCCAAAGCAATCAGGCAAGAGAAAGAAATACAAGGAATACAGATAGGAAAGGAAGAAGCCCAATTATCCATACTTGCGGAAAGCACAGTCCTTTACATAGAGGACCCAAAAAAACCTTCACCCGAAGACATCCAGAACTAGTAAACATGTTTAGCAGGGTGGCAGGGTATAAAACCAGCATACAGAAATCCATAGTGTTCTTGGACAGCGACACCAAACTCACTGAGAAAAAACAAAACCCAACACTCCCATTCACAATAGCTCCAAAAAAGCTAATCACCCAGAACTTAACATTTAACCAAGGGAACGAAAGACTCCTTTAGTGAAAACTGTAGTACTCTGAAAAAAGAGATCAAACAGGACATTAGAAAACAGAAAGACATCTTTTGCATAGGCAGAACCCATATTGGGTCATATTACCAAAAATGGCCATATTACCAAAAATGGTAAGCTTTATGATGGGTCATATCACCAAAAATGGCCATATTACCAAAAATGATGTTTAGATTTAATGAAATTTCAGTCAGAATACTTAACATCTTTCATCATAGAACTAGAAAAAACATTCTAAAATTTATATAGATTGAGAACAGTCCCAGAATAGCCACATGAATCCTAAGCCAAAACAGTAAAGCAGGAAACATTACAATCCTGGATTTTAAGTTATACTACAAAACTACAGTGATAAAAACAGCAAGATACTGGCACAAAAATAGATACATTCACCAGTGCAGTAGGATTGAGGCTGCAAAAATAATCCCGTGCACCTTTAGCCTCCTGGTTTTTGACAAGCCAAAAGTCTGCCAGAAAAAAGATAGCTCTTTAATAAATGGTGCTGGGAAAACTGGTTATGCACTGGTTTGCATGGATACAGATCCTTACATCTCCACTGTAGCAAAATCAAATCAAATGGATCAAAGACCTAAACATAAAAGCAGAAACAGTGAATCTGCTGGAAGATAAAATAGGTAAAACCCTTGAAGACAGAGGTGTAGGCCAAGACTTTGTGAACAGATGCCCAGTTATACAGGAAATAATACCAGGAGCAACAGCTGGGATGATATCACATTGACAAGCTCTTGCATAGCAAGGGAAACAGCCAACAAGGTCAGGAGACAACCTACAGAATGGGGAAAAGTTTGCCAACTACTCTTCAAAGGACTAGCATCTAGACTGTATAAAGAACTCAAGTAATTGGACCCTCTCCAGTAAAGGAGCCGGTAAAATTGGGCAGTTGGAGTGAATATACATTTCTCACAAGAAGTAGACATTTCCATAAGTGCATAGAAAATGTTCAGCATCCTTGGCTGTTACAGAAATGGAAATCAAATCAACACTGAGATTCCCTCCTTACTCCAGAAAGAATGACTATCATCAAAGACAGTAAGTCATGGTGAAATTGTGTTTGTGTGGGGAGGACCTTTTGACATTGTCTGTGGAAATGTAAACTAGAGAGAATCAGTATGGAGATTCTGCAAAAAACGAAATAGACATTCCATTTGGCCCAGCTATTTCTCTTCTGGGTATCCTCCTTGAAGAGTTAAAGTCATTATATTACAGTGATACATGCATACCATGTTTATAGTAGCACATTCCTGACCACTGAGTTACAGCAAGCACCTGTATGCCCATCCACAGGCGAATGGTTAAAGAAAATGTGGCATACATTCACAATGGAACCCTGCTCAGCCATGAAGAAGGATAAAGTTTTTTGAGAAAGGGTAAATTTGAATCATTCATAGGAAAATGAATGGATCTTGAGACCATGATGAGAATTGAAACAAATCAGACACAGAAGGTTAAATGTCTCATGGTTTCCCTTGAGTGAGAAACTCAAAGTAGAATAATTTAGAGAGCAAAATAACAGAGAGCAAAATAGAAGAGAGGTACAGTTTGTGGTGTGGCAGGGATGGTGGGAGAGGGAAGGGCAGAGAGAAAAGGGAACCTGCTTGTGAGATATATATTCCAATTCCCCACGATTTACCCACAGTAAAGAAGAGGACGTCAGGCCGAGTGTAATAAGCCAGACACAAAGTCCGTGTGTCCTGTGATACCACTGACATGATGAATCCAAAATAGTTACACATGTAGAAGCAGGGAGTGGAAAGTTGGTTGCTGGCGCGGGCTGACCTCGAGGGGGAAGAGGCAAGTATCAGTCAGAGGGTGTAAAGGTTTGGTTACGCAGGGCGTGTAAGTCCTAAAGATCTATTGCTCAGCATAATGCCCACAGCTAACAGTATCACGTGCTTGAGAGTTGGTAAGCCAGCAGATTCTCCCATGCTAATTATTCCCTCTCCTCTCTTCTCCTCCCCGCCTTCTCCCTGTCTGACCCTCCCCGGTAACGGCAGAACTCACTTGTGCGTGCTAAGCAAGTGCTCTCCTCCTTAGTTACATCCCTGGCCTTTTCTGATTTTATTTTGAGACAGGGTCTCAAGTTCCCAGTCTGGCTTCAAGCTTGCAATCCTCCTGCCTCAGCCACGCTAGGAGTATATTATGACATGCCCCATCACATGTGGCCATTAAATATTCCCACCCGTCACAAACTAAAACAGTGTGTGTGTGTGTGGGGGTAAGTTTTAGAGTTCATGGATAAGCTCACTGCATAAATTGTGGCTGTGTCTTCACAGGTGTCTGTTCACTTCCAGAGTCCTCAGGTTGTGTGTGTTAAGTACACGCAGCATGTTTTCACCACGCATGCAGCACTTCCAGGAAGTGATCTAAAAGCAAAGCATGATGCTGTTCCCATCGCAGGTAGCTGCGAGGGTTAGGAGAGCCTGGTAAACAAGCCTGGGTCCAGCGGGTGAGGTGCTGCCCCAGTGCGTGCTTGCTGTAGTTGGGCATCTTCTCCAGCTGGTGCTGTCTGCAGGCCAGAAGCCCAGAGCCCTCTGTTCCCCCGGGACAGCCTTGCTACTCCTCTCCTTGTCTTGGTTTCCTTGTCTTGGTTTCCTCTGGTGGTTTCGGGCAGAGTTCCTTCCTCCACAGTGCTGGGCCGGGGTGTCAGCAAGGCCAGCTTTTCCCCGGAGCTCCGGGACAGAACCTTCTGGGCCCTTCGGCTTCTGCCTTCCTGTTTTGTTGCTGCTTAACTAGGGTTTTGGCCTGTGTGTTCACAAGACCGTCCCCTCTTCGTCCTCAGTGCCTTTGTGTTTCCTGATGAGGACATTTGCCTTGGATTTGGGGCCCACTGGGATGACCCAGGTTGGATTTACATTGGAATCACAAACTCTAAGCCCAGAGCCACAACTTAATGATTTGGTGTGACCCTGTCTCAAAGTAAAAAGCGAAGGGCTGACAGTACAGTGCAGTTGAGTGTGAAGGCCCTGGGCTCAACCCCATTAGTGGGAAAATAAAATAGAGTTTGAACTACCTCTGCAAAGACTGTTTCCAGACAGCGTGATTTGTGGGTCCTGGGGAGGAGGGCGGGTACGTCCCTCTGGGAGGAGGTGTTCCATTCGACTCCCTGGACCCCAAGATGGGAGTGTGGCTTTCCTGTCCATCCCTTCTTTGGAAAATCTCAAGAATGGACCTCCACCAGTCAGTTCAGTGTCACACCTAGGCTCCTCCGGGGCCAGGCGCCCCAAGGGCAGGTCTGGGAGCATTTCCACCTCACCCTCCCCTTTCCGTTTCTAGGAAGAAAGGTCTGCACTGCATGGCTGGCTCAGTGGTAGGTGGGTGAGGCTCTCAGGTCAGATGCCCCCCTATTCAGATGGGGCTCCTCCGCTTTTCTGGTCTCAGGCCCGGGCTGGCCACCGTGCACTGAGCTTGTTCTCATTCCGGACGGTGCCCTGGAAGAAGACCTCGGTTAGACTGCTTCCTGCAAGGCCCGGGCCTTGCTGTCAGGGGCTTGTTTCTGGGAAGCTGCTACCTGGTTTAGGACGCATGTCCCGGCAGCCCTCATCAGCGGCCTTCCCTGCAGGCTGATAGGTTCCTGGTATCTCATTGAGGAAGAAATCGCTCACTGTAATGTTTGTTTTCTGACAGCTCATTACCACTGACGGCTCTCTGTGGCCTGCTCCTCATGGGCTTGTTGCTAGTGCAGGTTCTTCCCAGCAGCTTTACTGTCACTTAGATCCAGAACGCTTAGATCCAGAACCGGAATTGCGAGTCAGCTGGGGCCAAGTGGTCTGAATCTGGCTTTGGGTCAGGAAGAGGGGTTGGTTTCAGTTGCGCATCCCCATGCCCCCTAATGAAGACCAGCCTGTAGTGCTCCTTCTCAGATGAACTGGAAGCCTCTCTTTGCAGGAAGGGGGTTATCAGTACATGGTCAGTTGCAGGTTGCTCTGTGGTTGACCTATGAAAACACAGGGATAACACTGAGATGTCCATAAACATTGTAATCATCAAGCAGTAGAAGATACCCACGTGTTGGAAGAGCCACAAAAGCCTGGCCATGTGTCCCCTGCAGAAGGCTCACAGAACGGGCCCAGGGGCTGGGCGGGTGGGGCAGGGAGGGAATGGGACACTCAGCAGTGCTCAGCTCATCCCTGTCACCTCGTGTGATGTGAGGCGTGCACGGCCACGCGGCAGAGGACAGGGACAGCCTGAGAAGGGACGGTCTCTTGGTCGTTGTCGGAGCTCTTTCTCACTCACTGATTCAGATGCTGACAGGAGCGCAGTGTCATTCCCACATTCCTGTGAGGTACCAGAGAGTGGCAGGTGTGTCCCGAAGTCTCATGTATGAAGTTTTACGGGTAAGCTCATCCAGGAGCCCAGTTTTTGCTATATATATATATATATATATATATTTTTTTTTTTTTCCTGTACCGGGAATCGAACTGACGACCACGCGCTTGGCAGGCAGGCGCTGTGCCACTGAGCTAAATCCCCAGCCCCTGCTATATTTTAATTAGTATTTTCAAGTGTGACTTTTGAATTATCCACTGTTACCTCCTCTTTATCGACTCACTCCCCAGCCTCTTTATTTGGCAGTGTGGTCTTTTTATCCCTATTCCCAAAATCCTCGATGAACTTCACTTGACTTCCTGCCTAGCAGAACCTTTCTTGTTTTGCCCTGCTGGTCACAGGAAGATCTAGAATTGAATTGAAGCTTGCTGGAGGGTAGTGGGGCTCTTGGTCAGGAACGTGAGCGGTGAGGGAGAGGAGTAGGTCTCTCAGGCTTCCCCGCAAAGCGAGGCATCACAGCCAGGCTCAGATAGGTCTCAGAGCTGAGTGGCCGCACTGGGGACAGCCACTGACAGCTCTGTCGGCAGGCAGTGAGGCTGCTGCCCCGGAACACCTTGGGGAGGAGCTTTGTCAAGAGCATTTGTGCCTGAAGCCCGACCTGGGCAGAGTGAGTGGATCCTAAGCAGAACCCAGGCTTCTGGGCATTTTAAAGTCCCTAAGGTGACTCAGCGTTCAACCACTTGAGCCAGAGAATGTTTATTACTGAAATCTCAAATACCTACTAGGTGGTAATACCAGCTCATTGTTTATGTTCCACGTTTGTAGGTTTTGCATGTGTTTTTCAAAGTGGTTTATATTTTTGCCAGTTTATCATTATTTTATTAAATATATGAGTTGCTCACCTGTTTGAAAGTGGAGTCTACATTAGTGGCCATCACCTTTGGCCAAGTCTTAGATTTGCTTTAGGAATTTATACAAATCCTCCATCCTAGTCCAGGCCACACCCAGACCAGTTAGTGCAGAACTGCTAAGGCTGGAACCGCACGTGTCTGTGGCTTCCCTGATAATTCCAGTGTAAAACTAACTTGGAAAAGTTTAAATGTATATTTATTGATTTAATTGTTTTGAAATGGTTTCAGTAAAGCACGGTCTCATTCTCTGTTTCAGGATATAATTGATCGACTTATCATTTTAAATTCTGAAGCTAAGATTCATTCTTTATTCAACTATGAACAATCACACATCTTTGGACTAAGGTAAGGTGCTCAATTTTACTTCATGTATTTTATATGTTATAAAGATGATGCATTTGTTCCATGTACTTTGAAAAGCACTTAAAATAGGCTGATTTTTAAAATTGTGTTTAAAGATAAATTTTCTTCCTATGACATTGTAGACAAATTCTGACACCTGGGTTTTCATACACTAGCCTTCGTCTGAACTCAGGGTCTGTATGTTTAGCGTCTTTCACTGCTGGTTTAACACAGACATATTGGGACTGTTTCGTTGGCGCACTCAGGAGTCACCTGGGGCACCCCTGTGTTGGGGTTTGAGGAGACTTTGCCCATATAAAGCTTTGCAAGAGACGTAGACACACATGATTTATCTTGAGGCCTAAACTTCATTGCCTTGGTTCTGATCATTACTCTTCAGCGTTACTTTTCCTCAGGCCTAAATCTTTCTGGTTGAATTCATATTCCTTGGCATTTTATGTAGCATGTTTGAATGGGAAATAAAGCAGGGTTGGTAGAGCTAAAGAGACTTAGGAAATTCTTAATCTTTTGGTCATATGCAGACATAGACAGGCCCCTACCTGTGAGTTACTGCCTTTGAAAGTGCTGAATTGAGGAAATTTTCCATTTTTCTAGGTTTGGGATTCTCTTTCCTTCTTCTGTAGTAGTTTTTCCTGTCCCTAGGGGAGTCTGATAATGCATTACCTGAAAAGTAAGGCAATTACTTTTCTAAATTTAGAATTCTCTAATGGGGGTATATTTTACAGGTCTATATTTCAACATAAAAAGAATCATTCATTAATAGATGAGCTTCGTTTTTGGTCTTTCTGGTTCAAAGAAGGCATAAAAATGTGCAGCTGTTACGGCTCTGGGTGGTATACCCTCTGTCTCAAAATCAGTTTTCATATTAAACTTTAATTTTCAGTTTATAGCTTCAGGTACCTCATAAGCAGTGAGGAGAGTGAGAAAATATACATTCCGTGGAGACTCCTTTTGCAAGGAGTTCTGGAGTGATAGAGTGATAGAACGTTCTGAAGTGATAGACTTCGAGGTTGACCTGTTGTTAGCGACATACCCAGTAAATTTCTTTTTTTTTTCTGTACATTTCTTTTTTTTTTTGTTTGTTTTGTTTTGTTTTTCTCTGGTACCGGGAACCGAACTCACGACCTTGCACTTGCCAGGCAGGCGCTTTGCCGCTGAGCTAAATCCCCAGCCCCTGTGTACATTTCTTTTGAACAATTTTCTCTAGTGTTCTTTTGGAAAAGACATTACAGTTGGATTTTATGAAGTTATATAAAAAAGTAATTCAAAAGGTGAAAGCTCCTGGGACTGCTTGTTAACTTTCACAGTGTCCGCTTTCTCATGCCACCCACAAGCACGCACTCTGCCCTGCCCTGCAGAGTTTGCCATCGCCTTGCCGATAGGTGGAGCGTGGCTGCGGGAGACGGGTGTCAGCCGGGGAGTGCGGGTCAGGTGCTTGGTGTTCGCCAGTTGTGTGAGGTGGTCCTGGTCCCGGTGCTGGTCCCGGTCCCGGTCCTGTTCCTCCTCTGCTAAAAGAGGAGCAAGCATGTTACTTTCTTTGCAGAGTTGCCGTGAGAATGACGTATGAAATTTAAACAGTGCCCGGCACGTAGCAAGCTCTGTGAAAACACTGTAGTAGCACTGTGTGAGTTCTTGCGCCTCTACTTGCTCTACCCCATTTCGTATTTCACTGTGAAATGTTTTTGGCTCCACTTTTCCGTATCTCAGTCGTCTTCCACACGCCACCTAAGAATTTGCTGTTTTTGTAACATCAGCGTCCAGACAGAAAACGAGAAAATTGCTTGCTGAGGAAAATTTTCTCTTAACTTCATGTGCTTTTTAAGAGTTATTTTTTGGTAATATGTTTATTTTCATTTGGTTTTGAAATTTATTATTTCCATAATCGAATTCAGTTGTATTTTTTAATACAGTGGAATTCATCTGAAGTCACTTCGCTCTTATTTTGCTGCTGATGTTAGTCTGTTAGTGGGGGTGAAGTCTGCGGTGAGAGCGAGTGTCATCCATGGCGTGATACGTGCGCCGTGTTTCTGAGTGCTGGGGTTTCCTCCGTATCGCCCTCTTCCTTCCTGCATACGCGGCTCTGCCGTTACTGTGCCACTGTCCTCAGGGGTCTCTCCTCCGCATGTCCCACATCCACGCTGCTTTTCCCTGTCCGCTCGAGGTGTGGATTCACCTCAGCACTAGACGTTGCGTCAGAGGGAGCTACACATGAGGCTTCATGCGATGCAGCTTTTACTTTGTGACAGCATCCCGTTCTGCTTACAGAGTTCTGACCTTTCATGTGTCCAGGTCTCCCTATAGATTTTGCACTGGAAATGTCTATGGTCTGTTCAGGTCGCCCCTCTGGGAGCTCTCCTGCCCGCTGTCCTCTTGCATCCTGTCCTCCCGGGCTGGGCCATTCCCGTCACACATGGGCTGCCTTCTTGAGCCTTGTTTCCCCACGGAACACACAGAATGCACACGGATGCCAGCCCTGACCACGCGTGCGCCCCCGGACACGGCCCTGCTCCTCTGCCTCTTGTACCAGAGTCGCGTCCACACCACCTGCCCTTGCTCAGTACCCCGGTTTCTTTCTGAGTGCCTTCCAGTCCCCTTTGACCTATGACTTTAGAATGTTCACCCTGCTCACATCGAGGTTGCTTCGATTCCATGTTCATAACCCGATGCCGGAGTCCCATCTGACGGTGACTCTCGGGAGCTGGTCACTAGGGGACCACTCCTCCCCCGGTGAGAGGTTGTCCTTCACTTGCTTGTGTGATGCTGACACTGCTCAGCATGCAGTTCTCCCTTACTCCAGGCAGCTCTGTACTGAGAATACCTGGACATGGGCCTGCTGTTCTCCTGTGTACTTGCCTCTGTTTTTTTTCCACTTTGCCCTTAAATGTTGCCTGTGTGTCAGTGGATGGCCTGGCTTCTACGCCCGACCCAGACTGCTCTTCCCGGCTCCCAGGTCACGTGCGAGCACCCAGACGCAGGTGCTTGTACTCCGGTGCTCGGTGTATACAGCCACGGCTCCCTGCACTTAACATCCCCGGGTGGAATTTTCCGTTTCCCACACGGCCTCCCGCAGAACAAACCAAAGGAATCTCTCCATGCTGTCTCATTAAGTGGCCCCTCGAGCTCCTTGGTTGCTTAACCCTGAAAGTCATCTTACTTTTTTAAATTTTTTCTTTATTTTCCAAATAGTAATTTATCTTTATTATAAAGAAATTAACCAGTGTGGGAAATTAAATATAATAAATTAAGTGAAATTCCTTCTAGTTCCCAAAATGTCATTACTAATATTGAAGAAAATAATTCTAGACATCTTTCTATGCATATGTGACAGGATAGAAATAAATGTTTTTTAAAAATGGGCAATTTAGATTCTAAATTTTATAAAAAAGGAAAAGAGGTCATAGTAAGACTAGAGAAATTGCTGAGTTTCAAGTAACTATTTTAAAAGGTTACTATTTTCTTAGACATTTTTCTAAGGTAAGAAAAAAGATTATGTAAAATGCTTTCAGAGGTTTGGACGTGGTATTTTGCTTTTAAACAGGATGGAGGGCGGGGGATATAGCCCAGTGGCACAGTGCCTGCCTGGGAAGCGTGAGGTCCTGAGTTGGATTCCCAGTACCACCAGAAAACCAGGATGGACTGAGAGCCGACTCCCTTCCCTACCCCATCTGTCTGTCTGTCTGTCCTGTGTCGCTCTGACAAGACCTTTGGGGCCAAAGCGTCAGGAAGTAGAGGGGCTAAGCTGGCCTGGGACTCCGTGCTGGCCCTTGGCCCGGCTGCGGGGACAGAGACGGGGAAGGAGCCACCTGTGTGCAGGGGAGGCCCCAGGCAGGGCGGGGAGCCACAGACCCGCCCGGCACTGTTCCTGTAGCAGCCCGGTCCCATGGCAGTCCGCTGGCTTCTCCAGGAGAGTGCTGTGGACCCTTCAGTGCTGGCACCCTGTGGCCCGGTCACCTTGCTCTGGGCCCCGCTGCCACCGTGTTGGGGCCAGGCTTTGGGGCCAGGAGCCCGGGGGTCAGCCCAGGCCACGGTCACCTCCGCAAGCTCGAGACTGGGTTTCCTCTGAAAGGGGGACGGGCTCGGCTCGTCAGCGGTGCTCAGCCAGGTGGCGGAAGGTGCGCAGGTGTGCTGCATGCGACAGCAGAGGACGACTGCTGACTCCCACTTCAGTGGGTGTCCACTTCACTCCCTGCCTAGTAGTTACCGAGCCGCGGGCCCTGCGCTGCCTCTGCTGCGGAGCTGCCGATGGCGCGTGTCAGACAGTGTCACCCTCGGTGACCTGGGCCAGCGTGGACTCAGACCTTGGGGTCAGGGGTGCCGGAGAGAAGCGCACCCCTGGAAGGCCTCCTGCTGGAGTGGACCCGGGCGTTCCCGCCCGCTGTGCGGCTTCGCAGAGCCTCACTCCCGTCGCGCCCTTGCTCAGCGTGCCGTCCTGCTGCCGCGTCCCTGCCGCTCCGAGCGCGAAGGGCTCCCTGGGCACCTTGCTGTCCTTCGCCCAGCCGGGTCGTGGATCCCGCTACCGCAGACTCAGTATTTAGTCTCCGCGTAGCAAACGCCGCCCGCCAGGACCCTCCTTGTCTTTCCTGTGCCCCACGCTGCCCCCAGGATAAATAAGCACACGTTTATTTGGGAAGTCTGTTGCTTAGTGGTACTGCAGATGCCTGGGAACTTCGGTCCTGCCCAAGGCTGAGCGGTTTAAAGTTTTCTTAACCATCAGGAGGGTTCAGAGCGAGGTTGTACTCTTCCCAGCACGTTTCGTATCGCTCAGTATTAATAGTTTTCCTTATAGCAAACTCCAAATTAAGTTTTACTTACAGGATGTAGAGTTGCTAGTTTTTAACAACCTAACCCTTATATAGTAATTCCCAATTAAATATACATTCGAATTTAATATTGTTAAATGTATGGATATGTTTTCCCTAAAGCCTATGTTTTTCTTTGTATCACTTTGTATCATATGGTTAACTTACTGTTAATTTTCTTCAAAAAAAACCTTGGGAATCTGTAATTACAAAAGAGTCTTTAAAATTAATCTCTTGCTGTTTGTTATTATTTTACATTTATTCACTAATCATAGGTTTCATATAGAGTATAATGAATAGTTTTATGGATAATTACCAGATTTATAAAAGTTTGACCTCTAAGATGACCTTAAAAGAAAAAGTTAGATATTCCTATCTTTTTAAGAAGTAAATTCACATTAGACATAGTTTGGTTATTTTAACTAGTAATAGACAGAGGGTTAGTATCTTCCCTTACAGCAAGTCACCAAATTATTTACTCCTAGTAACCCAGTTGCTAGCTAGATTTTAATCTGATTAACATTAGTACAAACAAATACTTTTAAAATTATCTCCTTCCATTGTTTTATATCAGAAACTAGAACATAATGTGACTGTAAAGCCATCCTTCCTCATTTTGGGTTTTATCTATGTGTACATATTCACACACACACACATATATATAACCAATATTTACTTTTATAATTTTTTGTTCTTGATGACTTGAAAAGAATAAAGTGATCTGCTGCTAATTGAAGACCTCAGTCACTACTTGAAATTTGGAAGGAATTCTTTTTACTGAGATTGAGAATGCTGAAAACAGGAAGGAAGAGGCGGAAGACGTGCTCCTCGCTCCGTTCTGCAGAGCCACCCGTATCCCTTTCGTGCCTATATCTTTGACCTTTAGCCAGAAGTGTCTTTTTAAAACAGAGTGTAATTTCTGCCTCTTTTACCCCTTGCATGCCTGTAAGTACTCTTCCGTGTCCCGATTTTCAGGGTGCGCAGTGCTCCGGTCTGCGGGTGGCGCTCTTTCGCTCCCCGTGCGGGACATGTGGTCTCTCCTGATGACAGAGCGTGCAGAGGAGACGCTTGCTCGTAATCAGTGCGGCAGCTGTCGCTTACTTTATTAAGCAGAACGTGCAGTTTGAGACCAGGTGGCATGGGAAGGCTTTCGGAACGAAGAGGGACCCTCTCCCCATCCCCCCCCCGGGCCACCTGCCGAGGTGCGCCCCTGCCTGGAGTCCTGTCCTGCGCCTGCGCCCAAGGTCCTTACAGCACTGTGTGTCCTGCAGGCCTGTTTCCCATTCCAGTCTTTTATCCCTTGACCTGCAGGCTTGGGTTTAGATCCCTCTGCTTTCCTTCCCTCTCTCCAGTGTAGTTGTGCCGCACTCCTTATTAAAGCAGTATTGACAGCTCACATTATGTCTGTATAAATATTTTTTGTTGATCAGTTAAGTAATGTACCACAACTATCTGTGCTTTTTTGTACTGCTTTGCTTTTCCTTGAGTTAAGAATTGCACACATTTTTTACAGTTGCTTTATTTTCTGTCTATTAACATACCCTATCTTCTATGTCCATTAACATACCCTAGACCTAGTGTGTTAATAATTGCACACATTTTTTACAGTTGCTTTATTTTCTTTGTCTATTAGCATACCCTAGACTACCCTAAGAACCTGTTCTGCTCTCTGGGCTACTTCGGAACTCTTAATAATGTAACACTCATTACATCCCAGGTACTCATGTTGGTTTCGCATTGAAGGCCGTTACTTTCAGGATAACTCTGAAGTAGTCTTTTCTGTCCACTTTCTCACAGATGACTCAGCCGGGACACAGAGAGGGTTAAGCACTCACTCAAGACAGCACAGCAGTGGCTGGTGTGGTCGGTGTTTGAACGTAGACAGCCGGCTCCGGAGGACACAGTGTCTCCTCTGTGTGTCGTCTGTCCCCAGAACACGGTGCTCAAGGGCTTGCAGTCATCCTCTCCAGTCTTATAACTGCAGGGTTCTCCCATTCCTGATGACAGGGACCACAATCCATTCTCAAAACCATGACCTCAAGTTAAAGGGTCAGGTGTCACTGGCTTTGTTTTGTCTGTCCCTTTGTTTTCCTTTATAGGGGAAGAGCTTTTCTTTTCTCTCTCCACGTCAGCTGAAATCCAAGTTCCTAATTCTTGGTTGATTTCTGGTTTTGATGGTATCACTTTCTCACTGAGGAAGGATGCGGAGGGGAAGTTTTCCTGTTGGGAGTGAGACATGGCTTCCACATGCATAGTTTAGGCCCCTGCAAAGCCATGGCTGAGCTGCAGCTGATGAAGGAGACCGAGGAGGCTCACACTCCGGCAGCAGTTGAGCATTTACAGCATCCCAGAAATGCTGGTGTGGTGACGCGCAGCACTGAGGACCACGGCAGAGGCTGCGATCAGTTCAGACTGTTACGGCGCAAGCCCACCTTCAGGTTTCCTGAGTCCTGGCGTCTGTTCTAACACTAGCAGAGTTTGGGGTTTACTTTCCGGAAATGCTGAATGAAGCCACAGGGTGGCCCAGGGACGCTGACTGTGATGAAAGGTTAAAGGTCATTGTCTGCCAACTCAAAGATACCGGTGATTTTATTTCCTCCCCGCATTATTTCCTGGAGTCGGTAAGACATTATTCTTCCTTTCGGTGGTTCTTTTATGTGTCTGTCAATAATTTATCTCACAGTTGCTGTCACAAAAGTAAAACAAAAACATCTTTAACGATAACGCTTAAAACAGTACTGATTGCTGCCAGGTCCTTTCTGAGTACTTGAGATGTTCTGAGTCGTTTAAACATCGGAGTGCTGAAGTCCCAAACCACGGGAACAGCAGCAATAGTCTCTCGTGGAATACAGCATTATTTCTCCTTCTCTGAAGAAAAAATGTCCATACCCTCTACCCAGCATTTTTGATGATTTTTGTTCTCTTGTTAGTCCATTTACAATTACTTTTTCCACTTTTTTTTGTGATCTTGAGGGTTGAGCTCAGGGTCTTTGCACCGAGCTACGTTCCCAGTCCTTTTTGTATTTTATTTTGAGACAGGTCTTGCAAAGTCACTGAGTTGCCCAGGGTGGGCTTGAACTCCTGCCTCAGCCCGCCAGACTGCTGGGATGCCAGGCGTGCTGTACCTTGCCAGGGTGCATTTCATATAGTTTTTAACTTGTAGTCTAGATTGCAGAATCAATACCCTGTATAAAATAGGGGAAACAGGGTGAAAGGAAAAGGAAATTGGTAACTTTATAAATGTTTGCCTGACAAAGGAAGGTCACAAATACACAGCTCTTCTGTCCACTGATAAGTCACAAGGCAACCCGCCCCCGTGGGAGATTTAAGCTCTTTTACTAAGGAGTTAATAAAAACTCCTTCTTCTTCACCTGTTCCCCTCCAGTTCTCCTCGACAAAAGCCAACCTCATCACCCTCATCTGCCTTGGTGGAACCAGACGTTCAACTCTGACGAATGTTGCCAGGTCCCCGCTCGGGCTGTTCTGGCCCAGGGACGCCCCCTCCTGGAAAATGTTCTGGCCCACAGACACCCTCCCCAAGAGTTAGCCTTAAAAACCCCGTGCTTTGCTCAGCTTGGGGCTGTCCTAGTCCGCTGAGCAGCCCGCCATGTCGTTCCCCCCAGTAAAGACTCCTCTCATGTCAGAAGGCCTGGTGTGGTTCTTTGTGGGTCTTGGCCCTGTCATATCATCCACAGGACGATGTGAGGTTTCAGCTGGGATTTACAACTTCCTTACTACTCATTGTACTTTTGCTTGCTATTTCAAACAGCCTCAGCTGCTTAGGGATCTTTAGATCTGAGACTTAGTTCTGTGTCTGAATCTGTATTCTTGTGTCTCTGGAACCTGTAGTGGTCTTGTCTGGCCTGGGTTGTGTTACTCCTCCGTTAAGTTTTATGGTTTGACGTGGCATTGCTCGAACATGCTATGGGGAGCCCCAGACAGCAGACTTATCTCCCTTTACCTTCCCTGGGCAACAGGAATCTTCGTTGCTCATCATGGTCAGTCCCTCCAGCCAGCATAGGGACCTTATTCTGCTGATTTGAGAGGCTTCCAAAGTTAAAGGAAAGTTTACATTTTCAATTCTGCCAGATGGTGTCAGTTTTAGAAAAAGATCTCAGAACTGTCAAAACACCCTAGCCACCACCAAATTTGGGTTTGGAAAACCAAATACAATCATCATCTCCCCTGTACCCCTTAGTGTGTAGCCCCGTGTGTTACAGTTCTAAGCGAAGTTAGCGCACGTGGGGCTGTGTCCCGGCCCGTGTAGGAGAGGTCTCAGCGCTGCAAGGTTGGCGTCTCCCGGTGCTGTCCGAAGCTTGCAGCCTGCCGTCCAGCCGCCTCTGGGAGACGAGGCGCAGGGGACCCGGGGGTGCTGTGGGGCTGCTCATGCCTAACGACCTACCTCTTCGGTGGTTAAATGGCGTCTGGCCAGAAGCAGTGCTTTACAGACGCTGTGGTCCTTGGGAAGACACCACGAAGCCCACAGTTGGTAGCGTCGGGTCAGGGGAGAGGCAGAGTGGCCGAGGGCCTCGGCTTCTGTTCTGAAATCCAAAGGCACTGATGCCGTCAGCCTGAAACTAGCACTGGCGGTTCTCCCTGTTCTGTGTTGCATCTTGAGTCTGGGGTTGGCCTCTCCCTGTGGCAGTTGGGGACTCATTAAATAGTCAGGTTCAGGTTATTGGAGACGAGGAAATTCATGTTGTTCAACTCACTGGTGTTTCCTTCCCAAAGTTAGCAATCAGGCTAATAGGAGGCACTGTGCGATTTTCTAAACCATAGTGTGGATGTCGAGTAGCACTCAGCTTCTAAGCCGAAGCAGCACTTGTATGATAAACTGGCCCTGGGAACGCGATGGACATGTGACTTACGCTCCTTGCACACACTATGGCTTATGGGACGTTTTCTTTACATGGCTAAAGAAGAAAAAAGTCCTGACTGCATGTGACATGAGCACCTGCCAGAAGTGGACTACTTTGGCTTTATGTGTATCTTTCAAAGATGGGACATCCTGAAGCAGCATATGCACTCGTTCATCCTGTCTGGAAGGACCAGCACTTCGGTTGCCAATTCGTATAAGACCATGACTGATGGGAGGGCTGCACGGTTAGGGCTCAGAGCGAGAAAGATTGGAGGATGAGAACATTGGTGGGAAAACATACATACAGGAGCCTCTGAAAATAAGCCTACCTTGAGAGAACTCTCGCTCCACGACTGCTCACTCAAGGGGTTCCTGCTTGTGCAAAGGGTGGAGTAACCCCTTTGGCCCCTAGGTCAGCTTCTGTCTGCCACCCAACCTGCACTAGTGGGACGGTGAGCGAAGTGGCTGTGTGTTAGCTTGAAATGATTTTCATCAAAATAAGTGTGTCAGCACATAAGCCCCACCCTTAACAAAGGGAACGTGGGTGTGGTCCAGAATCCTAGGCGTTGGTGTGGTTCCCCCTTGAGAGGAGCTCCTCTTGTACCCAACATGCCCCCAGAATATCGGCCAGCATTGAATCCGCTGGATTCAAAGCCCAGGTGATAGATTTTCTGGCTTGGAGGCTCGGTGAGGTTCAGATCTTATTTTTGTTCAGGATCACTCTCCAAATTGATAGCGTTGGTGAGTAGTTCAGAGCAGTAAGTGCAGATATGGTAGATGATCTTCACACAACATCAGAGAAGCTAACGTCATACACTGTGCCATTTTCTGGGTAGTAAATAGTGTGAGGTTAAGAATTCATGCTGTGTTTTCCAGGTAGGTTCATCAGTGTCCCTGCTGCTAGAATGTGGAAACTTTACTGAGATGGTAGTCTCTCAGTTTTCATTCCTGATCCACCCTCTGGCATACCTGTGCTTTACTAATGCATCTCGTGTACCAAGCTGTGTTAGGGTGGAGATCAAGAAGGATCCCAGAACTCGTGTGTGCGTGTGTGCTTGGAGGCGAGATTTTGGAAGGTGGTTGGGTATGGGGCGCTGTAGCTGAATGTCCTCTTAGGAGATGGGCCTTGTCAGAAGAGGTGGGCTTCGGGTGTGGCCTGGAGGGTGTAGCCCCCTCCCAGCTGCTCCCTTTGCTCTTTTTCCTGCTCCCTTCTCCCTGCTTGCTGTCCTCCATGAGGGCAGCAGCACTCCTCCGCCGGCCCCTCCCACCTCACTGATTCTACTGACCAGGGACTATCACTGAGCGCCAGAGTCAGCCTCTCCTCCTTTGCTTTGTGGGGGTGGGGTAGTTTTCAGCCACGAGGAAGGTGACTGACAAGCCACCTTTGCCCACCCAGGTGCAGTGAACATGTGAGCAGTAAGCTGTTTCTCCTGACCTCTCAGATAACGAGGCAGTTGAGGCTGCATGGTCCAAGTCGTGATACAGTGATGACAGGTGTGCTGCTGTCCGTGCTAGGCAGCAGCGCGGTTCCTTTGGTGTTCACACTGACCGGGTCGGGGCAGCAGTGATAGAGCCGTGCAGAGTCACTCCTTTTATCCTGATAACAGATGGTTGTTACATCTTAGGCGATCCTTGTGCTTTATTTCATTAAAAGCCTACATGTTGTGCTGGGTGGGGTAATAGGGAAAGGTACTCTGCTAAATCCACAAGAAGTGTAAACGTGTATGCAACCAGTGAACAAATTTTATTAGAATACTGATAAAAGAATGCACAATTTAATGAGTACACATAAAGATTCTCACAAGCCTTGATAGCAGCTAAAGGCATTTGGTACTCAATTATGTAGTCATCTAATAGACAGACCTTAATGGCTTACTAATTATACCAGCAACTTTGTGTAACTGTCAGCTACAATATACATAGAGGAAAACAGCACTCGAGTCAGAGAATTTTTTGCCAAACCATAATATTAAATCTAGGATTACAAAGTGAAGTTTGTATATTTTAACATTTAAAATTTATTTATGTATATATCTATGTCAGTATTTCATTGTGTAGAAAAAGGGTGAGATGGTAAGTCTCCAACTTACATATTAGGTTTATAAGCAGTAAATTGGTAGGTTTAACTTTTATTGTTCCTAAAATCTAGTTTGCCAAAATTATGGGAAAAAAAATCACATGGTTATTGCACCATATCAAGCAACCTGGTTACTTTAAGAAGTATTCCAAAGAAAGTTAACAGTTATTCATGTTGAATTCAGATTCATTGGTGAACTAGAGAAAAGTGACTATATGGGAATACAAATTATGTGCTTCGTTCTTTTTTTTATTTTTAGGTACTGGGACTCGAACTCAGGACCTTGTGCTTGCCAGGCAGGTGCTGTGCTGCAGAGCTACATCTCTGGCTGTGCTTCATTCTTTTAAAAAGTAATTTAGGTTACAAGTTGAGGTGTTTTGAACTCTGTACAGATCTTAGTTTTGATTACTTACCTAATTAAAGTGAATGCCTATTACAGTACTTAGCATCTCATCTAGAAGGATCTCAGGCTGTTTATGAAGCTTTTAGCTTCTCTGGTGCGCAGTGGCTCTCCCTGTTCGGGTCCGGTGTTTCCTGTGCTCTCTTCCATTGTCGGTGGCATTTTTTGCTGCTGTTAGTGGGATTTCTTCTCTCCACAGCGGTGTTTTCATGGTTAGCTGCTGCTGTGTTGTGAGCACTCCGGGTTTGCAGAGCGTTTTCTTGCTGGCCATCGTACATGCTCTCACCCGTCTGTGTGCCTCTCCGTTCGGGTTGTGTCTGTCGGGGGTCACCCTTGCAGCGCGTGCGGCAACCCCGCCCCCCGGGGCACGTGTGAGGCGCCCGGAGGCACAGGGAGCATCGGGCGCTGTACTGCTGTGCCGGCCCTGTGCTTGGTGAACACTCGCGCGGCGCCGGCGGACCTCCAAGAGCTTGCGGCGATGGCAAATAGCCGGCTGCGGCGCGCTGCTCTAGTTTGCCGCCGCTGAACCAGTTATCGAACAGAGTCCTGGACTAAGCGTTGAGTGGCTGGGCTCTCAAAGCCTCCTGCTGGCCGGAGAGGACAGCACGCCCTCGAGTGGGCGGGCAGGTGGGGCCACACGGGGGTTCTCGTCCACCGGCACGGGGCTGCTGGCCCTGACCCGCTAGCGAGCCAGCGCCGGGGCCCTGCCTGTCAGGCCGGTGGTGTGTGCGGGGCGGCTCCGGTGCTTCCTGCACTGCTCAGAACACCCGTCCTGTCTGCAGACTCCCGCCACGCCATCAGGAGGCAGCCGCACGCCCTCTTGCCTGTGGAGAAGGGCGGCGGGGGCCCCTGGGCCGTGCTGCCCGTGCAGCCAGGCTCAAGCCCGAGTCCTCCGGGAGGCCGGGCGGGAGCCCCTGTCTCATCCAGAGGGTTGCCTGGCTCTGCTTGGACTCTGTGCATGTGCCTCGCCCCGTTTGTGTATTTCCGGGAACTCGCTGCGTGCTGAGAGCGCGGGACGGGAGGGTCCGGCTGTGGCCTGCGTCACCAGCGCTGAGACAGAAGAGCCCGGGATGGAGCGGGGCGGACGGAGGGGCCCTGGACGAGCAGGGACACAGGAGCCCAGGCTCCGCGGGGCAGCGCTCTGAGCCCTGGTGCTCCCTGGAGCTCCTTTCCTGAGACCCCTCGCCTGTCCTGCCTCCTCAGCCACGCCTGCTCTCAGGCCCTGTTGGAAACACTCCCTCCTGGAGCTCTGCGCGCCCGAGCTGTCCCCCGTCTGCCCGGGACATGTTTGGCCCTCTCTCCTCCGGCCTGCTCTGAGCGCCTCCTCGTGCCTGGTCTTTGTGTCCACTGTGCTTCTGGACCCATTCAGTGGCCCCCTCGGACACGCTCTGCTCCTCTCCTTTGCGCTTCCCTGCTCCAGTCCACGCCTCTGGGTGTGCTTTAGACTCTGTTGTTTTTGTCCTTCAGCGTTGGCGGTTTCTAGAACGCTGCTGTGGTGATGGGCAGTGCCCCCGGCCTGGGCCACTGCAGCTGCTAAGCAGCATAGAGCTGCTGTTATCAGTGACACACGCAAAGCGAGTGGACAAGAGGAACAAGTAGCAGAGCCAAAAGGAAAGGTGGAAGGCCCGCATGACCACAAACACAGACCTGTGGCCCCGAAGGCGGGGCCCTTGCTGGGTGTGGCCTGGTTACGGCTCTTACCGACCACCCAGGGATGCAGTGGGCAGAATGGAAGCCACCTCTGGACCAAGGCGGCCACAGGGCCTTTGCCAGGAGCTACAAGGTGGTTTTGTCTACAAACAGAACAGCACAGGCCAGGACCTGGACTGCCTAATTTTAGTTTAATTTAACTTGGTTTTCTGTGATGCACCTGTGTGTTGACACAACCTGCTTTTCTGTATTAGGGGGGAGCCCAGGAAGTCTCCCCCATCTGCCCCAACAGTGTCCCCTCCCCCACCCAGGTGGAGGGCAGGGTAGGGGCAGCAGGCACCAGGCGGCCTCACCCCGTGCCCTTCCAGGTGGCAGTGTGGCTCCGTCCCGTTCGCGGTCAATGCGTCCTATGTGAACCTTTGACTCCTGAGTGGAAACTTCCCTTTGCGTCAAAAGCAAACACCAAAGCAGGAGGGGGCAGTTTTGCCTTTCTTGTGGCCTTAATTGGAATTCATTTCCCATATGCAATTTTAGCTCTGGTTTTGAGATAGGTTTGTTTTTTTAAAACAATTTCTGAAAGTAACTTCTCTGTAATTTGCTCAGAATTTGTTTAGGGGACGTGGCAGGTAGGGAGCATGTTGCACCTTAAATCAAATAGCTTTCGAACATCTCATCAAGTGATGATGCAGTTCCCCCCGTTACACACTGATGTCATCCGTTACACTGGGCCGTTCCTCAGCCTTCCCTTTTCTCCCCGAATGGGTTGTATTGAGTCACAAGATTCGCTGTTCTTGTAATTTACTGCAGGATTAAATTTAGGGTTAGGCTTTACGCTATTCCTGGTGCTTGTAGGATCGTAAAAGTCTTACATCATTGGCTGGGTTTAATTTACTCACTCTCTAGCACAGAGAATGGGTCCAGGAGAAGGTTTTGTCCACACACAGAACAGCTCCAGGTCACTGTGGCTCACCTCGTCATCCTCCTGGTTAGAAAGCCTGCTGCCGTGTTTTGAGGGTGTGATGTGGACAATGTTTCATTGCCTAAGAAAGTAGAGAGTGCAGTAGTTTTTCCTTACTCTTAATCTATAGCCTGTCTGCGTCTGCGTCTGCGTCTGTGGATGACAGCTTGCTCCTCCTTCCTGTTCTGCGTCGCACCTGCCTTCTCTCTTCCTTTCACCGCACCTGTCCGTCCTCTAGGGAATCCCACCCCTCTTCATACAATCCCGGAAGCCTCCGGTCATCAGAACGAGGCCTGACCTTTGACTTTGTGCCGTTTAAATTATGACAGCTTCGTGACATGTTCAGTATCAGATCAGTATCTGATCGTGTTAGGTCCTCCCTGTCGTGCTGGTGTTGTCCGAGGACAGTGTGACCCCCTCTCTTACTGACTGCTTTGCCCTTGTTGCTTGTCATTTGTATGCGTCTTTTTGATGTGGCCTTTATTCTTCTGACGCTCCTAGCTCTGCCTCACGGCAGATTCTGGGTTTACTTTATCCTGGGGATTATTTTACACTCGATGTGCTCAGATCCATAGCTGTTTTTCTGCAGGAAGGGGTTCTTGGCTAATATTTTTTAAGGTGTATCCTGCTAGGTTATTTCTGTTTTCCAGAAATCTGTAATTAAAGCTCATTTACATCCTCTTTCCCTCTCTCTTCTGGAGAACATTTATGTATCCTTCTGAAAAAGTAAAACATGCAACCACACCAAGATCCAGAAATCAGAAAAGTTTGAAACATAAAGATGGTGACCGTGTTAATGAGCTCCCACGTACCTGCCATCCGCCTCCGGGGTTTTGTGGTGTGTGTCCTTTCGTGTTTCCGGTTATGCTTTCATTTCTATGAATTTTATTCCTCCGCTTCTCTCCTGAGCTCTGTCAGTCTGTGTTTTATCTTTCTGGTTGTTTTACTTTTTCTTCCCTGTATTCGTGCACCTTGTGCAAAGATTTTAATGGAGGCAGTTGATATTAAACATTTTAAAATTCATTATTTATTGGATCATAGTTTTCAACTGTTGAATGGTAATGTTTTTAGTTTATATCCTCTATTGGTTCATCCTCTTTCCTCCCCTTCCTTTGTGTCTTTGTGTGGCATTTCTTTCTGGTGGGACTGAGTTGTTTCCACACCAACTATGTGCAAGAGCCGCGTGTTGAAGAGAAGCCGGGGCCACGGGCTGGGCAGCGCGGATCTTCCCACAGGTCCACGTGTGTGTGTGTGCACGCATTTGTTCTCTTCTCACGCTGTTACATCCCATCTTAATGTGGAGGAGTCGTGTACCACTTAACCGTTACCTCTGTAAACGAACCCATAATTAATAGCGGATGTTTGTGGGCTTCCGGTTCTACTTTGCTTCTTCCATGTCTTAGAACACCTTGGGGTCCGTGGTCCCAGTTGCTTCCTGGGGATTCTATTTCCACTGTCAAAAGCAGGATCAGGCTCTGCATTTAGGTTATACTCATTTTGGGGAAATTCTTTGTTTTTTTCTTATGAATTTCTTTATTTTTAAGAAATATGCTGACATTTTTGAACACCACTGACAGCCAAGATGTTCTTTCTCGGTTGCTGTCTTCTTGCCCTATTTTTTCTAACTTTGATTGTCCTTTGCCTAATTTTGTGGTTAAAGTGTTCTGCGATGTGCTCTTGTCCTTGTTCCTGTATGCTTCTGGATTACTTCTGAGATGAGAAAGGGGGATGCCTGTGTCCGACAGTGGTAAAGCCCGTCTAAGTGTTCCTCCCGCTTGGTTTCGTCCGTATTTGATTTAAATGATTTCACTCATGTAAATAAGAGAAATGTAAGACATTTCTCTAAATTGTCACTAGTGGATGGACGTTCCTTTGGTTTGTTTATAAGCATTTTATTATTATAGTCAGATTCTAGGAGGTAACTTTGAGTTGCTATTTTTGACATTTGAATTTATCAACCAAACATTTCTCTCCTGATTTTTGGACACTTCTTAATAAGTAAAACATGGGATTATACCAACATCCAAAAATCAGAGAAGCTTTAAACATAAAAAGGTGGTGAATATCGTAGTGAACCCTCCGTGTACCCATCGGCACCCCCTTCACCACCCACCCCTCGGCCCCCTCCTCCTGTTCCTCTTCTTTTTAAACAGTACTGAGGATTGAACCCAGGCTGCTTTCACAGAGCTGCATCCAGTGCTTTTTTGTCTTTAGTTTTTAAATTTTGAGAGAGGCTCTCAATAAGGTGTGTTAAGTTGCGCAGGCTGGACTTGAACTTGTCCCGCTCTTGCTTCAGGCTGGGGTCCTAGCTCTATCACACTCCTGGATTCCTGTCCCCCTCTCAATGAATTAGTATTTTTCCAGTCTTGTTTCATCTCTTACTGCCCGTTATTTTGTTTAAGTACCATAAGGCAAATTTCAGATATTCCATTTTACTACAGATAAGACCTATCAATCAAAGCAAAGCAGAAAGTAAAGTCCCAAACCTTTGTCACCATACCATTGCTACATCTAATGTAATGAACAGTATCACTGTGATGTCCTGTGGTACCTATTCTGTATTTTACTGTGTGACTCAAAAATTACAGTTTTAACTGTCTGAATCAAGAGTAAAACAATATCTTCATATTTATTTCATTATTTGAATCAAGCTCAGAACATCATCCTGTTGCTTAGTGTATCTTCTCATATTAATCTTACCTCTTTGTTTTTTCACCCCATGTTTTCTCTGAAGGCATAGTATACATGGTAAGATCTTCCAGATTCTGGGTTTGCCTAACTGTTTCAACATTTGGTGTTTCAGCCTATTTCTCTAGTCCCTGTATTTTCTACAAACTTACCCCAAGGCACATGGAGTTGACTTTAGCCAGGTTCACTGTCTGTTAATAATGTTAGAGGGATGTATCTTGAGCTGAAAATTATCACTCAGGTATTGACATTTTACTGAATGAACACTTTGTAGGTTGGTAGCTGGATGATTATTCTGTCATTCCTTTTGTTTTGTTTGTTTGTTTGTTTGTTTTTCCGGTACCGGGAATCAGACTCACAACCTTTCGCTTGCCAGGCGAGCGCTGTGCTGCTGAGCTAAATCCCCAGCCCCCTCTGTCATTCCTTTTGTAATGAATTGTTGAAGGGAAGATTACAGCAATGGGCAGTTTTAATGGATTTGCTAATGTTTCCTGCTGAATTTTTAAATTAAGTAGCAGTGGAGAAGAAAATACACTAGTATCCATAGAGTTTCAGATAACTTTTCAAGAAAATGAACTACCAAGTACCATTGGCCTTTGGAAAAAAAAAGTCAATATGAACTTTTGAAGAGATTATTCATGTTTGTTAAAAATACATCTGACGTAACCTGTGTAGCCTTCCACATAAGCTCTGCACTGCCATGTGTGCACGTTACCTCGCGACTTTGGGATGCATTCACAAGCTCTTCTGCTTTCCCTTTCCAGATTACTCAGCGTGATGTGCTGTGGCCTGGACACGCTTCTCCTCCTGGAGACGCAGTACCAGGTGTCCAGAGTGCTGCTGCGGGCTCAGGAGGACAATGTCTCGGAGACCTCCGCAAGCCACGGGTGGGTGGGCGGCGCGTGGACGCCAGAGTAACACGTTCTTAGCAGAGACTTCTCAGAGAGTAGTTTCTGTGCAGCTCCTTTTCTTATTGTCTGAATTCAGTAGATTTAAACAGCAGTAAAAAGTAATGAAAGCAAAAATGTCACAGAAAGATGAGGACATTTTGGAGAGGGCTTGCAGAGTACCACTTTTGAAGTTTTTGTGGCTGTGTTCTTATTTCTGGTTCAGGTTAAGCCATAACTTCATTAATGATTCTGTGCAGTTACATCACGTTTACATCCACCCTGTGCAGTGACCAACCGGGTAAAATGTTTGATTTCACATCCCTTTTAGAGGGACTCTTTTCTCCACTCTTAATTATTGTAGCCCATAGCTATAAATTCTGATTATTTGAAAAACGTTGTGATACTATCTTGACAGCTTTTCTCTTAATAAGTCACACTTACCGTTACCTCAGACTGACATTTATCAAGTACGCGGTCATTAGCTGGCCTTGCAGGGCAGGTCTTGGGAACCTGCACAGTGTATTACTTGGCACTGTAGGTTGGACGTGGAGGAAAACGGCTAACAGATCCACAAAGTGTAGGGGCTGCTGGTCGGCAGCATTTAGGCTTTAAATTCAAGGCACTGGGCCTAGACCGTGAGAAAACCTTGACTTAATACATAGTGAGGTCACTGTAGAAATAACACGAGCTTTAATCCCCATTTCTTTAAAGTACCGTTAGGCTTATCGAGGAAATATTGTCCTGTCAGTGCCACTAATCGTACATCAATTACATCTCCATCAGTTTATCCCCTCTCCCGCTGAGCGGGCTGTACAGTACAAAGTCAGTTTAGCCCTTTTGTGTGCTTTATGAAAGCCCTGTGAAGTAGTCTGTTTTCCAGACTTTTCCGCTTTTCCCCGTTACAAGCCAGTGACGTGATTTTAAAGTCAAGTGACATCCAGTGAAGGAGTTAATAAAATTGCTATGTTTAATTTTTTCAGGGGTTTCATAATTGACGGCTTATCGGTAGAGAGGAACCACGTTCTTGTAAGAATGAATCTTATCGGGGGGCCGTCGGAGCGGACTTTGCCTCCGAGGACGCTTGAGGAGGTGAGCTCAGTAAAGAGTAGGGCGGGGTTTACCTGACAGCGGGGAGCAAGGCAGCCAGTTCGAGGGGTGCTGCGCTGCACCTTCCAGACGTTCTCCTCACACAGCTGATCTTCTGTTTCGGTCGCACTTCAGGACGCAGCTCAGTGCCCTCAACCAGGACAGCACTGCGGTGCGGGGGGCTGAGTGCTGCGCACGTAGCCGAGGAGGGTGGTGTTTTATTAAGAACTCGTCATCTTCCTGTTCTCTGTGATTATTCCACTTCCAGTCTCTTTCTCTTTCCCGATTCTTAACTTCTGTTAGGCCTGTTTTATGTCTCTTTGGCAGTACAGCGCCTTTTACCATCAGTATGTGCTTAGCATTGGTTTCTCATGGAGGGGTTTGGTGTGTGTTATTTAGAGCACTCTTGACTTACTGTTATTCTGGGAAAAGTGAGATAGAAATGATTGACAAGGAAGACAGTTTTAGGGGAAGAAAATACAGGTTTCTTTTGATGCCTGTACTTTTTCTTTCATAAAAAATAGTTAAGCCATCACTGCTGATCCTAACAACATGTTCTCATGTGTCTGTCTTCAGTGCCTAATGCGTGGCTTTTTTTGTTTTTTTTTTTACATTTTTTTAAAGTTATTTTCTTTTGACATTGTGAGATGTAGTATCAAATAACTTTTGGTTAGTTGAGCAATAACTCTAGAACTTACAAGGAAAAATCCAACTGAAATTAATGGTATTTCAGCACGCTAAAGTTCAGTATTGTTATAAACCACTTCCTAAACTGATCTGCTTGCTTCGTTTTTAGGGTGATAATCCATATCCATGGCCAATGTTTTCGTCATATCCTTTGCCACACTGCTATCTCTCCAAAGCGACAAGAAATTCTGATACAAAACAAGGTAAAACATTACCACCAAATCCCATGTTATTTTTAATTCTTTTATTATATTTCAAAACAATAATATGTTAAGCTAAATGTCAATTTTTATTCAGCATTGTAACATGGATTCACTTATGCTTATTTCTTTAGAATTTATAATTTTTCCCTTTTCCTACTAATGAGGCTCAGTAATTCCAACTTTTTCGTGGCTAAGGTGATGAATCTTTAGTAGCAGAAACTGTTTGGTTTTAAAAAGTAACTAGTGTTTTTTGATTTGTTGAGTTCTAGGGATGTAAAAACATTGCTTATTCAACAGGTTGGTATTTCTGATAACTGCTGCGTGCCACATATAAATTCTACAGACTTGAGACCTGGATGGTGAAGAGCAGTGTGGGGCACACCCGTGTGGGACCAGCATCTTTCAGATGAGAATGCTTTCGAGTGACTGACAGTCACCTGCTAGGAGGGCAGACAAGCGAGGCCCCGCCAGGGAGAGTTGCGTGTACACTACCAGGAGTCGCAAAGCCGAGCAGGGTTTTCTGGCTAATGTACCTGTCTGAAGGGACATGGCCAAGGAAGCAGGTTCAGTTCAGAGAGCCGTGAGTGTTGAAGGGCTGTGGAGCCGCAAGTGCGAGCAGGCAGAGGTTGGATTGAACCTCGAGCCAGCTCGAGCCAGCTCGAGCCTGAGAGCAGCATGGCTTGTGCCCAGGAGCTTTGACTGCAGCCTCCCAGCTTGGGAAATGCAGATGTGTTCAGGTTGGAGAACGCTAAGGCGAGATGCGAACGTCCTGTTTATCAGTAGCCTCTCGTTAGGATAAGTTAGTTCTTACATCCACATGCGTTCCTTTGTGACGCTGTCGTGCTTGCACTGGAAAATGGTAAGATTCATCTCCCATCACTTACGCCACTGCACCTCCCTCTCATGTGTCCACTGTTCTTCAGAGCTGGGCCCTGGGCAGCACCAGAGATAGCCTGGTACAGGGAGAGTTGGGTCATTCTCTCTGTCTTCGTTACTTTTCTCTCATTGCTGAGACAAAATACCCAACACCCA
>NW_004955436.1:3432048-3444674 GCF_000276665.1 Chinchilla lanigera | reverse complement strand
TTTGTAGATTTCAGTCCATAATCAGGTGGCTCCAAGGCAGGGTGACACATGGCAGAGGGCAACGGTTGATGGCGGTAGAAGACGGCAAAAGCAACAGGAGAGCAGACACACCTGTCTATGCCTTACGTCGTAGCAGGCTGCCCACCCTGGCATGGGTGCGGCACTCACACGCTCAATCCCAGCCCTGGACCATGAGTCAATCCAAACTCTGATTCAGCCACTTACAAGACTGCGTGAGGCTTGGGGGGCATCTGGACGCAGCCACAGCACTTGCTCATTGCTCCAGTCTTTCTTGAGAGCCTGTTTGGAGGTTCTACCAGGGGAGCGCAGCTACTCGTGTACCCTTGACCGAGGAACGGTCCTCCTCTGTTGGGGGTGGTCGTCCTCTTTGACCGAGCGCGCAGCTTCGTATCTTCCTTGATCTTCTTTCTCTGTGTTAACGTTTTTATCTTCCCTGAATTTCACTTGGAAATAAATATGTCTTTATTAGTTGCATTTTAGTATGTGACTACCATCTTTGATCATTTGTTTCTTCAAAATACTTTAGTAAATTGAACAAATTTTTAAAAAAGACTTAAATAGATATTTCCCTAAGAGAAAAAGAAAACTCAGCTGAGTTTCCAGGAATCTGTGCCCAGAGTGTATGGCTTTACTTCCTTCTGTGCCCTTCGGAATGCACTAGGGAAGAGGACCCGGAGTAACATCTCTGTCCGGCCTGGGAGGGGACTGCAGAGTCCAGCCCGCGGTGGGCCTGGGGAGCCTGTGGCCTCCTGGTCTCCGAAATGAGCATTTTCAGCAATGCTCTGCAGCCTTCCTGTCTCATTCCCACCCTCCCTTGGAAAGAGCCGTGCCCCCACCTTGCCGTGGACACAGTGCGGTGCTGCCGCACGCTGCTGACCGCGCCGCCCCGCCCCGCCCCTGGGCCCAGCGCCAGGCTTTCTGCCGTGATGCTGTCGCGAAGCCACTTCCCCTGTGTGTCACGTCTCGGCCTCCTTCTTCTCCACGCCCTCGCTCCTCACAGCTCTTCGCCGTCCTCTCCCTCCTAGGTCTGCAGCCGCTCAGGGCTCAGTCCTGTCTCGTCGCCGGCGGTGCCTGTTTCCTGCTGGCCCTGTGTCGCGGGGGAGCCTCCTGCAGGGCCTCACCGTCCTCGCCTCACCCGGCTCTGCTCACTGGCAGGCTGCTGCTGAGCTCTGCGTCCCTCACAAGCCTTAGCCCTGCGTTTCCTCTCCCCCAGCCCCAGCCCCAGCCCCAGCCCCACACAAACGTGCGACTTCTGCAGGTCGCCGACTCTCCTGGTACCCGTGAGGCCGCTCACCCGGGTCTCCCGCGCCAGGGACCTTTGTGTGAATGTCTCCAGTCCGCTGGATACACTAGACTTTTACCATGGCAGCCTTTATAGTTTAATTTAATTCAGTTTTGTTTTATTTTTTATTAGTCCATGCTTGCAGTACACACTGTTTACAGTCCTGTGTCGAGCTGGTGCTTGTGCATAACATCCTTGATGCATTTTTTGACCTCTGGCCCTCTCCCCCCATCTCTTGCTCTCCCTCTCATTTGTGAAAGATCTTTCATTCTATTTCCTGTTGCCTGTCTTGTATTTTGCTCTTTATTTATACTGTAGGTTTCTCATAGAAGAGAAGCCATGTGCGATTTAAGCTTGCATGTCTGATGTTTTTCCACTTAACATCATGGTCTCAAGGTGCAGACATTTTCCTACAGATGACTGAAATTTATCCCTCTTTATGGCAGAGTGGTACTCCATGGTGTGTAAAGACCACATTTTCTTTATCCAGTCATCTGTTGGTGGACGTACAGGCTGCTTTAGCTGTTATGAATTGTGCTGCCATAAACATGGGTGTGCGTGGGTCATGGTAATATGATGTCTTTAACTCTTTTAAGAAAATATCTGTAAGGGACATAGCTGGATGTTACAGTTTGTGTCTGGATGTCTCATGCAGTCATGGGGTGGCTTCTAGAGTTTATGACTGACTTACGGTCCAGTGCTGGGATTGTGGGTGTGAGTGCTGCACCTGCCCCTGGGGTGGGCAGCGTGCACACAATACGCGGGAGGGAAAGAGGCTTGCTCGCTGCCGTTCCTCCCTTTTTGCTCTTGCCGCTTTTGCTGTCTCCCGCTGCCATGAACTATTGCCCTCTGCTGTGAGCTGCTCTACCTTGGATACAGCCGAATATGGACTGAAACCTCCACAAACTGTGAGCTAAACCAGCCCTTTCTTCCTTAATTTTGGGCGTCGGGTATTTTGTCCCAGCAACAAGAGAAAAGTAACTAAGACACGGGGTCAAATGGATTTCTAGCTTTAGTTTTTGAGGATTCTCCATGCTTATTAAATTGATTTTTTTTTAAAAGCTGGGTGTGGTAGCACATGCCTGTAATCGCAGCACTCGGGAGGCTGAGGCAGGAGGATTGTTGTGAATTCAAGACCAACCCCCACTACAAAGTGAGCTTAAGACCAGCCTGAACTGCGTAGTGAGACGGTCTCAAAAAGACAATAAAAAATTAATTTTTAAATCGACAAGTATGAGTAATACATGTGTTTTATTGTGCACATGTTTTGAAGTCTGTAGATTCATTGTGGATTAGCTAAATCAACCTAATTAACATGCACTACTTGAGGTGTTTGTTTCTGTGGTGAAGGCATCGAGAATGCCTCTGTTCGTGACTTTCGAGTACACAATAAGACGTTCGGTCACCATGCTGGACAAATAGAGCTCTTGACCCTTTTCTCCCCCTGAGGTGCATGTAGCTTGGCTGGACGTCTCCTCAGCACTGTGTCCAGGCCCCGTGACCACTGCTCTTACTCTGCTTGTTGGATTGCGAGACTCTCAGCCTCGTGTGGAGACAAATCACGCAGTTGTCTTCCTCTGCCTGTCTTCTGTCCAGCATAACATCCTGCAGGTTCATTTGTGCTGTCACAGAGGACAGGACTTTCTGCTGTTTAAAGGCTGACCTCTCTCTGTTGTTGTTTTGTTTCGAAGGAGGAGTAATTTCCACTGGATCTCTTTTTGTAAGCTAACAAGCAACTGTTTTTCTCCCCAATTTACATACTTCTCTTGAATGCACTTTCTCTTCATTGGAGTCGCATCTGCCCTTCCAGTTCCTGCAGAATTCCTGGAAGGCCTCGTCGTCTCCACCTGGCTTCCCCTGTTCTTTCTCATTCGCTGTGAACCCGCTTGAGGCTCCCTGGGCCCCTCGGTCTGCACCCGCCTTACCCCACTGGTCACCTCGTGGTCGCCAAGCCATAGCCTGGACAGGGCAGCTGTGCCTTGCCCGGGGTCCTCCTCCTGCGTTTGAGACACTCTTTCTTCTTGTCTTCTGAAAGGGACTTTGTGTTGCTGGGAGACCCTTCTTTGTACCTTGCTCGGCTCCTGCTGAGCTGTCCTCCCTGGGACTTCGCAGCCACTCTGGGCTCCGTCCCGCTGCTGAGGACGCGGGCCGTTGTCCTTCCTGACCCTCCACCTGCGCTGCCAGCGGCTCTCGGCTTGCTCAGGCTGTCCCCTCCGTGTCGCCTCGGGTTGCACTCACGTCTGGCTTGTACTTTGCTCTGCTAGCGCTTGGCGAGACCGAGACCGCCTGCTGACGCTCCTTCAGAATCTGCTCCTTTGATGTTTTCCCTCGTTTCAGAAAGGGCAACTTTGTGCTTCCTGTTGAAGGTGAAGGCGAAGACATTTGTGGTCTTTTTCTTCATACCCCGTAAATCTGTCAAGAAAGCATCTTCACTCTGTCCAAGATAAAACCACTTTCGCTCATCTGCCATCCTCTCTTCTCACCTACTGCGGTACCCCACTGTGTTCGGCAGCCAGGGAGATGCTGTTGGAAATGTTCAATAATACCACCCCTCGCATTGAAATCCTTCATGGCTTCCTTGCTGTTTACAAGGCACAAGACATTCGTGACCCCCTTCCTGGGACGTGCCTTGTTTTAGGGAATGTAGTGCAATCGCAAGCCATCTGCAGTTCCTGTTTTCTTCACATACCACATAGGAGCTCTTTCTGTGTTTCTGTGGATTCATGAAATGTGTTTGAACAGGACACGATTCCCAATTTAATAGTAGCACCTGATAAATCCTGCTGCAGTGGTGCCGACCTTGCGTGGAGCTTGGTGAAGAGGCGAGAATGCTGTAGGCATCTGTGGATAGTGAGGGGGTGCCTCAGAAAGAGATTTTGAGATGTTAATTCAGTTCATGATGACTGTATCTCATTCCGCTATTGCAGGGACCTGTGTCATTGTTAATAGACTTTTAGGATGCCAGGAAACAGCAGAGAAAGTCGGGAGCCTCGCTAGCCTTCCCTTGGACTTAGGCTGCAGTAATGACGTCTCTCTGAAATGAAGGAGCAGATTTAGCCACGTATGTTTGTTAGCAGGTATCAGGCTGAGCTGAGAGTGGTTATGCTGTAACTAATAAACTGTGAGTTTTGCATTTTCAAAAATACTATGCTTAAACTAGTAATACTTTAAGACAAAAGATATTTTAAAAGCAAGACTCATATATTTTCCATTCTGCTTTTTCGTTTGGAAGTAGTGATTCACTGATTCTGACAGATGTTATTTTCATCATCATTTGCACTGCAAAGTTTTGGGATATTGTTTCAGTGTTGTGGAAAAAAAATCACTTCAGTTGTGTGCACCCAGTGACATCTTCCTTATTTGTCTCCGAGCTTCTAGAGCTACTCTGCTTGCGACAGTTAGCATCTCCTCATCTGTTAAATTGTCTCTCATAGCTCCTTGGCACCAGTGTTAGCTGCTGGGTGATTCATCTTCATCTATGAATAAGAATCTCCTGATGTCATCTGGTTCAGTTCTTTTTCTTGGTGAGCATTTTCATTGTGGCCATGTCCAAATGTCAACGGCCTTTTAACATCTCCTGGTTAATATTTAGTGTGTATGTGTACCTGCACAAATGGTTGTGTACATACATGCATATATTTGTATATGAACACATAAGTCCTAGTTATTTTTCTCTCATTGCTGAGTCAAAAAAAATTTTGACACCCAAAATTAAGGAAGGAAAGGTTTATTTAGTTCAGTTTGTGGAGGTTTCAGTCCATAATCAGCTGGTTCCAAGGCAGGGTGGCATGGCACAGGAGCAAGGGTTCAAGGCGGCAGAAGACAGCAAAGCAGCAAGAGCAAAAGGGGTGGGGAGAACAAGTCTCTCTTCCTCCCTTTTATTACAGGCTACTTTAGAGTGGGTGTTGCACTCACACCATCTCCATGCTTTCCTCTTGCACAGGATGAGGATGTTTACAAAGTAAGGACCCTGGCCACCTGCCCAGTGCTTAGATAAACTTCTGAACTCCTCAGGTTGACGCAGTGTATCAGCCATAACAGTGTACATAAATCATCACACATGAAAACTTTACTTGGTAGGAGTGATTTCTACTTGCAATATGATTTCTCTGTTGTCTGAAGGGTTAGAGAGCTGGATTAAAATGTGCTAGTATAGTCCAGTGGTATCTGGGTTCGCTGATTTTTCTTCTCACAATTGTAGTTGCAAACCAGATGGGACGAGAACCAAATCAAATTCGATGATTAGGTTCATTGTTGGCCTTCTGGGAAAATTTGATTTGGTTCTCATCCAATTTGTTTTGCAACCAGAATTACCACTGAAATTTGTGCTGCTACCTCGATTGGTCTGCCTTCCCCTCACTGGATAAAACACTTGACACCCACAACTTAAAAGAGAAGACGTTTACTTAGTTTGTGGTTTCACAGAATTCATCCCAGAGCCGGCCGGCTCCAGGACAGTGACAGCATGGCGGGAGGAGGTCACAGAGCAGAGCTGTTTGGTCTGTGGTGTCTGGGAAGAGTAATAGATCAGTGCGAGAAAGGGCGGGGCCGTGACCTCCACGGCTCACCGGAAGTGCACTGTAATAACCCCCTCCCTGGCTGCCAAGCTAGTCATGTGGACGGTTAAGCCCAGCCTGTGGTTCACTCGACACCCAAACACATCTCTTTAAACCGCACTTCAGTCTTCCAATGCCGGCAACAAGGCTGTAGTTTCTCCTGACGTGGTATTCTGTAACCACAGCCCTACCCAGAGCCCCAGCTAACCCTAACCCTCACCCTAACCCTCACCCTAACCCTAACCCTAACCCCAACCCCAACCCCAACCCCAACCCCAACCCCAAACCCTAAACCCAACTCTAACTCAGAATTCAAGTTAAAGTGCCCTCTGAGACTCAAGGCAAATTCTACCTGGGAACCCCTGTAAAGTAGAAAAGCAAGCTGCATATCCCCAATTTCTAGTGGTACAAGGCAATCTTTCCCGTTCCAGGGTGAAGGAGTAAGAGGATGCAAAAGAGTTTGACGTAAAGCAAGACTGAAACCCAGCGGGGCAGGCGTGAAGCTGTGTCTCCATGGTCCCCCGAGACGCAGCAGAAGTTTGCCTTGCTAAGTCCCAGGGTGGCTCCTATGTCAGGATGACTGTCAAACCTACCTCTCACGCTGCTTTTGCAGAAGACCAAAAAAGAGTGAGGCACGTGAAGGAAAGGAAGTGCTATATACGTTTAAGAAGCAAAGGTCAGATAGCATTTTAGGAGCTGCTAATGTGATCTGCTGGAGATTGACTTATAATACCTTTCCTATTTGAAACAAGATGATCTAAGACCGTGATCTTGTTTTGGGTTTTTGAGCTAGACCTGATTCTCTCAGGAGTCACTGTTACAACTCATTGGCCAGCCTGCTCTACCGTGTTCTGTTCTGGGGGACTCGGTGCGGCCCTCTTTCTTACAGGAGGAGGGTGGATCTTGCACTTGCACACTGAAGAGAAAGGTGCTGTGAAGAACTGAAGAGCACATTCAGTTGCTGGAAAGGGTGAGACCTAGCTCAAAAAGATGTGAACGTGTCCTTCTTACTCTCCTGGCCGGCATCCTGTATTCATTACATTAGAAGTCATTAGAAATGACTTTTATTGTACTTGTTCAGACTGAGATACAATGAGCATCTAAATTACACTTGAACCCTGTATACCCTACTCCTGTTGGCTTCCTTTCTTCATCACAAAGCCATTTTGATGTGCATTTACTCTGTGGAGGCTGGAGGCTGGAGGCTGGGATTTTCTGTTATTGTTCTTTGTATTTCTAGTGCCATTAACAGCCGGTTGGTGTGGTCAGGGCACAGACCTGACTATTGGCCATGAGCAGCCAGGCCAGTCGGCGTTGCTTGGCTTGCTCAGATCTCAGAAATACAAATGGGCTGTTTGCTGAGAGCCTCTGATGAAAGCCAAAGTCTGCGTGGTCCCAGGGGCTGCTCATGAGCTGCGCTCAGCAGTGTGGTCCTCCAGAGGCCCTTCCCGAGAGCCGCTTTCCCACCACTTCCTAAGAGGCAGAGAGACGGAGCAACCCCAGTGCGAGCCGCTCGGATGAACAGCTGCTCCGCTTGCCCGTCCTCCTTCATGCTTTGTCCTCGTCACACACCCTTTCAGCAGTTACTACCCTGCACATTCGGGGTCACCCACAGAAGTCATTTTTCATTTTTATAACAGCGTTATTGAGGTGTGATTAATATAATACACAGCCATCCATTTAAAGTTTATTTTTCAATGGTTTTTAGTATATTCACAGATATGTTCAGCTGTTACCCTAGACCAGCAGTGTGAACCGACAGCACACGTGCCACAGAGGGTTGTTTGTATCACTGAAACCGCTGAAAGGGTCACCATCACTGTTGTGGATAGTTCAGGACATTTTCACTGCCTCAGAAAAGCCCTGTCCCCCAGTCCCCAGCCCTGTCCAGTTCATCGGGACCGAAGCTGTAAATCTGTTCCTTGCTGTCTGTCTCTAGACCTCTCTCCTGCCTGGCCTCTTACTGGAGTGGAATCATACCGACCGTTTCCACATGATCCAAAACGTACTCCGTCCTGTTGATCTCCCTGCCCAGGCCCTTGCTTATTTCTCCACGGCTTTTGATACTTAGAGTGAGCTTATGCATTTTCTGTGGCCTGTGCTGCTCTGCAGTGTACCCTCCATGTGACCCTCAGTAGCCACAAAGGTCCTCTGTTGGGGCCTGGTCCCCACCTGGGGGTGCTCTGAGGAGAGGTGGGAATCTGACAGTGGGATGCAGCTGGGGTAAGTGAGTCCCTGGACCCAGCCCTTGGAGAGGGCATCCAGTCCCCACCCTTTCCTCTGTCCCCTTTCCTGGCCCAGGACGTGAGCAGCTTTGTGTAGCACTGCTCCCCACGGTGACTTTTGCCCTCAGCCCGGCCGGACTGATGGAGCCAGCAGTGACACAAGCCGGTGAAGCCAGGAGCCAAAATTCACGTCTCCTCCTGCGAGTTACCTCAGGTCTTCATCAGAGCGGTGGGAAACGAAGTAGCGCAGGTCGTGTGTAGCCCACAAATATTTACTGAGTGACGGGGCGAATCAACACTGATTTCTTCTCCCTTTAGATTTCCCGTCATCAGACCCTCTTCCAGACCTTTGTTACTACACACGGGAGGTTATTTGCAGGCTAATGTGGAGTTGAAAACTTTTACTTACTTGGAATAACCTCTGGTCCAACTCAGTTTCTAAAGCACTGACAGCTTTGCAGGTAAACACCTTTTAAGGCAGAGTTCTGTGTGTCACTCACACGGTCGATATTTCTGTTAGTTATTCTGTCATTTACCCAGTGGCGCTTCAGTGCTGTACGCACATAGAAGGTTTGCATTGTCAGTAGTACATCCTATTTTCTCCCAATTGAAAAAATAACCAAAGTGCAGTCTTTTATTCTGCGATTACCTCAAATTTAGTCTCTTAAAGCTTCAATATCTTACTTAACAGCTTCTTCTGTCACATTTTTACTTACCTTGTAAGAGACTGATTTTCTGCCTGGCAAAACATTCCCTTTCAAATACTGTATGAAAGCGAAAGTGCCGTGGTGGTAATCGTTTCTTTTAATGCGCTGCACCAGATGATAAGGTGATATTGTTCAGGTGTCTTTCAGTTGGATATGTTAGATGACATTATTACCATATGAGAAAACGGATCAGTGTAAGTGTATAGTATGTGAAATATAAGTACATTCCTCTCCGGCAGTGATGGTGAACCTTTCAGAGCTTTCGGTGGTAACAGGTGCTCCACTGCAGCGTGTGTGCCGTAAGTTCACCACTGCTGCTCTTTTATTTTATTTCTCCTCAACATGAAATATTTTTTCTTACTATAAACTAAACAAGATAAGGAGGGTATCATACAAACTGAAGCAAATTCTAGTTAAAACTTACACATTTTAGCTCGGAATGAAGTCAACATAAAACACCGGAATCATTAAGTTCTTTGTATTAGATGTACCAGAACCAGATTTTGTTCTTGGGTCAGTACCATGAATCTCTGCCCCTGTGTGACATCTACATTATTTGCATAGCTTTTGTGTTTCTAAAGTCACCATAGGTGAAAAAAGCTAACCATTGACAATGTTAATGTCTTAATTTAGGGAATGGAAAGGAGTTTTGATAGCTATTATCTCGCAGAAAGTCCTTTTGAATGCTTTATAGTTGCAGACTACTGCTGAAGGAACAAATAACCATGTCCATGTATTTTGGTCAATATGGAGACAAATCTTAATAGTAGATGATGTTTCTAGATTAGCATTGCGTTCTGTGTGTTTGGAGTTAAGAGTGTTGAGGGCGTGAGTGAGTGTGTGAGTGTCTTGTATTCCTAGGATTCCAGCATATTTTTTCTAGCTCATGGCCGTTGCTTCATCTCCTTTATGAAGTAACTCTGGGATTATCTTGAATTGTTTGCTAAATTAAAAGATACTGGAAGTCAGCTTTTGCAATCACATATACCTATTATTTTGCAACTAGAACGGTATCCCTAATTTAACAAGACATTTTTCATTAGTCCATATTGAATGTTTAAAATAAATGATCATGTCCTTACTGAGTGTAACTCCTTAACTGGCGTTGTAACTTGCTGATGCTTTCCATCTTTCCAGAAATCAAGTCTATGCCCACGTTCGGCACTGATGAATCATCCTTTTTAATTTACAAATTGATGGCAATCCATTGCACAGTTTTAATAGTATAGATATTGGAATGTTATCTACAAAGTACATGGAAATGAACTTTTTGGTGGAGGAAAAGGGAGAGGAGATGGAGTATAATTACAGCTGTATTTCAATAACATCACGAAAATGGCCCAGTTAACAGGCTGGATTGTCTTTGTTGCTGTCGGATAAATTATATAAAATTTAAAATTTGGGATTATCACCTCTCCTTCAGTCAACCAAAAATAGAATCCAATCCAACAGGCATGATTGTAAAATCTGAAAACAATAAGGTACTTTATAACATGTAATGCAACATGATGACAGAAGTTGTTCTGATTTTAAGAACCTTGTGTATTCTATCTTTTGATGTAGGCAGTCTGTAAATACATTTGGTGATGGATTTTCTCTTTTATCAAATATTTACCCAGGCCTTTATGTCGAATCAAACATTTTCTCATTCTTTTCTTTTCCTTTATTACTTCTAACATTGGAGTTAAGATTTGTGTTCTGCAGATAAAAGTAGCTGACTTTTTATTTGACATCACCCGGTCAGTGAGGAGACCGGTAGTGTGCCTGAGGTGCTCACTTCTCTCCCGTGTAGTAATTTTGAGCTGCAGCTATTGAAATACCTAGTTTAAAAATCAGAACATTTTCTTTTGAACAGTAAAGTTTTACTTTCATGTGGTTTTACTTTGACACGTGGGACAAAAATATTGTCAGGCCAGAAAATGAGTTTAGGGGCACTAGGATGCTAATTCCTCTTTCTAAGATTTCACTGATTTCTGCTATAGGAAATGCTTAGTTACCAGATATTGAAGGTAAGCACAAGTGATGCAGTAAACCCAAAAAGGAATGGCCTGTGTAGAACTTGTATTTTAGTTCAGCTGTCAGCCCGCTGTCCCGGTGCTTCCGGACCCACTCCCAGCTCTTCCCTAGCTGGTTAGGACTTGAAGGGAAGACAAGAAGAATCACGGTGGAAATCAAACATTCTGCAGATAAGCTTGGGGGTAGTGGATGACTGTCTGAGCTAAGCCCAGGAATGCCTTGCCAGTAACTTCATGAAGGCTTTCATTTATTTTTATTCCTTTTGTAACATCTGTTGACATTTAAAATGGACACTCAAAAATTACTACAACTGACATCCTCGGGGGGAATTCTTAGTTTCCTGGTGAGTAGCAGATTCCTTTTTAAAGTTCTTACCATACCTGTGTAGTCTTTGTTTCTCTGTTATCTATAATAATCTTACATGAAAATTCATTCATTTACTTTTATTATTTTTATTTATTTTATTAATTTATTATTACATAAAATAATCTTTCTTCCTGTATTATCTTTTGAGAAATGAATTGTACAATATCCCCCTATGTGGAAAAATTATGCTACTCACCATAACTGAGATTTCAGGTTAGACGGGCAATAACATCAGCTATCTTGTTAAATTTCATAAACTGAAAACTTAGTGTTTCTTTTTTGTCATCTCTTCGTAGTGATAGTAAGAATAGTTTAGACTGAAGGTAAGGTGACAGTTTCTCATGGTGACTTTATCAGTACAGATTTTTTTCTCATGTAACCCTAGAAGTGAATATTTGCATCGTTATAGGAGGCTGCACTGTACCCTGTGAAACAATGCATATTAGAGTCTTATAGGGGAACATTTTATGCAGAGTTTAGTGAGTTCCAGTACAGACTTCCTAACAGTTAGGAACTTCAAGGGGTCATATTTTAGCAACATGCTACATTGTTTCATCTTAGTCATTGAGTGACTTCCACCATACATACATGTCTTTCATATAGTTTTTATATATGATAAATGTACCCATGGCTAAGAGTTTTAATTTTGACTGCCACTATTACAGCAAACAGACCAAATGGGAAGAAATGGCACCAGGAAGGCTTAGGAGGCAGTTTATTTACACCGGTGGGCCTGACTGGGATCTCTCTCCCAGAGTCAGAGCCCTGCCTGGCAGGGCCCTGGAACTGTTACAGGGAGAGCACGGGGGAGGTACAAAGGCAGATTTGCCACATTTGATTGGGTTGGGTGACATCGTGGGTGGCTAAGGGAGTTTGAACACCTCAAGTTACATTGCAGGGCCATCAGTTACACAGAGGCAGTAAAGATGAGGGTTTATATATAAAGGAAGGAGTGTTCTGTTACCTGGCTGGCTGGACACGTCCTCTTGGTCTTGGCAGGCATCCTGGGCAGGCTTTTATTTAAAATTTTTAATTTCCCCCTCCACCACCATCATCAACATACCAGACTGTGTGGATCCGTTGGGTTCTTGCTGTACCCCGGGAAAGAAGGGCAGTGAGATTGAGGAAAAAATAGACAAGAGCCGAAAAGCTGGGATCGGGTGGAGCTCCTCTCTCCTGAGCCGAGAAGGGTGGAGCATTTATTTATACCCTTGAGAGGTTGGTTAATTTCCGCCTCGTTGCCCAGCAATCAGTTAACAAGCCACAGCGGCTTGTTTACGTGCTTCGAGGAGCTCCTGTGTTCTCAGAGCCTCCGTGTTCTTGGGCTGGCTTCGTCTTGCACGTGTAATTACTTTCCAGCCGCTCCCAACACCGGACTTGCTCTTGGCCTTGCGATGATTCCCTTTGTCCCTTGCACTGACGTTTCTGCATCGCCAGCCTCAGCTGCGGCTGG
>NW_004955436.1:3427534-3431749 GCF_000276665.1 Chinchilla lanigera | reverse complement strand
CGCTGCGTGTGTTCCCTTTCTCCTTCACTCGTGCCTGTCGCGCCGCCCCTTGGCGGCTTTCTGAAAACAGTCATTAGTGTCTTTCCCCTGAGGGCTGGCTGCCTGCTTTACGGCCGAGGGTGTCTCTCGTCTTCCACCTTGAGCAAATCCAAAACTCGGGGGCTTTTTAAATGTTCTTTTTTTCCCCCCTGACCATGAAAGAAGAAACATTCCATGTAGAAATGTTGGGAAAAAGTGATCATTCTTATTTATTTCATCAACAGAATCGCAAACTCAAAGGTGCTATGTGTCTGTGAAACATTATGGAAGAACAGCCGTTTTCTTTGTGCTCAAGACCCCAGGCAAAGACATTTTGCTGGAGTAACGTTTCTGGGCTCTCGGGACACCTTTGCTCGCTCTGCACAGAGTTAGGAGGCGTGGCCGATGGGTGCATTTGGAGGAGGCATGCAGCATCCTGGATTGGCCTCTTTGTAGACTGTTTTCAAGGGAGTCTGTCTTCGGGTCATGTTAGTAGCTTTCTAGCAAGAGAGGTCAGGACAGGCCTTGGATGGCTTCCTTTCCGTCTGGGAACGACATTGGGAAGCCTCTGCGGCAGCAGATGTGAGCCATGGCCTAATGCAGAGTTTCCGTACTAACACTGATACCAGAAACCTGTTCATCGGCACGCTCGTTGTGCTTACCTCTGTCTCGCTGAAGCCTCGTGTGTCTGCAAGGCGACCGGGCCGGGGGCTGCTGTGAGGTGGGGTCCGGTTAGAGGGGTTCCTGGGGAGTGACCTGGAAGGCATCCCCTCCCTGGCTCTTCCCTTTACGCTGCCTCTGGGCCTCCAGAGGTTCAGCATGTTTTCTTCCCCTGGGCCTTCACGCTGCCCTTTCTGTTTCTATCTTGGAGCGGGCTGACCCAGACTGACCTGTGAGCCAAGGGAAACCTTCCTTGAAGTTGTGAGTGTTGGGTGTTTTGTCCCAGCAGTGAAAAAGCAACTAAAACACCTCTCTACCTCTCAGTTGGTCCCAAATATGGAGGGAGAAATAAAGGAATTGTTCCTTTTGAAACCGGTGACATCACAGAGAGATAGATATAGATAGATAGATTCCATTAGCATATTAAATCACTAAGTATTTTTAGTTGTGAGGAATATAAATTTAAAAGCCTGCATTCACAGTGATGGCTGGGGAAACTGTACCATGAATGTAAACAGAGTTGACAAGTGTCGTGGAGTCTTGCAGCCTAGGCATCTTTTCAGCTCCCCCTCTCTCTCCTGCCTCAAATCCAGTGTCCAGATATCGACGCCGCGCCCTTCCTCCCCTCTGCTGATGGCAGAGCCAGGCCCATTCCACGCCTGCTGCTTCAGTGCTGCTGGCAGTGCTAGGTCATGGTGTTACTTTCTGTAGAGTGAGCGGGCAGGAAGGCAAAACAGACTGCGGAATGTGAGGAGAGAGAGAGGAGGGCAAAGAGGAAGTCCAGGACAGCGCGAAGGTTTACACAGGATAGAAAGCTTCGGAAGAGCGTTTTGGACAGCCCCTGTCTGAAAGAGAGGCGGTGGTGACAGCCTTTGTTTGACAGGAGTAAAGGCAGAGCTGCAGGTGGGTAGGAAAGAAAGAAAAAAACGGGAGGAAACAAAGATGGAAAAAATGCACCTGCGTTTATTTTGCAGTCATGTATTTTGCAGTCATGCAGTAGTGATTTTATTAGTTTACTTGAACAAACTAACGGTAGTTTGTTCGTAGGGAAATATTTTAGGTATTCTAAGTGAAAGTCGTAAATGTGAATTTCAGTGTGTTGAATTTTTACCTGATCTATGTCAAGATACATTTGAAATTAAAACTTTTTTGGTTAATGGTAACATATTTTTCAATGAAATTATTTGCTATTTCTTGAGTTTGAAGATTTTTAGTCTTTTAAAGGATTTTTTATCCTTCGATTTAATTTAGTAATTTTCATCTAATTATTGCTTTTATTATTGAAGCTACTGTGAAGAGCTGCTATATAGTTTGTGAAATGTTTTATACAGTTACAGTCTTGATATTTTAAGGTAGTCTGTTAGTACTTCGTATGAGAATGCTACATTTTTTCAACCAATCTTATTTGTAGTTTTTGAGTGTGCATGATTGGTGTATATATATCTATATATTTCTGTGTTTTATAGAAGAGAATATATGGGTAGCTTTCCTGTAAGGCTTTTTTGTGACCTAAATGTCAAGTAAGGGAATACTTACATAAGTTATCAATTTTAAATATGTACATGTGCATTTATATGTGTGTACATATGTATGTGCATATATGTATGTATGTGTGTATATATGTGTGTATGTACGTGTCTGGTAATTGTGAAGGCCTCTTGATGATACATGAGAGCTTGGAAGCTAAACAACATTGCACGTTACAGTGTAGGGATGCCGTGGCTTGCTAATCCCGTGGTAATCTGTGTATGTACTTCTGAGTGTGTTCATACACGGACTGTTGTCTCTCCCAGTCTGAAGTTTCACCTTCTGTACTTTTAGTTACCCGCTGTCACCTACAGTCTGAAAATATTTAATAAAAAATCCCAGAAGTAAATAGTTCACAAGTTTTAAGTTGCACCTTGTTCTGTGAGCATGGTGAAGTCTCCCTCCGTCTTCCTGTGTCCCGCCAGGGGGGTTAGCCTTTGTGAACGCTGCGAGCAGAGTCACTTAGCGTGTTGGTCACAGGTCAGCTGTCACAGTGCTGCAGTGTGTCCTTATTTCACTTAACGGTGGTTCCTGAGTGCAGAACGGTGACGTGGGCATTTTAGTGCAGTGCCTTGTAATCGTTCTGGTGTATTGGCTACTGTTGTGAATCTCTTACTATGTCTAGTGTGTACGTTAAACTTTATCATATGTGTAGAAAATATATAACATACAGCTGAGGATCTTGGAAATACCTTCCTTGGATAACAGGTCTGCACTAGAGAGTGTGTGCATACTCTTTAGATGACGAGTCTCGATCATTATAGCCACAAAGGAGGAATTCCATATATGTTTTTATTGAAATTAAATTTTATTTTTAACTGATATAAAAATAAGTGAAAACTGTATACTTAAATTGGCAGTGTTCTAGAGTAGCATACTTTTAATAGCTTTGATACTATATTTTTTTCTTCAAAAAAGGAACCAAGTGGTTGACTAGAAGTTTTCTATACGTACGCTTTCTTTTTGCTTTGAAACACATGAATAAAATTGCACCTGAACATATGTGAAGAATGTGTGTAATTCATGTCAGTCTGGGTAGTGCAATCTCACGGTTTACACTGTCTGTTAAAACATACTCAGTAGTGAACCATGTTGATATAAGAAAGTTCAAGGACTTACGGATACAAACCAACAATCCATCTTAGGAGCTTTCAGTAATTCCATAATCAATTGCATAAGCTTTTAGTAAGTGTGATAAATAGTAATTGACCATATATAAGCTATAATTACAGCAAAATATGTTTTCCTTTGAAAGTCATATGCAGTAGTTTTTCTGCTATTTGCACTTGTCTACATATTTAGCATCAGTACCCAAGTTTCTGCATATACGCCGGGTCACATTATAATAACGTAGTGTTCTATCCTTCCTGTTAGATGGTGATCTTGGCAGGCTGTCATCATGCTTCACAGTGTCTGAGAAACAAACTGAGTGGATAGAGAACTGCCGAAGACAATTTTGCAAAATGATGAAGGCCAAATGCGATATAATCAGCAGCGGGGGTGAGTGCACAGGTTTTCAATTATGGTATTTGGGTTTTCTTTTTTTTTTTTTTAGGCATGAAATTATATTAATAGAAGCTGTAGCTCCTGAGGTTATACTGGTATATTCAGAAAACACAGTACTAATTCTAAAAGTCTGCTGACTTCTAGAAACTTAATATTCAGAGAGACCAAAAAATTCCATTCCCCATTTTTGAAATACTGTTTGTTTAGATTTTAATGCTGCTGTCAAATTTTTTATGTGTCCCATGTGAAATGAGAGAAGAGAGAAGAGGAAGTTCTTTCTTTGCACTCCTTTTCTGATCCTCGTCAATAACATCTGCCTGTTAAAAGGAGAAGCCTAGCTCTCTGTGGCTTCTTGTTGTTGTCCCCCAAGTGACTGTGATCTCGCAGTGACCATGTCTTGTAAATTCTATTCCTAAATTTGTCTTCAATTTGTATCTGCAAACACTACTTTAATTCAGATATTCACTACTCAGCAACTGGACTGTGGCAGGCTAATGTGTGATA
>NW_004955436.1:3403596-3427312 GCF_000276665.1 Chinchilla lanigera | reverse complement strand
ACTGTGTGTAATTTTAGTCAAAATGAGTCAGTGACAAGCATACTATTTTCTTTTTTCCTTCCACTCAGTACAGTATTGACTAGCATTTTCTTTGTCAGTAAATACATGTCTTGTGTTAGTTTACAATCTCTAACACAGATCATTGCAATGCAACTTAGAAAAAGTTTATTTTGGATCACAGCTTGGAAAGTTACCATCCACAGTTCATTGCTGTGGGCCGGAGACCCTGGAAGGAGCCCGTGGGGAGGCGAGCACGGGCTGAGAGCAAAGGAGAGAGAAGGGGCCAGGGTCCCCCACCCTCTCCTTACCTGCCGAGCTCCACTCCTCAGACTCCCTCCGCCTCTTGGGAACGCCAGGCCAGGATCCAGACCTTTGATTCGTGGACCTTGAGGCCGTGTGAGATCCAGGGTCTCAGGAAAGCTGCTCACTGGACTCCGCAGATCTGCGTTTCGCGTGGTGCCTTCCCCGTCTCCACAGGCCCTCGCCAGTGCCTACCGCCACATTTCTTGCTGGCCACACAGGCAGGAGACTAACAGCTGCACTAATTTAGGCGATCTGATAATATGCAGGCGCTGAAGCGCTTAATCACGGAGGGAGACAAGCAGCCGAGTTCCAGGCTGCTCCGCATCAGACATCAGAGTTCGGGATGAAAACATCAGACGCGGAGACAAGAAGAAGCCCGGAAGCTGGAGGAGACGGCACGGCGGGTGCGGTTCTCTCTGTTCTCCTGTTCCTGTCTTTGTTAGCGTTGGCCTCTGTCGTTACTGGTCCAGCTCAGCAGCATCCCCGCATAGCGCCTGCCGGATGTGTGGTTCTGACACCACGCGGCCTTTGTTTCACAGCTCCCTTCCTGGCATAACCCCTATGGGAGAGAGAAACGCAGTGACATTCCTGTTTATTCTGCCAGTTTCTGAATTATTCTTCTGTGCTTCTGCTAAACCCATATATCCAGGTTGTGCCCTTAATGATGTTGCACACCGTGGGTTCCAGTTAGCCTATTTCATGTTATGACCAGAAAGCAAATGTGTTTGGTGAAACCAGATTTTTTTCAAGGCTCAGTACCATTACAGTTTCAGTATCCCTTATCCAAACTGCTGGGGGCCAGAGTGTTTCACACATTTTGGAGTTTTTTACATGTTCTAATATTTGCATAAGCTTTGCCAGCTGAAATCCCTAACCTATACAACTCTAAAATCTGAAACTTTGAATCCAGTGTCAGTGCTCGGAATGTTTCAGATTTGGGGGCATTTTGCGCTGTAGGTTTTCATGTTAGGGGTGCTGCTGCCCTATATGGGAACAATGTAAGGGCACAGAATGATGCTGGGGCTGAGGTGGGAGCTCACTGGAGAGCACCGCTTAGTGTGCATGAGGCCTTGGGTTTAATCTCCAGCACTGCAAGAAACTGCTTTATTCACTGTTTATAGTTCCTAATTATAAAATCGTAGTGCTTGGCATACAGTAGGTGCCTGACACACAGTAAATACTGACTAAGAGTCTGAGAAATGAATACATTAAAAACTAAATTGGCTCGTGTTTTGTGGGCAGAGGGGAATCAGGCTGTTAGCAGAGTTAAGGCTGGGAACAAAGAAGGGTGCTTCAGGAATATTAAGCTGCGTGCATGGAGGTGTAGGAGGGAGGAGTGGTTGCAGGGAGGCCGGTTAGAAGTCGATCACTGCAGCTGAGGTAAGCAATGCTAAGGACCCCACCCGAGGAGGCGTGCTGGGAGTGAATGGGGAGGGGTGGAGGCCCCGGAGGCTCATTTGGCTTGACTGCAGTGGTGAGCAGGTGGTACAGTGGTCGGATACTGAGCTGTGGTCTGTGGGACCCAGTCACTTCCTCAGAGCCCATCCACAAGCAGGGCTTCCACCCAGCAAGCCTTCTGCAGGACACACCATATTGAAGCCATGACACCCTGCTCCCACCCCACTGTCTTACGTCCATCTCATCATGCAAGACGCATTGAATCTGATTACAGAAGTTGCCCTGGGTGTATAAACAGTGCCAGCACTGCTAAACAGTCTAAGTGCAAAGTCTCCTTTGGGACTCGAGGCAGACTCTTTGCTGTGGGCCTCTATTAAAATAAAAAAGTAAGCTATGTCCTCCCAAGATACAGTGTAAACATCCCCATGTCAGGGGAGAGGAGACAGGAGAAAACCAAGGAAGCACTGACCCACGGCCAGCCTAGAACCCAGCAGGGCACACACTCAGTCCTCCGCAGCTGGCGTCCAAGGCACATGGGGGTGAGCTATGGCCCAGAGGGCTCACACAGCCACGCCGTGTGGCCTTTCAGCTGCAGAGCACGGCCTCCCTGGGCTGCTTCTGGTCTGTGGCTTTCCCTGGCCGACAGTCCGTGCTCCTGGTGTCTCCAATTCCAGGGTGTCCATGGCAGCTTCCGCTGCATTCTCACCGTATCACCGGTCATCCTCCCAGGGGCTGCCTGGCCTCCCAGGGTTTTTGTGGAGCACTTGGTGGAAGCTTCCTTGGCCCCGGCTCTTGCATGCTGTGTGACTGCAAACCAGTGTTCAGTGGATCACGCCACCAGCTCCAGCTTGGACCATAGCTGCAGTGAGCTCTGAGTACTGGCGGCCCTGCTATCAGAGTAGAACCTTCCAAAGGAGTTTACACTTTCACATCCTTGAGGCCTGGGGGTGCGGCCTGGCCGATTCCCCACATGCCCTCAAAGCATCTTTCACATATCCCAGAGCAAAGTACTTGCCCCACGCCTACCCCGCCCAGGATCAAACCCAGAGCGGGTTGTTAATGGCACTGATCTCCAACAGCCACACTGTCCTTCGCCCCAAGTTTATATCACACTTCTTTTCTGGCCGCAGTGCAGGCTTTTCGGGTCTTCCCGCTCAGCTTTCTGCTTGCAGTTCTCACTGTAATTCTGGCAAAACGTAGCCAGCAGTACCTGAGCCACAGCCTGTGGGTGCTGTGCTGCCTTGACATTTCCTCCACCGGGTCCATCTCAGCCTTCCGCAGAGGCTCAGGACATGGACAAAGTTGCACCAGTTCTTTACCAAGATGTAAGAGGCCCAGCCTCTCACCCAAGTCCCCTCTGAAATCGCAGGGGTGCGGGCTTTGCTGCCCCCATTCTTGTTGGCATCCTGGTCGTCTCAGCTCATGGCAGTCGCCCGCCAGCTCTGCTCACAGCGTTCTGAGCCTTCTGCAGCCGGCCTCCAGTGTGCTCCAGCTCCCCGCAAACCTTCCCCAAAGGCTCCAAACTGCTCAGGTAGAGTCACAGCAACGGGCAGCTGTTTTCTGCGGTCATCAGCTTTCTGTCACTGACGAAACAGCTTTGAATGAAAAATTGGAGGAAGAAAGGTTGGCTGTGGCTCAGGGTTGCAAGGTTCATTGTCTTCGAGTCTGTTCCCCAGTGCTGTGTGGAGGCAGAAGACCGACCCAGTGCGGTCGGGGAAGCTGCGCTCTCGTGGCCTGGGAGTAAAGCCGAGTGCAGGAGGCCCTCCTGTGTGGCCTGGTGCTGCCCTGCAGTGATGTTTTGAAAAATGAGTCTGCGGAGTGAGTTCAACAGAGAACTTGAACCCCTGCAAACGCCGAGCGGTCCCACTTTTAGAGCCAGTAGTTGCTCCGCTGGTGTTTTCTTCAGTGGAAGCTGGCGCAACAAAGGACTCCACACTGGGCAATAAATATGCATTTATTTCTCCCATTCTGAAGGGAGGAAGCCCTAGTTAGAGTTCCAGCAGATTCAGCGTCGGGGCTTGATCTCCTATGAGAGGGTGAAAGGAAGAAGCAAGAGCTATCATGGACAGGTACAAATTCCCCACGACGAATGCGGTTGTTATGTGTATCTAAAATGTACCAACAGAGTAAAACACACAAAAAACAATAAAAAGAATAAACTCAAAAAAAGAGTGCCTTCTGGTGGCATCCTCACATGATAGAAAGGTAGGCGAGGCACCCGCAGCCTCTCAGAGGGCACTGCTCTCATTCGTGACTTCAGGCCCTGCCTCTTGCTGACTCACCCTGCGTTCGCGGTTTCTGTGCATGCATTCTGAGGAGCGCGAGCTTCTGAACCTAGGCAGACGCCAAGGCTGAGGGAGAAAGCCCAGTCAGCACCACCGCATCCTTGCGCGCTCTACCCTGCTGTTCTCAGCAGGAAGCCTTGTGGTGTTCTTGGTGTATAAACAATAACTCTATGGTTTCCTTTCTAGGTAATATCTTCCTATGACTAATTCTCTTTTAAAGTTAAGTGTGGTTTCCTGATGTGAATGAGTTTGAGTAATAGGTAATGGGATGTTTAGTGAGTGAGTCTGCTGGTCATACTGAGATAAATGGTCACTTCAGTAGCTGTGCAATTCAGCTGCTGTCACAGTCGGTTAGAGAGGAGTGCTCGCGAGATCAGAGCCAGGGCTCAGTGTTGCTCTGTACCTATAGCCTGCCCCTCAAAATGCCCAGGAATGTATGGTCCTGTTCAAGATGCTATCTGGGCGAGATGAATATAACACATTCAGCAGAAATCCAGCCCGTCTTAGGGTACTTCAGTATTTCAGGGTATTTCAGTGACATTGTTTTACATATGAAATAGAATTAATTTATGTGTGAGGCTGTAATATATGACTGTAATTACATGACTTCGTAGTGAAAATCAGTACTGGCTACAAAATAGTGTGCCTGCCTGGCACAGTGTGAGGTTAGTGTGGTGGACCCCGAGTTTATACCCTGTTGTGCTCAGTTCTTCCCAGGATGTGGGTAGAGGTTGGCTCCATTCGAGAAAGTTTGTTCAGCTGTGTCTCTCACTCCTGAACCTGACTGTAGACACAGGACTCACGGGATTGCTTAGCAGTATGCTGTACTTTCCCCCTTAATCCAGATATGTACTTAAATGCATAGCGTGTAGCAAACATGGCTGTAATAGAATGAGAATCATTACATTATAGTTCGAGTTGTAATGACATTTCCATTTAAAATGGCCTTTCTGCACAATCTTTGTTACTAATGTATTTCTTGCACTTAAGATTAGTCTTACTAGGGCTGGGGGTTTAGCTCAGTGGCACAGCGCCTGCTTGGCACGCGCAAGGTCATGAGTTTGATTCCTGGTACTGGAAAAAAAAGAAACAAAAACAAACAAACAAACAAAAAGATTAGTCTTACCAAATTAAGAATGATTATAACTGAACCTCATTGTGATACTGTTCTTTCTGTACTCTCAAGAGACAATATTAAGTGATTTGGAAATAAAGTTTTATGTATAGAAAGTGAAAGCTGTCACCTCAGGGCAATTACTCATGTAAACATAAATACAAGAAAGGCCGTTCAGGATTTTTGTAAGTGTGGTAGGACTCGTGCTTCTGCTTCTGCAAATAGGACCAATGTAAGTGACTGTAGACATAAAATAAGTATCACACAGTGCTGGTGTGCTTTCTGAGCCTGCGGTTTTGCCTTCTGGACTCTTCAGACCCATGTCTTTGCCACTCTTCTTTTTTATCTTTAGCCATCGAAATATGATGACACACAGCTTGTCAGTTACAGTTGTGGAAGAGTATGTTGTCCCTCTGTGGTTTTGCACCTTTCACTTGTGAAGCACTAATCTTTCCTTCGGAATTCGATGCTTAATGTGTGTGTGGATGTGAAGTAGGGCCCTGCGGTTAATATCGGTCGCGTTAATATCCTCAGTTTAATTAGAGCACAGTTTTAAAAGGTGGCCACAGCTTTCTTGCTACATCTATAAGCAAATCAGTTAACTCTGCATACGCGTTTCTTCTCAGCAAAAGGAAGACACTGGTTTGTATGATAGCTGTCAAACCCTGGGTATTTTGGGATTATACTATATGCAAACACAGTCACGTTATCAAACCAGCCTGGAAAAGAATCATTTTGTCGTTTCCAAGCCAGATGAAGCCAGCTTCCTTTTGATCTGGCTCCTTTGAATTATACCGTCAATTGCAAAGTATAGAAAACATCTATGTACTCTGTCATGGATTTGACAGGAACATGAGCTATGTATTAATCCTGGCCTTGAAGTCTACTACTTTTTTTCTCTGTATGTGTGAAGAATTACGATACAATATTATAGCCTAATTAGTGTGTTGAAATCATTTAGCAAATTCTGAAATAATCGTTAGAGAATCTAAAGATAGCAGATTATTCTTTTCCAGTTTTGCATTGAATAGGTTCTCAGCTAAGCTATTAAAATTTAATTTAAGTCAGAAACATTGTTATGAATACTAAAACCATAAGCATTTTGAGTCGGACCCCCTTAGGGTATAACACTGAAGAAATTCGGGTGGCTTTTACCTGCTAGTCTGTGACTTAGAGATGCATTTTCACATGCCACTTTTGACCTTTAATGTCCTCATTCTTCTTCTGTTTATTACAGCTTTAGGAGAATTACTTGAAAAATTCGTGCTTCATCTCACTGAAAATCCATCTGAATGTTACTTCCCCTCAGTGGAATACACAGGTACATTTTTAAATATTTTGAAGTTTGAAAACTCCTCAGCATGAAAACAGATGATGCTTTGTAGAGGAGTGTGACTAGATTTCAAGTCCGTGTGAGTTTTCTCGTCTCACTTGGTGCCACGTGTGTCCTAGACAGCAAGTCCCTGTGGACGCCTTCTGTGTCACTCGGACTCCTGGTATGTGTCCATCAGAAGTCGTGTTTCCTCAGTGTCTTCTTCCGCTCTTCTGGTCTTACTAGGCCTTCTGTGCTCTCTTCCATGCACACTGTTCATGCCTTAGTCGGCTTCCTGTTGCAGCTTCACAGTACCACAGGCCATGCGGGTTACAGAGGAAGGTTTATTTTTCCTCATGTTTTGACATTCAGAAGAGACCAACCATATTCAAACCACAGTGCTCAGCTACCTCATATAAATTGATTGCCTTACAATTTGTGCCTTCTACTCAGACGTCCACTGCAAGCTTCATTCTCGTGATTGCAGCTCCCTGGTGGGTAAGAGTGCCGGGCTGTGTGACACGGCCCTCAAGCCGGGAGTTCCCACAGGACCTTTGCATCACGGGTGCTCATTGCCATGCACTGTCCTGTACGTTCCCCTCTGTGGGCAGCATGGCCCCTGCCGCAGAGCTGGAGCTCGGCTTCCTCAGCCTTTCCGGGTCCACCTTCCCCTCGCGTTGCTGAATTCTCCGTCCCGATGCATTCACCACATCCCGTCTGCCTGGCTCACCCCTCTGCTCGGGTACTGCGCTGGCGCGGCTGTTTCCTCAGCTTGGAGTCCAGCTCCTTCCAGGGTGGTTTTGTTCCCCTGCCCTCGAGTGAACTTGGAAGCACAGCCCTGCCCGCTCCTCCCTCTGAGGTCATCTCTGGGCCCTAGGTCTCGGCTTTGCCTGGACCCCGAGGCCTCGTCTTCCCGCTCCTTCCTCTGCCTCTCGCACCTCCCCTTTCTTCCATGCCTCACGCTTAGTGTTGAAGAACCCTATGCTGTTCACGCCGCCATGGCGTATTTATTTATCCACAAAGAGACGCCACACCCGACTGTCTAGCGCTTTCTAATCCCTGGGACCTGGCCACGGCCCAAGAGAAAACTTGGCCGCATGGAGTTCACTTTAATCCCCGCACGGTGCTGGTGGTCTGGTGCTAAGTGAGGAGGAGCCGAGACGGCCAGGTCCAGGGGATGGTGGTCCGGGGGTTCCCGCACAGACGGTTTTACTCATGTGCAGTATTTGTACTGTAACCAGCCAGGGCCGTGGGAGCAAGACTTGTGAGTGGTTCCGAGGCAAGAGACCTCCCTCAGCACAGCCAGGTGGGCTGACTTGTCTGCGGACGGTGAGGGGGCGGCTGCTGTGCTGCCACTGGAGAGGAGAGGAGAGGAGAGGAGAGGAGAGGGCGCTGTGGGGCCGGGGGTCATTGCACGACTCGCCACCTCATCACGGCCGCCATGCTGAGGGAGGACCGAGGGGAGTCAGGGCCAGAGCAGGGTGACGGAGACTCTGAGATGAGGTGAAAGCTGCGAGGGCTTCCGTGAGGGCGTCCAGGGAGGCCGGTGAGAGGGCCGTGGGTTCTCGGTGAGGCCCACAGGGTGAGGCCCACAGGGTGGGGCCCACAGGGTGCTGACAGGCTGGCCGTGGCCGTCAGGGACAGGAGGAGTGTGCCAGGAGCACAGAGGGAAGGACAGCGCGATGCAGGGGAACAGCGAGTGGGTTTGAGGCGGCGATGAGAGCTGGCTTTCCTGCTGTGTCATGTTTTGGGTCCTCCCTGGAGGGCCAGGCAGACGTGATCTGGGCACGCTGGGCTTGAGAGCCTGGAGTCGCGAGGAGAGACAGGCCCCGGAAATAGGGATCACTAAGCCCCGGCCTTGGCACGTGAAGCCAGGAGCACGTGTGGCTGTCGTGTTCTCCCACTGTGACCAGCGTCGTTGTTCATGTTGCTTTAAACTCTGGTGGGATGGTTTCTGTCTTACGTACCATTGCATCCTTGCACTAGAAAAACGACGTCAACCGGAGCTCACCAAATTAAACAAAGAAAGATAAAGGAACGGGAGAGGGGGTTCCTATCTGTGTCAGTGAATTTATCTCAGATGGTTCATTCTTTCGCCCGTTAAGATTTCTGAGCAGAAGCCTTAGCTATATCTTAGCAGGAGTATTTCAGTGCTGTGTGACGGAGGAAGTGGGCATGGAGTGAAGTCGTCTGGAGGTGAATGTCCAGGACTCAGGGGCAGCAGAAGGAAGAGTGGACAGGGAGGCGGGAGAGCGGGACTCACGGTCACAGATCATCCCGCAGCTGCACTGCTCCCTGGAAGAGAACACGACTCCTCTTTTTGCTGGAGAAACCGTCACTCAAATACGTGTCCTGTGCTCCCGCTACATGCTGTGAGTCATATTTCCATGAAAAGACACTGGAGAATACTACATGTGCTCCCAGTGTGGCCCAGCCCATCTTTCTACTCCTATTACCAGGCAGCCTTGCACGGGCACCTTGTGCTCGAGCCGCCTGCACCTTGAAGCTGCTGTGCCCTCCGGATTCACAGTCCCTCCCTAGGGTGCCCACAGGATGGCGTGAGGTCGGCTGCAGAGGCCCGGCGGGAGCAGCACCTCCTCTCCTCTTCTTGCCCTCTCTGAAAACTGCTGTGTGGGAAGCTCCGTGCTGTCCATGCATGCTTCAGTTGCGCTGTTAGGACTCCAGTGCCTTGGAGCCTTTCCTGTGGCCTCTGATTAAATATACTGCTGTTATCTACCATCTGTTACTCACACAGATACAATCTGAGAGCATTTCTGAACGTATCGATATTTATAAACACAGATGAACCTGTAACTTTTTACACCTAGTAACATCGAACGCAAATTTGGGACAGGGGCCAGAGAAGTGGTAAGAGGATGAAAACAAAGCCGAGAGGAGCGATGTGCGGAAGGCAGGGGGAGAGCTGCCTCTGCTGAGTACCCTGGTGAAGACGTGGTCCACGCGCTTGGCTGCACCGCAGCCTGTGACTGCTGTCTGAGGCCCCATCCGCGTCGTATTTAAAATGAAACCGGCACGAAGGAAAGAAAGCAGGAGTAAAGGTGTTTGGAGCAAAAGCATTTGTGGGGAGAAGTATAGCTGTGAATGAGCCTGAAACTTAGTGAACAGCAGACAGGATGTAGTGACCAGGTCTGCGTAACAGGAAGCAAGGGACGGGGCCCGCGGAGCTCTGCACGGGCACTGGGCATCTCTTCCGTGTTCGGTGTAATAATCTCTAGCGTCTGCCACTCTTCTAGCACATTGTTCTGCTGGGCCGTGGTTTTTGTAAACCATCTAAAATTAAAATTACCTCGTGTGTCTTATTGCAGTACTAGCACAACTGATTGCTCAGTGAGCACGGTTTGCTGCCCTCTGTTCCATTTCTGAATTATGCCAGTGGAATCTCCAGCTTTGGATTTGCTGAATGCATTGTCTAGGCAGGTACACCCAAACGCCGAGGTAGATTCTTTAAAGGCTCTAGGTGAAGACTACCCACCAGAGCATTGCGGAAAGCCGGAGATACAGTGGCTTCCTGTTGATTGATTGTTCAGTGTTTATTGTTGTGATACCCTGAGCTCACTGCTACCGTATTTCCTTCGAAAGGTTGTAGACACCCCCATCCTTTATTGTGTATTTTTTGGCTCGTGGAACAATGGTTTGCTGTTATAAAACTTCACTCTGTTTACTTTAAATAAGCAAAATTTACCTTCTGATATAAAAGATATTTCAAAGCAAGTGCTGGAAAATAGTCTATTTTTTCCATATTTCTTGAAATGAGAAATTGATTGCCTTTTAGAAATGACAGCTTTCTAAACTCTCAGGTAGCTGAAATTAGAATAACACAATCATCCATCTGTTGTTAGCTCCCTCAGGATTTGAGTCCATTGCAAATTTGAGTCCAAATTTGCAAATCTGGAAAAATCAGATTAGTTTGGCTGTTCACACACCCTTAAAGAGAGAAAGAAGAATGAACAGATCAGGTTCTGCACGGTCACAGTGTGCACGCCACACAGGTATCGCCCCAGTCTCGACAGATGCCGCTTTTTGTCAGCGTGTTCCGTGGAAGCAATTGGGTATTTTTCCCACTGTAGTTGCTTCTTCAAAAGGATAAATTAAGCAGCCATTTCAGGGGAACAGATATTTATATTTTATCTCTTTTCATGATGCTAGTTAACCAAAAGGTTGGGAAAAATGAGAAAATCTACCACTGTTTGACCTTTTGAGTATTAAAATATAGTCTTAAAATTTAATATATCGTTTAAACAGCTTTTATAGTTTCTCTGACTACTGGGCAAATACACTCCTGTCTCCCTCCCCTGTGTGGAACATGTGAGTGAAGTACTAGCCTGCTCTGCGAGAGCAGTTGTGCAGCTGGAGCGGAGCGCACCCAGGGACTGTGCACCCAGGGCCGGGCGAGGTGGAAACCCAGACGTGAAGAGAAGCTGGCGCTCTCCAGCTGTTACTTGGTCCTGGGCAGCGTGCTGGTGCCTTGAATGTGCTGCTGTGGTCGGCTGGTGCCCATGGGGCTTCGTTAGAAGGAAGGGCCAATGGGAGGCCTCCGCTGTGGGCTGTGCCATGGGGAAGAGGAGCCGTCAGAGTGGCACTGTGAGACACTGGGACGGAAAGAAACAGAATGGGGAGGTCGGGGCGTGCAGAGCCAGGCAGGGGAAGAGCAGGCTCTCCCCACAGGCCTCTGGCTGTGCCTGGCAGGCATCTGGATGCGCGTGGGCGCCGGGCACAGGTGTGCAGCTCTAGGGCAGGGAGAACGGAGTGCAGTGGACGAGCGAGTGCAGACCAAGGAGGCCCTGGCGCTCACGCAGGCTTAGAAGAGGAGGGTGAGCGCGGTGCCCGCCAGCTTCCCTGGGGCCGGTCCTCTGCCTTCCGCAGGTGGCGGGGCTTCGGGAGCAGCGGGCAGCTACGCAGCGACTTCTGCCCTCTGTGGCCGCGTCCTCGGCACACAGTCTTTATTTTCTGTAAACTTTCTTCTGCACCATTAACCAAGAGTGGGCAGAATAGATTTAATATTTTTACTGCTGTTCTAGTCTATTCCACTGCTCTTCTACTCTAGCTTTGCAGACCAAAAATAGAACAGAAATTATTACAGAGTGAGTGATCACAGTCCATGTTAAGTAAATTTTGTCAACTTCTTTCATTCTGAAGCTATTCTATTCATAATTAAAATAGTAGATTATATCAGATGATTTCGGTTTCTCATTAACTGTGTCGTATGATTTTAAGTTGGATCAAGCTTCCTTAAGAAAGTGTGATGCTATGGATGTCATTGGGTGACCTTTTTTCAGTAAAGTACTGTGCTTTTCACAATGCATTCTGGAAGTGGGAATTGTAATCTTCTATTTATTATTTGATTTTAGGAAATATTTGAGGTCCATATCTGTGTCCTTCTCTACCTTTCATCCAGTCTGCAATGCCACCAATGGTGGAGAAGGGTTCCTTCTTCCCCACAGCCCCACCAGCATTCATTATTGGTTGATTTCTTGATGATAGCCATTGTTTCTGGAGTGAGTCAGAATCTCAGCTTGTTTTAATTTGCATCTCCCAAATGACCAGTGATGTTGAACATTTTTTCATGTATTTTTTTTGTCATTTTTGCCTCATCTTAGAAGTATTTATTCATTTCAGATGCCCATTTTTGGACTGGGTTTTTAAATTTGGAGGATAAGGTTTTTTTTGAGTTCTCTACATATTCTAAATACTGGTCCTTTGAGGAACAGCTGGAAAAACATTTTTCCCGCACTGTGGTTTATCTCTTCACTCTGTTGATGATTTCTTTTGCTATGCAAAAACTTGTTAATAAGATGAGATACTAGTTGTTGATTCTTTATAATATTTCCTGTGCCACAGGATCTTGTTCATAAGTCTTTGCCTAAACCTTTGTCTTTGAGAGTACTACCTATTCTATTTTCCAGCAGATTTAGTGTTTCTGTTTTACTATTTAGATCTTTGATCCATTTTGATATTAGTTTAGTACATGGTGAGAGACATGGGCCTAGTTTTAGTCTTTGGCATGTTGAAAGGCAGTTTTTCCAGCACCATTTATTAAAGAGGCCATCTTTTCTTCCAGTGAATGCGTTTGGCCCCTTTGTTAAAGATCAGGTGGCTGAGTATGTCTGGAGTTGTTTCTGTATCTTCTAATCTGTTCCATTGATCCCCATAATTGTCTGGATTTCTGCAGGATCCATTGTGCTTTTGCCCTTTTCATTCCTAATTCCATGGATTTAAATCTTTTTTTTTTTTCATGTTTTTGATAAGACTGGCTAAGGGTATATCAATTTTATTTAATTGTTCAAGAATCAACTTCAGTTCATTGATTCTTTATATTACTTTCTTAATCTCCATTGCATAAGTATCTACTGTGATTTTTATAATTTCCTCCCTCATAAGAGTTTTGAGTTTGACTTGTTTTTCTTTTTTCTAGAAATTTTAGATTCAGCATTAGTTTGTTTATTTGAGCTTGATCTGTTTTTCTAATATGGAATTCATCACTATAAGTTTCCTTCATAGGACTGCTTTCATTGCATTCCATAAGTTCTGGCTTGTTGTATTGGCATTATCTTTTCATTGTAGAAACTGTCTAATTTCTTCTTTAACTTGGTGTGTGACCCATTGGTTGTTCAGGAGGGTGGTATTTAACTTCCATGTGTTCATGGAATTTTTATGGTTTGTTTTGCCATTGATTTCCAATTTCATTGTACTATGGACTGATAATATGCATATGATAATTTTTAGTTTATTTTCATATAAACATATTCTGTGGGCTAGAAGAATGTGGTCCATTTTGAGGAACATCCCATGCAAAAAAAGAAGAATGTGTATTCTGATGTTGTGGGATGGAACACCAAGTAGACATCTACTAAGTCCATTTGTTCACAAGTTTGGTTCAGTTCTGATATTTCTTTGTTGATTTTTTTGTCTAGTTGATCTGTCTATTTGTGACAGTGGGGTACTGAGGTCCCCCATTACAGTTGTCTTAGTGCTTATTTGATTTTTCGTGACAGTATTTCTTGCATATAGTTGGGTACAGTGGTATTTGGTATTTGCCTATATATTTATGATTGTTATTGCTTCCTTTTGGATTGTTGCTTTTACAAGGATGTAGTGACCTTCTTTGTCTCTTTTGATCAGTCTTGGCTTAAAGTTCACATTGTTTGTAAGTAGAAAAGCTATCCTTGCTTTTTTCTGGGTTCCTGTCCCATGGAGTATTGTTTTCCATCCTTTGACTTTCAGACTATGAATTTCTTTTTTGAGTTAAATGTGTTTCTTGCATGCAGCAGATTGTTGAATCTTGTCTCTTGATTAATTCTGCCATTCTCTTTCTTTTTATTGGTGAGCTGAGACCATTTACATAATGATTATAACTGATATGTATTGACTTATCTCTTTTTTTTTTTTTTTCTCCAGTACCAGGAATCGAACTCATGACCTTGCACTTGCCAGGCAGGCACTGTGCCGCTGAGTTAAATCCCCAACCCCCTATTGGCTTATCCTTGCCGTACTATTTTCCTGTGTTTGGTTCCTTGTGTTCTTGGTATTGTGGTCTCTGTTATCTCTTTCTAAAATATCCTTTAGAACATTTTAGAGAGCTGGGTTTTTTTGTCATGAATTTCTTCAGTTCTTCTTTGTCATGGAAGTATCTTATTTCTCCACTGATTTTGGAAGATAGTTTTGCAAGGTACATCAATCTGGGATGGAGGTTTTTTTAGGACTTGAAATAATTCACTGTAATCTGTTCTTGACTTAAGTGTTTGTCTTGAGAAATCTGCTGATTCTCGTGGGCTTTCCTTCATAAGTGATTTGTTTCTTTATTCTAACTGCTTTTAGTATTCTTTCCTTGTGCTGAATTTCTGAAATCTTGATTATTATATCCCTTTATGTAGATTTATTTTGGTCATGACAGTTGGAGTTTTATATTCCTCGTTTATGTGTATATCAAATTCTTTTTCCATGCTTAGGATGTTTTCTGCCTTTACTTGTGTGAGCAGGTTTTTTATGTCATTTGTGCTTCCTCTTACTTTTTCATTGACTCCAAGAAATTTTACATTAATCTTCTTTGCCTCATCTGCATTTTTTGGATTTTCATGATCCCTTCCAGTTTTTAAGAAATCTTTCTTTTCATGATTGCTAACCACAATCCTGCCTTCTAGAACTGATATTCTGCTTTCACCTTGATTCATTCAGCTGCATTTCTTTCAGTGGAATTTTTAATATCTTTGGTAGATATTTGAATCTGTTTCATGGATTCTGTTTCTTTCCTATATTGGGCATTCATGGTTTTCATTATATTCTGAAGCTCCTCTGTTTTTTTTTAAATGTATGTCTACTCTAGATTCACTGAGTAAGTCCTTCATTTTGATCTCTTTTTTTTCTACCTGAGAGATTTTTTCTGATTTGATTTTCTCTACAGCTTCATTCACTTGTCTTTTTTAAAAATTATGATGCTTTCAGAAAATTGAGGTGCATGACTCAAAATTTCCTCTATCTCATTGTCCCTGGACTTGTAGAGCTTTGGAGTTGCATTTGGTTTCTGTGTCTTGTCATTTTCTATTTTTTTTTTAAAAAAAAATTAATTTGTTTTCAGTGTTGATGCTTGTGGAATGCTTATGATAGGTAAGTTTATCACTAGCATCAAGGCTTCCCTAGGAAATGTCTGTCCCTCAGAGATGTTTTCTAGGTGTAGCTGGCTCTTGGCTTTTGTGTCTGTTGCAAAATCCACTTTCCTAATTTATTAGGGATGGGAAGTTGCTGTTTCACTCAGCACCCAGTCCTTTGGACTATGGTCATGATTGTGACCCTAGACAATCAGTGTTTCCATACAAGGGAGAACAACTGATTACAACAGGCATTACACCCTGGCTAAAGTAGTACAATTAGCAATAACAATATCATAAAACACACCTAGAAACTAACAAACTGTGGTAACTATTAATTTGGTACCTTTAACGATGGGAGCAAGATCTACAGTTATATAATGAAATCCAACATAAAATCAGGGGCTTGTATGCTATGAGTTTTCCTTAGTAGAGTGATTTTACTTTGTGTGGTTCCTTAGTAGAGTGATTTTACTTTGTGTGGGGGATTTAAGAGTGATGGGGGAAAATGGAGGGATAATTAAAGAGATACATAGTACAAGCAAGACAAAGGACAAAGGATAATCACCCAAGCTTTGGCAAACTGAAGAAGAGGACAGGAGAGAAACAATAAGTGAGAAAGCAAAAGAATGTTGAAGCAAACCAGCAAATCTGGAGACAGTGTTCACTCACTGAAAACTTAAAAAAAATCAAGAGACAGGTAAGGAAAGAGAGAAAAAAGACAAAACAAAATAATAAAAGTAAAATCCTAAAGAACACCCAAAAAAGACAGAAAAAGGAAAACAAAACAAGCAAACAAACAAATAAACCAAAAAGCATAAAATTCCTCTAGTGCCCGCAGTTCTGTGGTAGTGTCCAGGTCAGAGCCCAAATCTGTGCTGGGTAACCCTGCCAAGTCTGCAGTAGCATTAGTGCTGCATACAGGCCTGATCTTGGCCTCTGCATGTGTGGACTGGGGCCAGAGTCCTCAGCCAGCAACTTTTGTGTATGTCCCTTGGTGGCCCGCCCACATCTCCTTACCCTGAGTGTTTCTGCATTGCTTTCCAGCTGCTGTGGCAACCTCAGACAGAGAGAGCCATTGGCTGCTCCCAGTCTGGTGTACAATCAATCCCTCCTGGCCCTTGTACAGCCTGCTCTATTGCACTCTACTGCATCTGTCTCCTCTGATACTGCTGGGAGCAGAGTCGGGGAGGGCTGACTTCCCATTCATTGACCTGCCTCGGCTTAAGACTGTTTAAATCCCATGTCATTCTCTCACCTGCTAGGAATAGGACATGAGGGATGGTGCTGTTCTACTTGCTACCTTCACCACTGCCACCACCATCACCACCACCACTGTCATCACCACCACTATCATCACCACTGTCATCACTACCACCATCATCATCACCATCACCACCATCACCACCACCACTATCATCACCACTGTCATCACCACCACCATCATCATCACCATCACCACCATCACCACCACCACCATCATCGCTACCACTATCATCACCACCACTGCCATCACCATCACCACCACCACTGTCATCACCACCACTATCATCACCACTGTCATCACCACCACCATCATCATCACCATCACCACCACCATCATCACCACCAGTCATCACCACCACCATCATCATCACCATCACCACCACCATCATCACCACCAGTCATCACCACCACCATCATCACCACCAGTCATCACCACCATCACCACCACCACCATCATCGCTACCACTATCATCACCACCACCATCACCACCACCACCATCACCACCATCATCACCACCACTGCCATCACCACCACCACCATCACCACCATCATCACCACCACTATCATCACCACCATCATCACCACCACCACCACCACCACCATCACCCCACACCACCACCACCATCACCACCACCATCACCATCACCGCCATCACCACCATGGTCCCTAACCTTGTTGCTAGAGGTTCTAGTTAGCCACTGTGGTGCTCTACAAAAGCTAGCATCTATTTGTAACTGAAAATCTTACATATGTGTTATATGTGAAAGTGCAGTATTTCTGTATCACTTTTTAGGTGAATGGCTTTTTGGTTTTCGTTTATGTTATGTCTACAGCACAGTAGCGTAGGTAGTTGAATACTCTAGGTGTTTTATATGTGCTTTAAGTCATTGTTATAGGATAAAATTTACTTGTAAAAAGTTTTAAAAAATAAGGTAAAGCAATTTAAAAGGAAGAAGAGTAAAATCAGTGTATTTACACATATATATGTATCACACTGTTTTTAAAATAGTTCATTTCTCTTTTTTTGAATAATAGGTTATACAATAAAAGTTTTAATTAAAATTTTCCTGTCAATTCCTTTGAAAATGTAACTGAAAAATGTAAGCACCGTCACTACCACCACCAGCACTACCACCGCCACCACCACCACCATGACCCCTATCACCACCACCACCATGACCCCTATCACCACCTGAGCTCTTAGAAAAACAAATTCATCAGTGTTTACAAATTCACATTAAATACGTAAAAATATTTTCAGTTTCAATTAAAATGTGATTGTCATGCAGCCTTTTACACATTTTGTGAATCTGTTATCTGTTATTTTCAGCTACTGATGCAGACGTGAAGAATGAAAGCCTTTCGTCTGTGCAGCAGCTTGGTGTGAGGATGGCTGTCAGGTGCGTGCAGGACTCTGTCTGTCCCTCAGGCCTACCGAGGATTCTGCCTGTAATGAGCTTAATGATGTTTAGCAGCCAACTGTTCTGTAAACTTTGAATGCAGGGTTTATCATTCAGAGAGTAGTAGCTTCATCTCTGAGGATGCTGGCACACGGTCGTGTTACCCCTCCCTGTGAGTGCGTTTCACTCAGTATTGTCCAGAGGCCGCCGTGGCCTGGCGAGGTCTGTGCCTGTCCCATCTCCCCAGGCAGCACTGTGCACCTCAGCGCGCTGGTAGTGCAGTCCTACCCTTTTCGCCAGGATGGCTGGTCCTAATTGCCACACAGGGGCGATGAGCACAAAAGCACTGCAGGGACAGATTCGGAACTTAAAGTGAAGGTGCCAAGATTGTTGTCGCTTGAATTTTCATTGCTCAAATTGCAGTTTTCGAAAGAAGCGGGCGTGCTAGATCGTGGGCCAGGAGTTGAGGAGTAAGTCCCGGAAGCCTCTTCTTCTTGCTTGTTGGAGCGGGTCTTGGCATGCCGTTGTGCCTGTAGGGTCACCTTAAGAATCAGACGTAGGGGCACCTGTGAGTGCTGTGCGGAGGCTGAGTGTGAATTCACACACGATGAAATGGCACCATTAATTCTAGCTCACCCGCCTCCACCCCATAGCGCGTGTAACTGTCTTCATCCTCTCCCGCAGCTCCACCCAAGTACACTGCAGTGCTGCGTTTCCGTTTCAGAATGCACACTGATAGAGGCAGGACAGTCACATGTTTCTAACGCAAAGTAGTACCTTTGTGGGAAGAGGTGGAAGCGATTCTGATGCAGAGTTTGGGGCAGTGCACCGGGATTCTGAGCTGGCGTTTCCTGTACAATCACAGAGAGGGCGCCGCAGCTCACCCGGACTGGCTCAGCTCTGCCACCTGAGCACCCTGAGCAGTGTCGCCGTGGCATGGACTTCACAAAATGGGGACCACACCTCAGTGAGATGTCAAGCAGAACAGACAGACTTCGTGTCTCGGTACTGGGGACTGAACCCAGAGCCTTTGCACTGAGCTACAGCTCCAGCCCTTTTTATTTTTTTGTTTCGAAATAAGGTCTTGATCAGTTGTTAAATGCCCAGGCTGCTCAACCTTGCGATCCTCCTGCCTCAGGCTTCCAGAGTGCTGGAATTACAGCCGTGCACCATCGCACTGTTAGAAACGTACTGTTTTTCTTTGATTAGCACAAATTACTTTCAGTATGTATTTAGAAGGTTTTATTTTCTCATTAGTTCTTGTCTTCCAGTGAGGTTATTCACATTAACTAGGTACATGCTGCTAATCCAAGTATGTCATAGTCATTGGGGACATGTGTTGAGGGCTTATTTTTCCTAAGTGCTCTGTTTAACATAGTTATACTAAAAGTAGGAGTTTGAAAACTGAAACCTTGACATCTCCACAGAAATATACTTTGATGGATTTTTAAAAAATGATTGTGCAATTCAGAGCTTGATAGTTTTCATTTTATGCTTTTCATGGGCTTTTAATGCAGGTATGGCAAGTTCCTCAACTTGTTAAAAGACGGTGCAGAGAATGATCTTGCCTTGGTTTTGAAACACTGTGAGAGATTCCTGAAGCAGCAGCAAGCTCCTGTGAAATCTTCTCTTCATATCCTTTGTGAATAGATTCACAGTAGCTGAACTTATATTTTTCATATTTCTTTGACAGGACACCTTACCATAGTAAAATAAAACTTTAAGCTATACTAGTGATTTGTTATAATCTATCCAGATGGTATTTTATTCTGTAACTTAAACATGAATTTTGTTAAATTGAGTCATAATCATTAGATTCAGTCATACTCATTGAATCTTAAACTGAATAATTAAAGTAGTTACAGTGCATTTTCAGACATGTCTAAGGACATTTTGAAAATTCTTTTTTTTTTTTTTTTTTGCTTTTTGAGACAGGGTCTTCCTATGCAGTTCAGGCTAGCGTTAAGCTCACTTTGTAGCCTAGGCTGGCCTCTAACTCACAACAGTCCTCCTGCCTCAGCCTCCCCAGTGCTGGGATGACAGGCGTGTGCCACCACGCCCGGCTGAAAATTCATTTTGTGAGCCAGAATAAGAGTAATGCTGCTGCTTTTCCCCGCCCGTCCACGTGTCACCTCATGGGAATTGGTGATTGCTCTGAGGTGGAGTTGCACCTGAAGAGAACCTGTGTGTCCAACCCCGCACACTGCTGAGTCGAAGTAGGGCATCGTTCTGGCGAGGGGAGGAGCTGAGCGTCACGGCGCAGAAGGGCGGCGCCGAAGTCTGCAGACGCGGCCAGGCGCGTTCACACACACAGCGGTGGCTTCTCTTCCCGTTGCTGTTGGCCTTGGCCTCTCCTGGACGCGGAGCAGGCAGAACGATAAAGTGTAACTGTGCAAGTGCTTTATTTTTCTTGAATAAACAGGTTTACTGCAGCAGCTTCTAGCTGATTGAAGACACAGCAAATCCTGAGCATCACTGGTTTCCATCTGGTGGGGGGGGGTCCTGGCCTGTGGGTTCCTGGCCCTTGTGTTTCCTCTGCAGAGTTCCTTGACGGCTCCCAGTCTGCCTGCAAGGGGCTTACGCTGGCCACGACTGGTTCGCGTCGTCCCTGTTCCTGCTGATGTCGGGGGACAGAGAGAAGACGCTGCGGTTTCTCCAGCGCTTCTCCAGGCTGCTGGCGTCCGCCTTCCTCTGGCTGCCACGGCTGCATGTCTCGGTGAGCCTCTCCGGCCCGGGCATAGAGCGGGCTGAGCGCTGTAAGAGACATCGTGTTGAAATTCGCTGGGTGTTACTTTATTTGTAGCGGTGTCTCTAGTCATTTGTATTCATTTTTCTACCAGAATGGCTTTTGACAGAATCTTTTTGAGAATACCAATTTAACATTTTCTTGGATATCTGGTATTTTATCTACTAGGAACTGACTAAAAGACATGATGCATGAAACATTTTTGTGAAACAGCAGCATGGTAATAAAATAGAAGTTCAACATTAGATAATATTTAATAACTATAAATTTATTTACAAAGTTATATTAGTTAAATTGTGGATGTAAGAAAATTATTGAATGGATTTTTTGTTATTTTGGTGGAATCTCTTGATAGTTAAATCACAGGATAAGAAAACTCTTTATTGAGTAGAAATTGTAGTCATGTGCTATAGAGAACCAGAACTCCTCATTTTTTATGCATTTGGAAAATCTTGAGTTTTATCAAGGTACTGTAAGTATACTTTGATAAAATGTGTTAGTCTTACGAGAGCTCAGCAAGTATGTTAGCAGAAAGTACATTTCTGAATTATTTATTAATGTTTCTTTTTATTTTACTTTCTTACTCGTTGCACTGGGCTTAGATCTGCAGCTGGGAGAAACCACCTGCTCCCCCAGCCACTCTGAACCCTCCCAACGCCTTTCGTGACAGGCTCCGTGTGGACAAGGAGTCCCAGGGCTGTCACGGGTGAGTTGAGGGTGTCTAGACGGAGCTGGTGCAGGTGGAGAAAAGCCCTTAGGAGTGTCTCAGATGTTTGTGTGTACACATACATGCATGCATTTATATATTTGCATATGATAGTGAAAATAAACCAAGGCATCACAGAATAAGTGAAGTATTGAGAGTTCATGATTTAATGCTTGAAATGTCTGGATGCAGTTGCTGAATGAGACTTTCCAGTTCTTGCTCTTCACCGTAATGGGAAATTTTCCCCTCATGAGCCATAGGAAGCAGACACCATAAAAGTATTTGCAGTCTTTTATCAAATGAACTGTTTTCTTCCTTTTAATTTTTTTTTTTTATTTTAAGAGTAAAGGAAGGATAACATAGTAATAGGGGCTTACCGAATTACAGACAAAGTGGTAGGAAATTATCAGTGGTTGTTGTTTTACATATTGTTATTTATAAGATAGTTTCTCAGGAAAATAGACAAATAATAGTGAGGTACAGACAAAAGTGTAGGCTATTATCAATGATTGTTGTACTATACTTTGGTATCTTCAAAGTGGTTTCTAAAGAAAATAAATAGAGCTATAATGAGTGACCAATTGAATAATCATTGAATATTCTCAATGGTTGTTGTAGGAAACATATAGTAATGAACATACATCCATTTATGAAATAGGGTAGGAACAGTACAAACTTTACAGAGTTATGGACAGATTAGTAGGAAAATATCAATGGCTGCTGTAATACTTGGTGGTGTCTTCAAAGTGGTTTCTCAGGAAGACAGAGGTACACAAGAAAGATCTAACAAGTAGTTACAGCCTAAGGGTTGTGAAAAATAGCATATTACCTCCTCACCAGTGACTCCTTTCACTGAGGTGTGACGCTGGAAGGAAGGCCAGGATTGAAAAGAAGGACCGAGAGACCTGCACCTGTGTTTGCAACAGGCTGTTTTCTTTTTCCTCTATAGTCATGATTACCCAGAGCTCCTCCATGGAGATGACAGTCTGGCCAGAGGGAGAAGGCAGAGTATCCCCCGGGGCCCCTCATTCCTGTTAGACTAACTGGTGGGATGGGTCTGAGCTCTGGGGTCTCTGCTTCAGAGGGCAGACCATCTCCAGTGGTCACCTTTGCATTCAGGGCATGGCGAAGGGGGCTTCTTAGGGCAGTTCCTCTTGAGGTGGCCTGGCTTTTAACAGTGGTAGCAGATGAATGTAGTCGTCAAGTTCTTCTAAATGAACTGTTTTCAAAATGCCGTAAACCAGAATCTGAGTAAGGTTGTAATCTTTCAATTAGAAAGATTGTTAAAATGTTACACTTCTACTCTCCCATTTACAAATTTAATTTCAAACTTCTCAATAATATATATGGATTTAACACAAACATTTATTTTCATATCAAATATTAAAAAATAATACCTTCGCTTTGCTTGACCTAACTCTTCTGCTTAAGGGTTTAGATTATACCATAAACATTGTCAGTGAATGATGCATAACCATGGTTGTCTGAAGTTATATTTCTAACTTGAACCTGTAAACTTTTTAATAACATACTGCTTTTATAGTTGCAGTAATATTCTGTTTTCATAAAGCCGAAAACAGGCAGGGTGCTGGCAGGCTGGGTTTGACTCAGTTTACCCTTTCGCCAGCCTCTTGTGGTGGAGCTGAGACTCCGCCTGGGGTGGAGTGACCCATTCCCGGCCCACACCGTCGGTGCCCCGTGTCTGTGGGGCCTGTACTGTTTCTTTGCCAGTACAAATACATCAAGTCAAGTGTCTCACTGACCATAGAGCATTTAATGCTTTTTTGTAAAACAACTAACATTCCAGGAAGACGCCTCTCGAGGAACTCTGTTGTGAGCTGGGAGTGGTAGGTGCTGTCTCCAGTGTCCAGGCAGCCTGCGGCCACAGGCCCCTGAACAGCCCGTGTCGAGGTCAGGGGAGCTGAGCAGGGCCAGCCTGGCTGGTCCTGGGGGAGACCAGTGTTGGCACTAGCGCCACGGCATCACTCGGTTTTATCGAATCTCCTTTCGGCCTGGCGTTTTCTCCGTCACTGGGTCTGGCGGTGCGCTCAGTGAGAGCCTTGCTGTGTGATCGTTGTGGTGCCGTCCTTTCTGTTTCCTTTGCTGCATCGGCTCCAGCACTGAGTCGGGTTCGTGCAGGTGACAGGCAGCAGATCTGCAGCTCGGGGGACCCTTGGCTTTGGCCACAGTTGCAGAGCCCGTCCGTCTCCGCAGCTCAGTGACACAGAACGGCACCAGCCCCGGGCGTCTGTCTGTCCCTCTGTCTGTTCGCCCAACTGCACCACCCTGCCCTGTTCTACTTTTGTGCATAGTGTACATCAACTCCTGGTAAATATTTAATTATATCATTTATTCTTCATAAATTAAATGTAGCTCTGTGAGGACAGAGTTTTGTTTTGTTCACTGGTAGGTCCCAGACTGTGGTCCATAGTAATCGGTACATGTATTTTAAATATGTGAATTAATGTTTAAATATAAATATGTAAGAGGAAGTCAGCTTTTTTTACTTTAAAATCTGAAAAACAAGTAAAAGCTCTCTGACCCTCTGTATTCTTTTTTTTTTTTTGGTTTTTCTCCGGTAC
>NW_004955436.1:3325826-3403496 GCF_000276665.1 Chinchilla lanigera | reverse complement strand
GCTTGCTAGGCAGGCGCTTTGCCGCTGAGCTAAATCCCCAGCCCGACCCTCTGTATTCTTAAGAATATATCAAACAAATTTCATCGAGAAAGTTTAAAATAAATTTAGAATAATTAAACAGGATGTAATGAAACTTGTTACTGAAAATGACATGAGTTCTCAGAATTTTGCAAACTATGACCATACTCATGAGATAAAAATAATTTGAGGATTTATCCTTTGAGGCTGGGCATGATAACACACGCCTATAATCCCAGCACTCCAGAGGCTGAGGCAGGAGGATCACCATGAGTTTGAGGCCAGCCTGAACTACACAGCAAGGCCCTGTCTCAAAAAAAAAAAAAAAATCCTTTGAAGTCATTTAAACCAGAATAACCCTTTGATTAATTGACTATGGTAAATTATCTTTAATTATTATTTGTGTTAAATTTTAAAAAATCTTTTAAAATGATAATCTGTTTATGGAGTTCCAACAAGAATCTGTTTTCCTAATTGTTAATGCTAAAGCTATTGACAAAATGATATGTTTTTATTTTTTTTTTTACAAAATGATCATTAAGAAAAATTTAAAAGGTCTTCCATGTAAGGAATACCTAATTTCAAATAATAATGAAAGTAGTAATCATCCATGCCTTCTCTTTTAGTACAGTATACCGAAAAGGAAAACAAATGAATTGAAATAAACCCAAAGTATTTTCTGCGCAGATACAAACAAAACTGTACTGATGTGAATTCAGGCTAAAGTCACGCGCTAGCCTGTGACCCGGACTGTTCCTCCCACAGGCAGGTCACAGGCACAGGGAGGAGAGCACCGCGGAGGCCAGGCTGTCTCCTCGGAAAGGATGACCTGGCTCAGGGTGGCGGAGGGGACACTCTAATGGAGTTTAGGTACGGACCTTGGTTTACGCTGTGGTGGCCCGCTCGTAACAGCACACTGTCACCCTTCGCAGTGACCCCCATGGAACAAGGATGAGTGTCGGAACTTTCCCTTGAAGATTCTGTTTCCCTGTTTTACTCCTGAGAGGAAGAGAGTTATGTTTTCTCGAGTCACAGAATTAAAGTTTTGAGGAATCGTTGGTCTCCTCTGTGTCCCGCTGCAGGGCGGACAGGTCCATCTTTCTGCCGTCACATGACCCCCCACCCATGGATCTCTGGAGGCGGATGGAGGCTGGAACGGGCCATCGTGGACCAGTTTGCTTGGGGTTTCCAGTCTATAATGCGATCTTTCCTTTTAATTTCCATGGAGACACACAGTCAGATTTTTCTTGGTGTCGTGAATAAAATGCCTCTTTAGAACTACATATAGTGGAAGAGAAAATAAAGACTGTTAGGTTTTGAATCATATATTTTTCACTTCTCATCACTAGAGCAGAGCACTCTAAAATGTTATTTTATAAAATCTTAGTTTCATATTATGTCACTCTCTGGTATTTCCCAATGGTTTAGATGTTTGATCACTTTTGCTGGAGTTTTCCTAGCATAATTCACACAGTAGTTTACATATTACTTACAGGATATGTTCGGTGTTGTCATGATGCGTGTGCAGGCCTTAGTCCTACACTGTGAGTAATAGAGTTTCTGTTCTTTCAGGCAGTTGTCACTAAAGAAAGCCCTGAGAGAATTATAAACAGCGTGCAGTGTGATGGCTCAGAGACCCTTTGTTGTACTGATGTGACTCAGTTGTCATTAGTGATCTGGTTTTATGAACGCAGTTTACAGTAAATTAGGGCTGTGAGATGGTAATTAATAGACTGACTAATAAACTTCTATTGCAGGTGACTGCCTTCATTCTAGCATGCAGTCATTAGTGTCTGCGTTGAGTGCAGCTGCTCTATGTAAAGTTTGATTTTAGGAGCTGTGTTGGTTACCAAAAAGTGGGCTGTAATTTTCAGTTCACAAAGGTGGAAGAATTCTTGCCTTATCTTTGGAAATCCATTGTACAATAGTGCCTTATTTTCTTTGAGAATACAATTGATTTCTGTTGTCTTCTGTTTATTAATGAACTTACTCCAGAGGTATTTCCATTATAACATAGAAAAGATTCTACAGTAAGAGTCATTTCCTGTGATATAGTTCCTACACTATTATTACTCATGTATTTAGAAAAATATTACCTAAGTTCATATTGAAAATTTAAATATATATGTTGATTTTTGCTGTGTCTATTAGATGTATTTATTCCACAAATAGCGAAACACGTGTATTTCATGACATAAATCAGTTGACAGTAATTCTCACTCAGTCCATCGTTTTGTCCTGGACATCTGTAAAGTTGATTGTAAGATGTCCACTTCATATGCTGTCTGTGTGCTCGTCGTTGTATGGAACTGACATTTCCCATGTACCTGTCTCCTACGGAACTTGTTATAAAAATATATAGTATTTTATATATAACTATAGTTACGTGAATACAACAAAGTGTCTCTGAATCATCAGACTGCAAGTTGTTTATTATACTTTTACGTTTTGTTCAGTGATGACCCCTGAAGGAAGGTAAACTCTGTTATTCAGAATATAGGGTGAAGGACTACACATGCAGGGTATATGAACTATATATATTCCTACTAATATATTTCCTGCACCCTGAAGTAATAAATCATTTACAATGAAGAATGACAAAACAGGAAATCTACTGACAAGTCAACTTGGTAATTTCAGATTATAGTAACTTCAACCGAAATCCTTAAGAGCACGTTAGCTATAAAGTTAGAAAGAAATCCTCCATGTTTTAACTCTTACATAATTTATGTTTGATTTGTTTTAATTTTAAAATGTTAACTTTTTAAAAATTAAAAGTAGTCTAGCTAGGTCTGGTGGTGCAGGCCTGTAATCCTAGCACTCGGGTAGGTTGAGGCAGGAGGACAGAAAGTTTGAACCTAATCTGGGCAATTTAGCAAGACCCTATCTCAAAATGAAAACTAAACACTGGGCTGGGATGTCGCTCAATGGAAGGGCCCTGGATTCAGTATGTGGTTACACACACAGGCGTGCACACACACACAAGTTTAGAAGAGTTGTCCAATAAAGGTAAAAAATAAGTAAAATATCTTTTGAGAGGTTTCTTTAACTATGTAATCATCAGATCTAATTTGATTATCAATTTTTATTAATACAATTGCTATCTCAACATTTTTCTTCACACAGAATTATACCTTGAACTTTATTATTGCTTGTTAAAAGCAATTATTGCTATTTATCATGACAGTAAATAAAACATTATTGATCACTTGCAATGATAAATGTACATAAATGGTCAATTGGAAAAATAACCAATTTTATGAAGACATTGCTGAAAACTGTTAGTAAATACGTATGTGTATATTTATAAACATGCAACACATAAATTTACATGAAATATAAAATAAAAATACTATACAGAATAGCTGGCGTCAAAACTTCGATGGAGTACTTTGTGCATGTTCCTCAGTTTTAAAGATGTGTTCATTTTTAGAGTTCCCAACTTGAATTATAATTAACTCAGGCCCAGATTTGGGTTAGTGTTAATGAACAGAAAGGGACTGGGTAGATAACCCCAAGAGCTACCTGAAAGATTTTAGCACTCTGAAATCACTGGCCAAGGCCAAGGACATGCAACACATTGAAGTACATCCAGTGTTAAACGTGAAGTTTTTGTTACTGTGCACTCATTTGTTCATTCCTTCGTCAGACGCCCTTGCTCACCATTCCACGTTAAAATTGCCAGAATGACAGTTTGAACTTCATTCCTGTGTCTTAGACATTGCTTCTGTTAAGACTATTCCTTCTGCAGTGTTTAACTGTCTGACCTTTAATTTACATAATTATAATAATTGCAGTAACCTGATGCCGCCAGGTGCATTTTGAAGCAGCAGTTCTCAACACAACAAAAGGGCTCAGCTCAGTGTGAATGTTTTGAATCATTCTCGATTTCTCTTTGGTGCAGAGGTACCTGCCGGTTGACACCGTGGAGTCGGGCATCCACCCCACCTATTTCTGCAGCGCTCACTGCACTGAAATGCTGCTGAAGACCGAGGCGCCGCTTGTGTCCTCGGCGTTCCACATGTCTGGGTTCGCACCGTCGCAGGTAACCCGTCGGAGCAGCGCTGCTCCTCCAGATCCGTGTCTTTCGGGAAAATGTGCTTCTCATCAGAAATGGGAAATTCGTTCCAGTCAACAAAAGGGTGCACGTACATCTCTAAACAGGCCCCCCAGCCTGCTTGTTCAAACAGGATTTGCATTATAGTTGATCCCTGCTGTCCCAGATTGTGAGTTTCTTTTCAGCTCTTGGGGCAAAACCTTGGTGAGAGTTGGTGAGATCATGTGGGCTTTTCAGTGGAAACAGTGCTTCCCCAGCACTGATGACGTGAAACGCAGGCCGTAGAAGAGTTAACCGAGGGATCAGGACAGGAATTGCACCAGTACGGGGAACACTGTCACAGCACACGGGAAAGCTCACAGGACTCTGCCTTCGCCACCGCCCCGGGACGCGGTGGGTTCCATGCCTTCGCGGCCCGGGCTCCCACAGCGCCCGGTCTGTGTGGCCGTAGCAGTCGCGGCTGCGCCCGTGCCCCTCCTGTGCACTGCCTGTGTTGGTGCAGGTGTGGCTGTTTCCTCCTCATGCTGCAGTCAGGCTACACTGAGTTGTCGTGTCTGAAGCTTCCTCCTTTGAGCTGGATCTTCAGGTCGAGGACCGAGGTGCAGCTCAGTAGTAGAGCGCTCGCTAGCATGGGTGAGGCCCTGGTTGGATCCCCACCGCCCAACTGTGGTCAGACTTTCTAAAAGTAGAAATACTTACTCAAAAGATAGGAACATTTTTAAGACTCTTGACTATGTACCAAATTGCTTAATTTTACTGTCTTGATGTAAATGAGGAGCGCTCCAGTTATTTAGGTCTTGAGTTTTTGACTTTTGAAAAACTAGTCACTAATTTAATAGATCAAATTTTTCTCATTTTTGGATTTCGTGTTTCTTTGAACATTAGCCCATTCAGTTATGTGTTCATAGTTTCATTAATGAGTCAGGTCTTCTTTTAACTGCTCACGTTAGTGTATTCCTTAATGTTTCTGTGTTCTTTAAAAGTGGAACCCACTGTCCAAACCTCTCCCACTCCAAAATATATATATTTTACTTATATGAACCATGTACTACTTTCTATTACTACGTGTTAGTAGTGCAGAATGGTAAGTAAGGTTCATTTGGGAAATTGGCGTGTGACTTTAACATACCTTGATATTTCCAATCCCAATGCTCCCTCTCCTCTTTCTCCCCTCCCCTCTCCAAAAGCTACCTTCTAGTTTCCTGTCTCCTCTCTCCCTTCCTCCTCTTCTCCCTCCATTCTTTCCTTCCTGCCTGGCCATTTGTACTTCCTTAGAGAAGTGTTTATTCAATTCTTTTGTCCATTTATGAATGCTGCTACTGATTTTTGTGTGTTGATTTCTTCATGAGGTCTAAAAGTCTTCTGGTGTAGGTTTGTGGGCCTTGTATGTGAAGAATTACACCATCCAAAAATAAGGATAATTTGATTCCTTTGTCCCTTTATTGATTAGGCTATATGTTCTCTTGGTGTTTGGGGTTTTGATCTCTTTACATGTTCCAGATTTTAATCTTCTGCTGGAAGAGTGGCTGGCAGACATCCTCCCGCCATGCGGGCTGTCCCTCCTCTCTGTTGGGGAGCTGTCCAGTGTGATGTATCACACATGCTGACTCTGCTCCCTGTGCTGCCCGGAGTCCTACTCCAAGGCTGTGCCTGTGCCTTTGCTGCAGGGTTTCCTGGTGCTGTCCTTCAGCAGTTTCTCTTTTGCAGGTCTTACACCTGTCTTTTATTCATTTTGCATTGATTCTTGTACAGAATGAGAGCCAGGGATCTAATTTCAGTCTTTGATGAGTGGAGACCAAGTTTTCTAGCGCCAGTTGTTAAGAGAATGTCATTTCTCCAATGTATACTTGGGGCTGCTCTGTCCATATGGCTGTAGTTAACTGGGTTTGTTTCTGTGTCCTCTGTTTTGTTCCATTGGTCCACATGTCTATTATTGTGCCGGTACCATGCTCTTTTTATTACTGTGGCTTTGTAGTATGTTTTGAAATCAGCTACTATAATGCTTCCAGCCTTGCTCCCCCTCCCAAGATTGCTTTGACTATTCTGGGTCTTGGTGTTTCCATATGAATTTTAGGATTGATTTTTCCAGTTCTGTGAAGAATGTCGCTGGCATTTTGATGGAGATGCCATGGATCAGTAGATCCCTCTGGGTAGCATGGCCATTCTGACCGGTAGTAATTCTGCCAACCCATGAGCTTGGGAGATCTTTTCATTTTCTCATGTCCACTTTGCTGTGGTCAGTGTGCTGACATTTTCATTGTAGATGCTTCCTACATTCTTGGTTAGATCAGTTCCTAGGTTTGGTTTTTTTTTTTTTAAGCTATTGTGCATGGAATTGTTCTGATTGTTTTCTGCTCAGCTAACCCATTGTTGATGTTTAGGAATGCTGCTACTGATTTTTGTGTGTTGATTTCTTCATGAGGTCTAAAATTCTTTTGGTGTAGGTTTGTGGGCCTTGTATGTGAAGAATTACACCATCTGAAAATAAGGATAATTTGATTTCTTCCTCTAGTTTTCATACCTTTTTCTTTCTTTTACCCAACTGCTCAGGCTTAAGTTTGCAACACCAGATTGGACAGGAGTGGTGAGAGGGTCACCTTGTATCACTCCTAATTTAGAGGTGTTTTCAGATTTTCATCCTCCTGTAGGGTGTCTGTGGGCTTGTCACAAACGGCTTTACCAGGTTGGGGTGAGATCTTTCTGTACTACTTTCATGAGGATTTTTATCATGAAGTGATGTTGGATTTTGTCAAAGGCTTTTTGTGCTTTTGTTAAGATGATCATTGATCTTTTTTTTAACCTTTGAGTCTGTTTATGTAATGTGTGCTTTAATGTGAAAATGGATTACTAAAGACTATGGGAAAAGCTTGGAATCTCTCAGGCCCCACTGTATCCATTTAGCAATCAAAAGAAACACATTCTTCTATTGATTTGATATATTTTATTAGTTAAATTATTTTATCAATTTGAAACTACATATAAATAGATTTATTTAATAAAGGTATTGTATTATTTCTAAGCAGTAATGTTAATCTTTTTCTTAAATTAATGTAAAAATGCTCTTATAATGGCTCCCTATTGAGCTAATCATTTGGCTTTCAGAAGTACATATTCATTGCTTTGTTTATATTATTTTTCATTTTATTGCTAATTATAAAATATGAAAACAGGGTTTAAGTAACTAAGTAGGTATATGTGATAAAGTAATTATCTGGGTACAGATTTGATGTTAAAGCTTATTCATCTTGATCTAATTAGGAGCAGAGCTTTTTGAAGTTATGTATTTTTAGGCAGTAGGGGATTAGTTGATTAGTGCAGGATTTGTGGGAAGGTTGCTACATGAAATATAGAGTTCTCTAGAGTAAAAGTAATAAGCTCAACCAGAGTACAAAACATTAAACATGCTCAGAAGTGCATATTTGTTGATTAGAATTTCTTTTAAGAGTAACTGAGATTGGAAAGAAAATAGAAGTTTGAATATATCTTCTCTCAAGTGAGTAACAGAAAATCATGTTCTGATTAACTTTTTGAAGTTTTATTTTCCCTTAAAAACTGTCCTTTTGTATTTTGTTCACTTTTCTGGCTTAAGAAGTACCGCTTACTGAAAGATCTGTGTCCTGTGCTTGTGTGGGCGCTCGCCCTGCTTGTCAGATGGGTGCGCTGCACCCCGTGGATGAGCCCGTAGATGTCCCCTAAGAATCCAGCTCAGCTTCCTCCTGCGCAGGACCCCTTCACCAATGCTGGACCCAAGGACACTTTCATAGTTTGTGATGGCCCTTTTCTAAACTTAAGTATAAATGCAAACCAGTCTTACCTTAATGTACAACAAGGATACTGTCTTATATTCTTGTAATGACTTTTTGTAGTTTAAAAAATATTTCCCAATTGTATTTCATTTAAACTTTTAACCTTTCTTAAGTGGCTGATGGAAAATTCAGAATCAGTGAAGTGAATCAACTTATTAATGTAACTTGTGTAGTGAGGATTTCACTTAATAACACTAGGATTCTGAGGTTAGTTTTCTTTGTTGCTAATTCTTTGTTGCTAATTTCTTGGTTGCTAAGCAAATAAAGTAAGGCAGGCAGAGTTGTTAAAAATAGTGTCTTTGAATCATGAAACTTGGTCATTTAGCAGTCACATCTAACCTGTTCTTACCTGGAAGTCTGTAAGTAATTTTAAGCAAACTCTTGACTTTACTGAGGTCACATGCTGGGCTATGGGAGTTACAGATAGAACCCTTGCCATCTTTTTTAAGGAGGCTTGTGGACTCAGTCCATAACATTAATGTACCAAATTGTTAGTGTTAATCTCTTTGTCACTGTTATTTTTAAAAAACTTTCCCATTTTCCATAATGGGAGTATATTGCTCTTACAGTATGAACAAATGTTATTCAGAAAATAAGCTAAACGAAAGGGCAAAAACAAAACTGAAAAGCAACCTTTTTGTAAAAAGTCTCATTTCCAAATTATTCTCTACATTAGCTCTCAGTTTTTATGTTATATAATTCTGTGTGGTTTAAATTGTTTTCTGTTTCGGCAAGAGTCCATTTGCATTAATCTAACATTTAGCAGTCTGCCATCTGCATAATTAAACATCTGTGATTGTAGGTAGGACAGGGAAATTCGAATCTCTGAGTTAAAATAGCCTCTTAGCGTTTGTTGTCTGCAGAGAGCCGACTGGTGTTCTGGGTGAGAGGCAAGCAGCACGTCCAGCGAAGGCGTCAGCAGTAACCACGCGAACACCCTCAACTTTCCCGGATGCCTGCGTCTCGGGCCGCGGGCTTGCTGTCATGCGCACACGGGGGAGACCCACTCGTTAGGCAGCTATGCAGAATGTCATGCTTAATTAATGCAAGGTTTTCACGGTTTTGTGTTACTATTGGTGGCTGCTTTTTAAAAGTCAGATGTAGTTTAATAAGCTTTTTAATAAACTTCCTTTTTTTTTAAAGATTTGCCTGCAATGGATCACTCAGTGTTTCTGGAATTACTTAGATTGGATAGAAATATGCCATTACATTGCAACTTGCATTTTCCTTGGTCCTGACTATCAAGTATATATCTGCGTAGCTATATTCAAGCATCTGCAGCAAGAGATTCTACACCATACTCAAGCCCAAGATCTGCAGGTGTTCCTAAAGGTACGTTTATATCGCGGGGGAATGCTGATGGAGGCGTAATAGCCAGCTTGGGGTGTGTAATGTCAGAAGCTTTTCTAGACATTCATCCAGTTCCGAAGCAACTTTGAGAGGCAGGTGTTCTGAATATCTCCATTTCAGAGATAAAGGAGGTGAGGCAGGAGTTAAATAAGTTACTCCAAGTGCACAGCTAGAGTAGAGCCGGGCCGTGTGGTCAAGCTGCCTGGACCTCACACTTTGCTCTGGACTAGTGTGCTCTCCCGAAAGACATGCTTCTTTTAGCATCACTGTGTCTTATTTGGCCAATAAAAGCACTGGCCAGAGGTTTGATACTTTTTAATAAACATTTAATTTGCTGTACCTTCATATCCTTCATCATATTTTCTTAAATTTCTATTTTTATGAGAGGTTTTCATGAAAGGTGGTTCTATTGCAGCATTCTTTTAAGAATGTTATGTCTGGTAATATTTTAGAGCAAAATATAATTACTTACTTCAGCCATTACAATAATGTGACACTTGAAGCTCCGATCTTCGGGGAGTATGCGGTGTATAAATGCACTCCGATGGGTGACTCTCCGTGGAAACTCACGACTGTTGGGACTCAAAATCTTGCTTTGAGTCTGAGGTGGTTCCTCCCCTCTCCCCTGCCGCCCCACAGGCACGCATGCCACACGCTCACCCAGACCAGCAGTGTCACCTTCTAGAGTTTCTGTAGGCCAAAACAGTTTCTCTGCGACCAGATTTTGTTCCTTTAATACTACATACTAGCCAGTTATTTTCCACTTCATACCTTTTTTCTTTAAATGAATGCTAGTGGTCATTTAAGATTTTCAGACTCTCAGTCTGTCAACTCAGAGGTCTCCAGAAACTTCATGTGTCCCTATAATTCTAGACACTTCCTAGTGATAATGTGTGCAGACCGTGGTTCCCAGTGTGGAGGAAAACTCAGGTAGAAACACACACAAAAACGATATGCAGGAGGGGATTTGTAGAACAAGGAGGATCACACAAGCGGGACGTACGCTGAAGATGACTGTAGGTTTATTTCCAACAATGGATGGAGGGCAGTTACAAGCATTTCAGAACATGAAATTTTTCTGTTTTCTTATAATCTGAATATCTCCCTATCCCATAACCCACTACCCCTCATCCCACTTTGGTTGCTTAGGCAGTTTTCAGCACTATCTTAAATTACTGTTTAGTTTTTGTGCCTCTTTCCCAATGTAATATTTTAGTTCCAAAACAACTATGACTTGGTCTGTCCACAAGGCCTGGTCAAAATATACAAGAGCGTTTACACTTTCAGAAATGTGTCACGGTGAGAGACTCACTGTGAAGACGGTGAGATGAGCGAGTGCAAAGTGCGGCAGTGTGTTTGAGTATTTTGAGAGGGATGAGTAGCAATGAGTGTTTTATCTTAATTTTTAAAAATTTAAACATTCACCACATTTTTGATCAATCCTCCAACTTAATTTACAGACTTTTAAAGTCTTGAATAGTGCCTACTATATTCCTCAAGTCAGGAATGGATACATTTTTTAAAAACCCCCATTTCACTGTAGTTATAGGGATTAAGCCTTGGAAATTAAGTTTTATACTTTCTGACCTAAAACCTGAGACTTTTTGAAAGAGAGGAGAAAGTTAGTAGTTCTCCATCTAGCTGTATATATCAGTATCACAACTGTATCGCAACTGTCATGATAACCTTGCATAGATGGTTTAACCACATTATTCTGTAGTTCTATATGTTTAATCATGATTGCTTCTAAGATAGGAGAACATAAGCAGAACGGGGGACTCTGACTTTTTGTTGTATATATTTGTAGCCTTTAAAAATTGTATTATACTTTTTAAATAATGAAACAACTTTTAAAAGGACATATTTGATCATTATATAAAATATAAACATTTGACTTATAAATGTGTGAGCTCAAATAACCAGACCCAATTGAAATAGTTTTTAAAATACTGAAAGCCACAAATGCTTTCAGTTATTATCAGGTATTCCTGAGAAAGTATAGATAAGTAGATAGTTTCGGAAAATTGAAAATTCTTCCCCTGCTTTAAGTTTCATATATTGACAGAAAGTGTCATAATAAAAGCATTGCTTCAGCAATAAAAGTCCGCCTGAAGGACGGGGGATAGAGGAAATATTAGCCCATTTGTATTCATTTTGGTCTAGGCTGGAGACTGTAAGTCGGGTAACTGAGAGTCGAGGCTCCTTGCCTACATTTCTAATGACCCTGAAATAGTTCTTTATGATTCTGAGTCAATATATTAAAAAGATGAGCTGGGATCTCAGGTGCAGAAGGCGGTGAACCCTGATCGGCAGCCCCAGGTTGCCGGGGGAGGAGAGTGCAGACAGCCTTGTTCTCTTCTCTTCTGACTAAACCGGTGGAGGGTTAGATGAGATGAATTCCGTGGGTCGGAGTTGATATCAGCAAGAAATGGTGTTTTTCTCATGGAATCTTTGTACCTACGGCAGAGACCTCAGCTGCATCACAGAACAGGCAGCCATCGCTGTGGTGAGGAATACATTAGCGCAGGCGGCAGGCAGAGCAGAACTTGGGGGATCTCTGGCAAGTCTTGGGGCTGGAGGCGCCAGCTTGTGTCTGTCTGTCTGTCTGTCTGTCTCTGTCTTTTGGGATGAAAGGGTGCTGGGAATTTTAAAACATTTTGTATCTATGACTGACAGTGGTTCAGAGAGTTTGTGGGCATCATAATTCTGTAAAGAAAAACATCCCCCCAAAAAGAAAGACATCCAAGGAAATCAGTATTCTCACACATCACAGCTCACTAGAAAGTCTAAGCTCCTTTTTAATCTTTTGAAGAAGAAATCTTAGTGGTCTCACCTGTAACACACACACACACACACACACACACACACACACACACACACACACACAGATCTCGTGGCAGGTTAGCAGTAGCTCACGTGAAGAGACGCCAAGTGTTTCAAAGACTGGCACTTTTCCACCCCTCTCTAACATGCTAATAGGCTGGCAGTGATCATGGTTTTAGCTTTTAAATTCAACCTGGGAACAAATGTCACTGAAATGCCAGGGTAGGAAAAGATTATCTTCCAGTGAAAATCAGGCTGTGAAGGTTCAAAATACATAATTAAAATGCTTGAACTAAATCCCGCATATTATGGCAAAATCAATTTATAATTAGGAAAAATCAGGTTAATTTCAGCCCAATCAGTAAATTGTCAAGAGGGATTTTTGTTATTGTTAATGTGGTAGCAGCTGCCATTACCCGAAGATGTTGACAGGGTAAGAAACAGAAATGAGCCTGAGAAAAACTGAAATACCAGGCTTTTAGGAGACAGAAGTATGCACAGTCCCCAAAGCAGCTCACCATTTCAGGGGGTGAATAAAACGTGTCCTGCCGTATGCTGAGGTAGGTTTTCTTCATGGCCTTTATATCGTTTCTCTGCTTCGCCTGAGACTGAGTTTAAAGCCTCGGTTTGTCACTCTCTGTGTAAGCTAGGGTCATGGTTTAAGCTCCTTGTGCTACAGGGTTGTGGAGGAAGTAGATGAGGTAACATCTGTAAAAAGATTTCTAGGACAATCACCTGAACCAAGCAAGTGCTTCAGAAAAAGCAGGTATCCAGGTCCTATACCCCTGCCGTGTCCCTCTCTTATTCTTGCTTCTCTGTTAAGAAACATCTGTGTAGAGAATACAGCAGAGGAAGTAGTGTTCTGAGTCCATAGCTAGGCTCAGGCTGCTTTCTGTCCCCATGTTTGCCCAGCCTCAGGGACCTCTTAGTATCACAGCATAGCAGCACCTGACGTATTCACCTTCACCCCTTGGCCAGCAACATCCTTGGTTCTGAATCTGATCGAGACCTGTTGTCTCACGAACCAGCCGGAACCACGTCGGCTCTCGTCACTGGACAGGTCCAAGTGTCCTGCACCTGGGCTTCAGTCTTCAGGAGGAACATACTCTGTGCCGAATCTTCCAGAACCCCTCACTCTCTCCAGACCCACACTCACACCTAAGCTGCTTATCCTGCATCAGGTTGGGTACTTACGCTCTCTCTCAGACCTACTCAGTCGGAACTTACACGGCAGTGCCGTGAGTTCTTAGATTGTGCTACGAAGTCTCAAGTAGCTTGAAGTCTTTAGAATACATCACAGTGTTACCTTTGGAGCTTTTTAGTACTGAAATGCAACATTTTAAAGATACTGAGTCCCAGAATTTCTAATTACCAAGCAATTCATGAGTACATACCAGAAGAAACATTGCTTCCAGGAAGTTTACTTCAGCCATGAGAAGCTCCTCTTTTAAATGGTAGGGGTCAGGCAGGGCATTTCTAGCAAGGGTAGAGGGCAGAGCTGTTCTCCTGAGACTCTTCCATCTCAGGCCCTTCTTGCATGAGGTTTGACACTAATGCAGATCCTTCGCTAAGTAAACTGCATTAAGTGTGCTAACTTCTACATGTTCGCAATAAGCCAGCTGTACTCCATTTTAACCCAAGGGAACTTAATCTTTTGCTCCGTAAGTTATAAGAAGCTGTTTAAAAACACCTTGTAAAGCCATAAGTAAATGTGTGGGAACGAATGTCAGAATGTGCCTAATAGTCCTAAAGTTGTGGAAAGCAAGTTATACCCAGACTTTAAACATTCTTTGCATCAGTTGGTTTTAAAAAATATTGCAGAAACTAATTTCAAACAAATGTTTCTAAGTGCCTGTGTACACTGGGGAGAGTTTGAATGCTGACTGCAAGTCCTGGGTTCCTCCTAATGAATCGGTTGTCCTGTTGCCTTTAAAGAAATCCTAAGTTCGGTGGACCTTAATCAAATGCTTTCAAGAGGAAAAGAAAACGGGACTTGTAAACACAGAGCAGGGCAGCTGTGTATATCGCACACCGTGCAATACTGACTGCACAGAACGCATGGCGCGGAATGGTGATTTTTAACGCTCTTTGGTAACTCAGCAGTTAAAACCCAGAATGAATGATGAAAGGAAATCGTTGGAAGCTCATCAGCTGAGTAACAAGTAGAAAATGAGTCTGAGCCCAGCCTTGGAACAAGACCTTATTGTAAAGTAAAATTTTTAAATAGGGCTGGGGATGTAGCTCCGTGTGCAGGCCCTGGGTTTAGCCCTGAGCAACACACACGCGCACACACACACACACACACACGGGCACTAGGCTTATTTTAACCTATTTTTAAAAAACCTTTTCTTGAACAAATACCATACTGTTGTTACAAAACAAGAGATTACCTTGTATAGTTAATACCTGACTATGTAAAAAATAAGTACATTCATATTTACACGTAATCCAATATATTTAGGTCTAAAATGAAATAATTACAATAAAGCAGTATTTGAAGGAATGGTCTGTTGTAATTGAATGACAAGCTGGCTGTCCAGATGATCATAATTACATGTAAAGTTATCTACTTAAAATAGGTATGATGAAAAATATTCTACTTTGAAGACTAAAAGTAAAATTCAGCTATTGTGAAGTGTTATTCAGAGCTAAAATTGCCTACAAATTTTAAGTAAACTATTTTATTTTAAAAACATTCCTTTCAAAATGTGCATTTAAGTTTTTCTCTGGTGAAATAAGATCTTAATATCTTCCTGAAAGAATTAAAAGCATCGTACAGTGATATATGCATACCCGTGTATATAGCAGCACCGTTTGCCATAGATAAATCTTGGAAATAGCGCACATACCCACCAACTGATGAATGGGTAAAGAAGTGAAGAAGTACTACTGGGCTGAAAAGGATGAGCTTGAGACATTTCTAGCTGAATGGGTGCACCTGAGTCCACACTCTTCAGAGATAACTCAGATACACACATGTAAACACACTGTTTCTCTGGTGTGAGAAAATGAAAGTGTAAATAAGGACCAAAGTGTATAACAGATATTATGAACAGGAAGAAAATGTTCAGATGGGAAGGGGAACTAGGAAGTGGGGAGGGAGGAAGAAAGGAAAGGGAAAAAGGAGAAAAGAAAAAAATGGAAACAAAGCTTTTGTAAATAACGAGGGGAAGAGGAGTTGAAGGGAGGGTTGGGAAATGGGGGAAAACAGAATCAAGTATGTCACAGGTACTCATATTCCCTGTGATGAATGTGATACTATGTGTACCTAAAATGTACTGATAAATTTAACGAATTTTTAAAAAAGAAATAAGACCTGAATAACTTTGTAACTATTTCTATGGGAATTTTTCCACATTCTCTTTAATGCCTAAAATGAAAGGAATGATTTCCAGAAGTATGTTCTAAGAAAAGAAATATATGTGACCAATAATAGCTATGGCTTTCCTAGATAGTTTTATGTTTAAATTAATGCAATAATGAAAAAATGTTAAGTAGATATTGCTTATATTTCGCCCAAGAAAGTATTATTAGGGAAATTGTCCAAGTGCTGTCATCTCTGATTACAATTCACATTTAATGAACGATGAACATTTCTAGGAAACCTGTGAATGCATACAGAAACAGTTCTGGCATTGCATTTTTTATTCTGTTTAGAATAACGCACAACCGTAACTGCTTTCCAGCTAAGGTATGCTTCTAGTGAAGGGGTGATAAAAGCAAATCACATGTAATTTGAAGAAAATGGCTAAATTCATCACAGTTCCGTGGTTACCACAGTCGCTGTTTAAAATGCTTCTTGAAGTAAGATTTTCTCTTACTCTGATCCTGTTCTTCCCCTGACAGACAAGTGAATTACTTTAATAGGACAGAGATTTGCAGTTCTGCTCCTCATCAGGCGAACATGTCCGCTTTGACTCAGTCCAAGTCCATGGACCGGGACGTGCTGTGTACCGCAGCTGTTGATGTTTAGGTCAGGGTCCGGGTCTCCTTCTTTCTTGTATCTTAGGTGCATCACGAAAAGTCTTATGTACAAAATGGGAGAGTGCGTGAATGAAGGAGCGGGATGGGGTGAAATAATGCTGCAGTTATTTTAGAGTTAGGAGTTCAAGCATTTGTGTTCAAGGTATTAGCTCCAGCTGTAGCATGCAATGCTGTGTGTAAAAGTCACTCACTGACTGCAACTGCTGTCAGCCTCACAGGCAGGCACTCATCTTTTTAGGAAGACCCAACTAAACTGTCCCTCAGATTGTGTAGATTTTAACTGGTACATGGCAAAAGAAGAAGTTTGCCCAGTTACTTGCAGTCTGAGAATTATTGCTCATGACTAGTGATGCCCGAGGCCTTCAAAATGATCCAGTCAGTGAGAGTTGTGTGCTGTTGTCCCAGCGCTTCTACCCTGATGCCTCTCTCCTATGAATTGATGGCCACCAGCACAGTATCTGGTGTTTGATGTGTATTGTCTTCATCCTTTTGGATTTTTTGTGTGTGAATGTGTTCTTGCCTCTAAACTATAAACTCCCGAAAGGTGTGAATTGTTGAGATTTTCTGTAACCTATAAAACTCCTCACATGATTACACTGAGTTAAGGATGACTATTTTTCTGAGAATCATTTTGTTGAGCTTACAGGCAGGTACTCATGAGAGTGTTTCGAGATACTAAAAGGAGTAGTCAAAATCCTCCCAAAGATTATAAAATTCTAAATGGATATTCTTACTGTTTATTCCACAGTGCCTCATTTGGGACACTAATCATTAAGTTCCAAATTAGTTTAGACACTCATAGTACCCACGTTACGAAACACAGGCTGTTGGGGGTTTTAACAGTAGCTGAGTAACAGATGCTTTTTGCACTATGACAGTACAGTGTCATTTTGTAGATATTTCCCGTCTAGGAGTTTGTTTTGCTTTACATTAGCTGCAAAGCATTTTGGTTTTGGCAGCAGACAACTTTGCTTCCAAGGACCTGATTGGTTCCTGCTGTACGCATTCACACCCCACTGAACGGGAGCAGTTACACACTGACCGTCACGCAGACTGCCCCCGCCGTCATAGCTGCAGACACGTCGGCTGTGACAGGTCGCCAGCGTGGAGGTGTGTGACTTCACCAACTGAACGCGCTCCCGTTTGTGTGCTTTGGCAGGAGGAAGCACTGCGTGGGTTTCGAGTGAGTGACTACTTTGAATACATGGAGATGTTGGAGCAGAACTACCGACCAGCACTGCTGAGGGATATGCGGAGCATCAGAGTGCAGACCACATAGGTCGCAGGATGCAGCTTAATTTATGTCTTACTCATTTTTAGAGGAAACCAAGGACTCGATTATTTTCTATCTGCATGTACAACATATGCTTTGTGATAGACGTTATAAGTCAGTACTGAGAGGTTTTGAATATGATAACATATTCAAGTTGGCATCAGCCTAATTTGTGAAAGAAGTTCCTTTTGGTGAGTGCCTTGCTCTGGGACGTTTTACGGTCACACGTGGCTGACTTGTAGCTGCTGTTTATGTTTAGGAGTTAGCGCCGGCCTACTGCTCCATCGGCATCTTTACCAGGTGATGGAAATATTTGTTCCAATGAGTGTGGGAAGTAGTAATAGTATAAATAAATGTTTTATTGAAGAATCTACGAGATAAGGAAAAACAGTTGTTTCTCCAGTATTTGTGTCTCTTTATGTACAGGAAAACGGACAGCAGCACATCTGCTTATTTTACATCTGGAAGAACAAATATTTTTCACAGCATATGATAGAAGAACTACTATTCCTATACATAATTGTTTTTCTAGGAGATGCTTTTGGTACCTGTATCAACTTGTAATTTTTAATAATTTTTTATTTGAAATGTCATCTTTATATGGTTCATGTAAAGGATACAGTGGTTATTTTATACTGATAAGCATTGTACTTGTATTTGTTGTACATTTCTTTAGTTATAGATTTGATGTATGTTGAATCTGAAAATATAAGGGGGAATACATTTCTAAATTATTTGGAATGACTGACACTATGTTTTATTTAAATAGAAGTCTGTGTGCCAGTGAGAGTAGTACTCTATGTGGTGGTCTATGTTTGTAACTGTCGAATGTCCTCTGTAAATGGAAGCGCGTGAATATATTGAATTATCCTTAGTCATCAACATTTCAAATTTTTTTACATGGAAGAAGTCATTCTGTATTGTTTATGTATAACTGTAATTTGCCCATTAAAGCCATTCTGAAACTAAAGCTTACTTCCCCTTTTCCCCAAAAACGAATTGTCTACAACTTACTTTCCCTGTTAGCATGTGAAAGCCCTGGTCCTGCGCAGTTTTCAGTGGTGAGGTTTAGACTGTTGCAGGGTCAGCCTTCCCGAATCGAGTCTGTGCAAATGCCCGCGCAGGGGTTCGGTAGTGTCCGTAAAGGGCGTGGCAAAGCTGCGCGAATAAACTGAGCGAGTCAGTTTGGCACCGCGAGCACTGTGGCCCTGCTGCTGTGAGTTCAGTGAGAGCCTCGGTGAGCCAAGCGCCGAGCGTTGTCTGCTTCCAGACTGCCCTGAGAAGGATGTTCCGTGCAACCTGTAGTTCTTGTTTCTGTTTCTTCTCATTCTGTCTCAGAGTTACTGGAATTAGAGGCGGAGAAGGAACTGTGGTTTAATTCTACGTCCCTGGTCACTGTGATTGGAAAGTGAGGTAAGGTCTAGATTGTGACAGTTTAATTTGAAAAAAGTGACTTCAGCTGGAGCCAGAAAGCTTCCATTTGACGGATTCGAAATGTCTTATGAGGGGCTGGGGATTTAGCTCAACGGCAAAGCGCCTGCCTGGCAAGCACAAGGTCGTGAGTTCAGTTCCCGGTACTGGAGAAAAACCAAAAAAAAAAAAAAAAACGAAATGTCTTATGAAAGGACTTAGCATTTAGTGGAAGAAAATGTAAAGTATGGTAGTTTGTGTAGCTCCCATCATGATTTCTTTTTCACTTAACAGTGTCCTTCGGAATACGAACACTGCGTCTTGCCTCTTTTAAAAAATTAAAGTTCAAGTCCTTAAGACAAAATTTAATTTGTGGAGGGGTGGCTCATATGTTACAAGATTCAGTTCCAAATTATATTTTATGATACAGTGTAAACGAATTTATGGAAAACATCTATAAGCCTTTGAATATGGCCTTCAAAGTTCCGTATTTGGGGGTTGGGAGTAGATATCAGTGGCAAGGCCTTGCCCAGCGGGTACTAGGACCTTGGCCCCGTCCCCGGCACCCCAGAAAACAGCTGTGCTTGCAAATAGGGCTTCTCCTGATCTTCAGCTGTCTAAGGCATCTGAAGGTGAGGTGCATCTCAAAAGTGCATCTGAAGTCCCCGAAGGACTCTACAGAAATGCACGATTATTAAATAATACTGTGCTCCTGTTCAATTTTTTAAATTCCTAGATGTATAAGAAATTTCCATGGTTATTCATTAAGCAGACATTTTAAGGGCTACATATACAAAGTACTTTTGATGTTCAAATAGCAAAATAGATGAGATGAGCTCTTCATTCCCCTTCCACTCACAGAGTTCACTGTCCTCACGGGAAGATGAATAACTTAAAGCATGGAAATACAAGGATGACAAGAGAATCAATTTCTGTATTTGGTGACCTTGATAAGTTTCGATCCAGTAGTAAGGGCAGCTGTTGGGATTGGGTTTATATGATGCTAAGTGGAAAGACCTGGAAAACTGCTCTTTCTAGAGTATCACTGTGGGGGCGGTGGCTTGCCAAGCGTGAGATCAAAGACACTGCGGTGGGGATTTTGTTGTTACTTAGGACGGAAACGAAGCATGTTTCTATTTTGGTGGAACTGATATGATGAAGAGGGGAAAACTGGTGACGGGGTTGGGCTGGAGTGAATGTTAAGAGTCGCTGGAGGAGAGAGGAATGGGGTTTGGTACGTGGCGGAGTTGTCCCGGGAGCCAGTGAGTGGACACAGACGTAGGGTGGACACGGTCACAAAGGATGCAGTCACAAAGGCCATCAGCGGAGAGCATGGAAGAGGCGTGCAGGGTGGTAAGAGACGAGAATATGTGGAACAATTGTCAGAGATGACAGGACATTGCAAGGTCTGGGAAATACAGCACAGCAGTGATGTAGTGGTCATGGGGTGACGTAGTAAAGTTGTATTTTTTCTCCATCCACCTGTTTGCTGTGCTGGGGCGAACAAGGAGTTGAAGTGGTTCTCACCAGGCGTTGGCTCAGCCGTGGGCAACATGCAACCAAGAAAGGTGGAGTGGTTTGGGGCAGCGGTTTGCCCGGTGAGTGCCGGGCCATGATACCATGATCGTTCACCCTGTATGACAGTCAAATCAGAATGGAGCAGGGAACTAGATATAAAAAGAGATGTTAAATATGTGCAAGGTAAAATAGGCCTTGAACACATAAGCAAGGATTTTCTGAACAGAACCCCAGGAGCCCAAAAACTAACACCAAGAATCAATAAATGGGGTCATTGCAAATTACAAAGCTGCACAGCAAGGAATCAAAGTCAAGTCACAACCTACAGAGTGGGGAAAAATTTCCTCCACGTACTGAGATAAAAGCCTGATATCTAGAATACATAGAGAGCTAAAAAATTAGTTCCCCCCAAAGTAAAAGATCTGATCAGAAAATGGGCAAGTGAAAGGAATAGACATTTTTCAGAAGTAGTAGAAAGGGCAGTAAGTATATGAAAAAGTGTCCAGCATCTTTAGTCATTAGAGAAATGCAAATCAAAACAACGCTGAGATTCCGTCTTACTCCAGGAAGAGTGGTTATCATCAGGAACTCCAAAAACACAAATTCTGGTGAGGTGGGGAAAGCAACCCTCCTACATTGCTGGTGGGAATGTAAATTAGTACAACCACTGTGAGAACCAGTATGGAGATTCCTCAAAAAACCAAAAACAGGAATTCCTTCTGGATATCTTGTGAAAGAGTTAAAAGCACTATGTTACAGGGGTGTATGCCTACCCACATTTGTGGCAGCACAATTTATAATAACTAAATTTGAGAAAGTACTACTTAGCCGTAGAACAGGATAATTTGAATCATTTGTAGGAAAATGAATGCATCTTGAGACCATAAAGCTAAGTGAAATACATCAGACCCACAGGGTTAAATACCAAAATGCAAAAACGTTAATGAGAAAAATAAAAGAGAGATGTAGGAAATGGAGCAGACTTTGTGGAGCTGGGAAAGGGGATCTGGAGGTGAGTGAAGGGCCAGGAAGAGAAAGGGAAATAAAAATGATTAAGATGTGGTAAGTGTGAGTACCATTTTCCCAAGATGAGCACAATTACATATTGCAAATTTCACACCAGTGAAATTTTATATTTCACACCAGTGAAATATAAAAGTTTATTGATATGGGAAGTGGAGATGAGGGTGGGTAAATGACTGTGAAGGTTGACAGGACCAGTAGATACAGGTTCTTCTGTATGGGAGATTGTTGGATTTGGAGAATTCAAGAGAAGAGAAAGAAGCCATTAGACCCGAGAGATGTTAAGTGCGGTGCTTAAAATTGAGATTTTTGGAAAGTGAATAGCTAGGGGAGAATAGAGGATGAGTCATCATCTGAGAAAGGAATATTCACACAACTCAGTAGAAACATCATGTGTTTTTGGAACTGGGGTCGAACTCAGGACCTCGTGTTTGCCAGGCAGGCACCGTGCCACTGAGCTATGCCCCTAGCCCAGAAACTTCATTTTTGACATGAAGTTCTTTGGATAGCTTCAAAATAAGCCAAAAGCTAAAATCTTCATAGATTAGTGAAGAAAAAAAATACAGGAAATTTTAAAGTGCATAAGTAAATGAAAATGTTGTGCACTTGTTTTAACATACCTACTTCAAATAAAATGCATCTGTAATTTTTTCAAGCCTTTATTTAGGCAAACATTTCATACCAAACAAACCACAAACTGTAAAAGAAAATATTGATAAAATTTCATAGACATTATAATACACTCTGAAATGAAAAGCCACAAGAAAGTAGATTTGTAAAACATTGCACCTAGTGAAAGGCCTTGTCAGATTACATAAAGTTTCTAACCACTCAGTAATAAGAGAACAACCAACTCCGTAATAGCTAAATCCCTTTCCTCCCTCCCTCCCTTTCTTTTCCCTTTCTGTGCGTGCGTGCATTTGTGTGTGTGTGTGTGTGTGTCTGGGGAGCAAATCTAGAGCCTCCTGCGTGCTACTGAAGAGTTCTGCCACTGAGGTACATCCCCAGCTCAATAGGCAAATTATTTAAACACATTACCAAAGAAAATACACACAGCCGGCTGGCACATGCAAAATACTGCCCATCATCGCTCTTGGGGCTCAAGGCAACCAGGAGACAACCACCATACACGAACATGCTAAAACCTGTGAAATGAATCTCAGTGAAAACGTGGTTGCAACGGACATGAAAGGGGAGCATCTGGAACTCGTATTTCTTGTAGACCTGCAATGGCAATTTTGGAGGGTTTTAAATGAGGTTAAACACACACCTAATGATATGACTCAGTAAACACTTGCTAGGTATTTCTCCAAAAAAAAAAAATAAATAAAATACATTTCCATAGAACAACTTACACATAGCTGAGTAATACTCCATTGTATAAAAATACATTTTTCTTATCCACTCCTCAGTTGATGGGCATTTGGGTTGTTTCCAAGATTTAGCTATGACAAATTGTGCTGCTATAAATATGGGTGCACATATATTGCTGTGGTATGGTGTTTTTAATTCTTCTGGAAAAATACCCAGAAGGGGGATAGCTGGGTTGAATGGGACCTTTAATCCTAATTTTTTGAGAAATTTCCAGACTGATTTCCAAAGTGGTTGCACCAGTCTACATTGCCACCAATGGTGGAGAAGGGTTCCTTTTCCCCACAGCCCCTCCAGCATTTGTTGTTGGTTGATTTCTTGTGATAACCATTCTTACTGGGGTGAGATGAAATCTCAGTGTTCTTTTTATTTGCATTTCTCAAATGACTAATGATATTAAACATTTTCTCCTGTATATATTTACCATTTGTATTTCTTTATCTGAGAAGTTTATGTTCATCTCAGATGCCCATTTTTGGATTGGGTCCTTGAATTTGGGGAATCCGAGTTTTTTTTTTAATTCTTTATGTGTTCTAGATATAAGTCTTTTGTGTAAGGGACAGTTAGCTAAAATGTTTTCCCGCTCTATGGGCTGTATTTTCACTCTTATTTGTTGTTTCTATTGAAGTACAAAAGCTTTTTAAAAGGATGAGATCCCGGTTGTTGATTCATTGAAATGTTTCCCCTGCAGTTTGGGTTTTGTTCATGAAGACTGTGCCTACCCTTATGTCTTCAAGATTTCTACCTACTTTCTCTTCCAGTAGATTTAGTGTTTCTGTTTTAATATTTAGATCTTTGCTCTATTTTGACTTTAGTGCATGGGGATAGACATGAGTCTAGTTGTAGTCTTCAGCATGTAGAGAGCCAGTTTTTCCAGTACCATTTATTAAAGAGGCTATCTTTCTTCCAGCGAACATGTTTGACCTCTTTGGCAAAGATAAGGTGGCTGAGTGTGTTTGTAGTTGTGTCTGCATTTTCTAATCTGTTCCACTGGTCCTATTTTTTGCCAGTACTATAATTTCAAGTCAGGGATTGTGATGCCTTCTGACTTGCCTTTGTTGCCCAGGATTGCCTTTGCTATTCTCAGTCTCTCCTAGTTCCAGATGAATTTTAGGAGTGTTTTCTCGAGTTCTGTGAGGTATTTGTAGGTAAATGGATGCAACTAGAGACCATACTCATAAGTGAAATAAATAAGATCCACATATGTAAATTCTGTATTGTCTCCTGGTGTAAGAAACTAAAAGAGTAAATAAAAACTGAAAGGTATAATAGATATTATGAAAGGGAAAGAAACTGCTCAATAGGAAAGACAACTGAGATGAGGGAAAGGAGAAAAGAAAGAAGGGAAGAAATATATATGTATGCACGATAGCTAAGATACTTGTACTACTAATTTCTCTTGGTTTATTGAACAGTTAATGTTTAATTGTTTGATTGATCTTGCATGCCTATATCTGGTAGTCTGAGCAACTACTTTAAAGATAACAATAAGTAGTGCTACAACCATGGTTGATTTCTTATCATCTTGTTTTGAAATTCTGTCTCATTTTTATAGTTTTTGTGTTGTTTCGGTCTTTGTTTTTGTTATTTTGCTTTCTTTTCTCTTTAAAATAATAAAGGAAAAAATAAATATTATTACAGTTAAAAAAAAAAAAAAGACTTACTCATGAACAATATTTACTCACAATAGTCCCAATGTGGAAACAACTCCAAATTTCTTTCAGCCAATGAATGTCTAAACAAGTTGTTGTTCTACCATAAAGTGGACTACAGCTTAGCTATGACATGGGCAGTCCTGGTGTGTACAGAATCATGGCTACAATTGAAAGGCATTGTGTGGAAGGACATAATCAAGACTCACAAACAGTGCCTCCCTACTGGTTTCATTTACATGAAATTCCAGGAAAGGAAAATCTATGGAGAGAGAACAATCATGGCTTTCAGGGCAGAGGGGTAGGGCAGAGTGTAGATGTACTGCACAGAGCAGAGGGGATTTCTGTATCACCAGTGCAGTGATGGTCATGTGACAATGGCGCTGGAGGATGTACGCTTAACAGTGTGGGAATCTCACCTTATTAAACTAACTTTATCCAAAAAAAAAGGATAAATGCTATGAAAATTAATTTGACACACTCATCATAAAGAAAAGAATTTCAACATTAATGATTAAGTTAGGTGTGGATTTCTCATGAGTCTGTAATCAGGTCACAGAATATGCCATTCTGGGTTTGTCAGTTTTTGTCAGAAGTAGTTTTTCATTTGAAAATGATTTCATCAAATGCTTTATATCAAAATGACCACATGATCTCCCCCTTTTTGTCTTTATTTCTATTGAGTTTTGGATGCTTAACCAATCTTACATTCCTGAGATTGACTCTCTCATGAATTTTACCATGGCAAATATGATTATTAAATTTTTAAGAATTTTCAGTGGTCAGAATATTTACCCATAGCTTTTTTTTCTTGGTTTTGATATCTTGCTGAAGGTTTCATGTACACTTAAACTGAATGCATATTCTGCTGTTTTTTCATAAGTATGTCTATATATCTCAATTTGATACTGGCTTTTGTCTCTTTACTGATGTTTCTACTACTTGTTTTGTCAATAACTGTGACAGTAATGTTGAAGATAAGATTGTAGATTTGTCTTCTTTAAGGTCTGTCAGTGTTTTCTTCATGTGTTTTGAAGCTCAGTTATCATATATGTTCATATATGTAAGCATTTTATAATTTTATATCTTCCTGATGAATTAACTACATTTTATCAAAACAGATGCTTACGGAGTGACTGTCATTGTCTTTAGTAATGTTCTTTGCTCTGAAGTCAATTTTTTTTAGTAGTCCTATAACTGCTCTGGGTTTTTTAACTGTTATTTTGCTAGAATTTTCATGATCTTTTTCTATTAATCTACATTTAACCTTACACATTTGTATAGTTACAGTACTATTTATATAGACAGCATGTGACTGAGTCTTTTCCCCCCAAACCTGGCATATCATACCTTCTAATTCGGGTTTTAGACCATTTATATTTAGTATAATTATTAATGTATTTGAGTTAAAATTTACATTTATCTTCTGCTTGTTTCCTACTTCTCCCAACTCTTTTTGTTGTCTTTTTTATTCTGTTACCTTCTGTATTAATAGACTGTTTTCATTAATTTCCATATAATGTCCTTAGTTGGTTTATTACTTATATTTCTTCTTTTAGGATTGGCTTCAGTTCCATATTAGAAATCTTCAATTATCATCATCTATTTTCAAGTAACATCACACCACATTATGTGTAATAACAGAACCTTAGAGCCAAGAAAATCAGAAACTTCACTAGGTCACTTCAATCCAAAATATTCTCTCCATTTTCTTACACTGTAACAGATTCTTTAACGCTCCATTGATAAGTTTATAGTCCTATGCACATCTTTTCTTTCTTTTTTCTTTTTCTCCTTTTCTTTTTCTTTTCCTTTTGCACTATCAGGTATTGGGCCCATGACCTTGCACATGCTATACAAGCACATTACCAGTGATCTACATTGCACCAGCCCCTTTAATTTTTCTTATTTTGAAACAAGGTCTTGCCAAGTGGCCTAGATCAAACTCAAGCTTATAATGCTCCTGTCATAATGACCTGTGTTGCTGGGATTACAGGTATGTACCTCCATGCCCCACTCATGCAGTTTACTAAGTCCAATTTGAACTGTTTTGTAAGGTTCTCACTGTCACTTAATGCTAGCATTATTAATAAGCAAGTATATCATTAATAACCCCTTTAGGAAAGTCTCATCTCAGAAATTAAATATATGCTGCTTAAATTAATTTCTACTCAGAAATTCTAACTTAGTACTAGAAACAGAGTGGCAAAATATTTCCTAAATGAATTATCAAAATTTTTTTTGGAAATATCACATACAGCTGAAGCAAAGGTTGAGAAACTTACAATGAATTTGTCCCTCAAGTCTCCTTGGAAGAAATGACCTGTGTTCTTGGTGTAAATGTGGTTTGTGCTTGTTCAGTGTGAGATGAATTTCAAATGGAAATGATAGCCTACTAAATTCTACTTAGCAAAATTGATAGCTAACATATGTATGTGCAAAAGTTTCTCCTTTGTGGAAATGTATGTGATCACTTGTGTACCTTACCGTGTATCAGAATTATTTTGACCATAACAGGGATCTGATAGGCTGTGTGACCCAGCCTAGAAACCTATGAAAGATTTAGAGGTCAGAGGTCAGCATTTTGGAATACGTCATGTGTGCAAATGTGTGCCTGCCTTGTATTGATAAAAACTTCAGAATGATTACTTTGGCACTTGAGTCTCTCTAGTCTCTTTCTGGAAACCGTGAAGAAGACAGACAGTCATTTGTTCTAAATGATGTAGTTGCCAATGGAAGACCTGAACATCTGATGCTCTAAATCTCTCGCGGCACAATGTTGCTGGATGTTGATAAATTTGTTCTTTGTAAGCCCAGCCTAACTACACCTTTATTGCAGCTGGTATTTGGGACATGGGTGAGCAAACTGTAGGGTGCTGGTCAGATCCATCCCATGAACTTTTTTCAGAAATGAAGTTTTATGGGAACACAGTGCCTATGTGTTTATGTTTCACCCGTGGCCACTTTCATGCTAGAGTAGCGGAGTTGAGTGGCTGTGACGGAAATGGGATGGATGGCACAACCTACAGCGTTCCTTGTCAGGCCTTTTGGGAAGACTTACTGACATCCAGTCTAGAATGCTAATTATGCATAGAAATCCAAATTTGTCTTAGATAGAATAGGCTTTGTAGGCATGCAGGGGACCCAGGAGTATATTTAACCCTAAACTGTTGTTTGACTAACAATCAAAGCTGTGACTCAGAAAGTGAGGAAGATGTCCCCAAAGAACTTGCTGAGCAAACGCAATGCACTGGGGACTGCAGGCGTGGAGCTCACCCTCTGCCATCTGCAGTTACATGAACCCTTGGGTCTTTGTTTTCTTGTTGATGAAATGAGCGTAACAGTGATCCTTACTCCTAAGGTTGTGAGGTCATGCATTTGTTTCTAGCAATTGTTTGTGAATACTCTATCAGTGATAGCTGTTGGAGTTGTTTGCTGTTGCATGGCTAGTTGGGGCAAAAGTCCTGAGTTCAGCTTCCCTGATTTCAAATGCAGTCCTCCTTCAGCTATACTGTCTGTTCTTCTGACATGCAGCGAAGCGTCGTCAGATTCCTCCTGTGAAGCAGGCGTTATTAGCTGTGCTTCTAATATGCAAACTCGCTCAGACTTCTCCAGGAGTCAGATCACGTTTCATTGTTTTTCTTACTTGTTATAAAATGGCAGATGATAAATTCCTGAACAGTCCATGGTCAGACACATACTTTTGTAGTTTACATAACTTACTCATGCTTTTTTCCCTCGTTTTGAAAGGTGATATTTTTAATGCTCTAGATTGAGTGATATTGAGCCAATAAGTATATAATGGATTAGAAATATATTTTACATTTTATTCTCTAGTGATAAATGAAACAAATGTTTCTTTTCTTGTGGCATAAAATTTTGCTAACATAACCTGTAGCAAAATTGACTTACCTATGTCTTCTTTCCCCATAGAATATAAAGGAGAACAGCTTTTACTTAAGGCTGTCAACATGTTTACTTACCTGATGAGCTTAAACAGGGTCAGGGGAGTCATCTCATATAAACCCTAAATTTTTAGCTCTAGGAGTACTTTAGCTTTTAAAAGCAGTTAACTTGTCTGGCAGGTTTCCCACCATATATCCCGCCATTGGCTGTAGGCCACCATGAGATGCTGAGCACCGTGGAAATAATTGGACTGTCGCGTTTGCTAATAGAGTGAGTTTGAGATACATTGGGGGAGACAGTTATGAAAGTGTTGGCTGTTAGAGTTTGACCATCTCGTCCCGGATTTCAGCATTGATCTATCATCGGAATACGTGTAAGCTGTTCTTTATTGAACAACACATTTATATTTAGCCCTTTCCTAAAATGCCAAAGTTCATTTTTAGAGCCTCTTTAAAATACAGTCTTTCTTATACAACATGAAATATAATTAACTGTGGTTTCAGAGGACTAACTAATGAGTTTCCTGGACTAGGCACGTCGAGGATCTTTAATCAGTTTAACCGATGAGTAAGCAGGCCAGAGACGGGAGCAGGGTGCCTGGTCTGTGAGCTCTGTTCTGTGCCCTCAGACCCGGCTCCGTGATGATTAAAAGCCTCTTCACCAATCCAGATTGTGACTTCGGAGAGAAGAAGTCTTACATTGTGTGGCTGGGGTGTAGAGGGTCTCTTCTACCTCGAATTAAATACTTGTGCTTTTCCTGTCTCTTTTTGAATGATTTTAGGTGAGCCTCTGTGGTCATGTTCTTAATTTCACCTTCATCGTCTCATTTCACACCAAGAGTCCATGTGTCCACAAGGCCAGGCTGTCTATCGCAAATTCAGTGAGGAAAGTTTTACTGATGCGCTTTTCCCACTTACAAGTTTGGGACCGTGACAGGTGCCACTTGACTAGCAGCTTCCTGTGCTATTGAGAGGGAACTTGTTTTCTGCAGATGAAAGCTGAGACGTTCAAGTATTTCCGTTAGGGTATTAATCTAATTGGTGAGCGCAAATTTGAGGAGAATTACGTATTTTGAATATCCTGTTTGATAACTTTTAGCATATATTAATTTCTTTGTCCTTTTGACACTTAGCTTCATTTGTAAGCTGAAAAATCTCCAGCTTTTGTATTTAAGGAAGGTAAACTTATTGCCGAGTGGTGAATGAATGGAAATGAGGAAAGGAGCTGATGGGAATTCTTCAGTTGTGCTCCTGACTGGCAGGAAAACCACAGACACGCACACCCTGAGACTAAGGTGCTGATTTATTCGGTGAGGCGGAGTAAGTTACTGGGGTGAGAAGCCAGACTAAGCTCGGACAGATGCAGCGCTTCAGTGTGAACCTTCCTGGCCCAGAGTCAGTCACCAAGGAGGCTCACCCAGCAGGCACGCCCCAACGTGTGGCCTAGGATTCAACATCGCCCCACTGCTTTAATACCATCAACTTGTTCTTGAGAAATACATTGCTGTTAATTCAAAAAGATCTTGTTGAAACTTCACGTTCCTCCTGCAGACTTTCGGCTCTGCTGCTTCTACACCCAAACTTCACGTTGAGGCAACGCCCCACCCGTGGGGGGAGAGCTGGGTCAGGGCTCGGGACACCTGAGGAGCACCTGCCCTGAGCTCACTGTGACTTCAGAGAGCACACCTGCCCCAGACATCACATGCAGAACCCAGAGAGGAACTAGCAGTGATGAGTACTAAGCACACAGCATGGGCCTAATTTAGCAACACTGAAAAGATAGTATAACTTCAGTGAAATCATCAAAATACTGTGCACTTTTATATAGTGATTTATTGTACATTCCTGCCTGTGAGTTGTATATTTTCAGCAACTCTGCCACCCATGCAAGTCTCTATGAACATGCAAATGTGTCTGTGTGTGTCCAATACTTCTCATGCACAGAAGTGTAATCTTTATGTTTGGACAAAACTGTGATCATGCTGGTTCATGATTTCAGATTCCTTGTTGATTTAAAAAAATAATACAACATAAGCAGTGATCAATATTTAAACTCATAAATATGTGATATATGAAAATTACACATATTTACCTTCTGTTTTATAGGATTCCACGACAGTGAAACAAATTTAATCCATAAGTATTGGGAAGTCTACTCTGTGAACACATCAAACGTAAGATAGGTTATGCCTTCAAAGTGTTTACCTTCACTTTAGGGTGATAAAAGTTTGTGTGATAGAAAAAAACAAATGCAAGTTCCTGTTTGTAAATCCTGAGAATTATCAGAGGTACCTGCGGAGGAAGGTGGCATTACCTTGAGCAGAGTGCCCATGAGGGGCAGAGGAAGGGACAGAAATAAAGCACAATGGCAAGGCACACGCTGGTCGGGAGGATGAGTCGCAGTAGCTGCAGCAGCGTGAAGCTGGAGGGCAGAACTGGAGTGAAGCCCAGGGTGAGAGGAGAGGCTTGGCTTAAGGGGAGGGGGTTGCCACCCCCACTCGGCCTGTCTGCGGGTTCTGAGTAATTACTGGTGACTTCAGCCAAAGAGCAACCGGACCCAAATCATCTTGAAATGTCTTAAATCCCAGCAACTAACTTTAGACCTAACTTGCTTCATTTAAAATTCTTCTGTTTAATAGACTTTCTGGTTTAATAATAATTTTTCTTCATTTTTTCAATGAATGCTGTTAAATAATTACGAGTGAAATACTGTGCTCAAAGTCAACTTTTTCTTGTTTTATACCTTAGCATCTTTGCCAGCAGTACACATTGCTGGAACTTTCAAGGCTGTGGCTTATGCTAATGTGGCCCGTTCTTCACACTGACTTTGATTTCTTGGAGGACTTTTAAAATCTCCCCTTAAATGGTGTTTGAAATGCAGTTCTCTAAGAGATGTGGCGGTGAAGAGGTTGCTCTCAGAATAAAAGGACAAATGAAACCTTCAGCAACTCTAGAATAAGAGTCTATTCAAGAGAATCAGCACTGCGGAATTTCTCTAATGAAGTAATTATTTCAAGCTGTGTTTCTTAAGGAATATTTAGTAATTAAGCTTATGAGCTCTTAATGAGAACAAAGTTAAAATAAAGCACTGTACAGCATTCTCTTGACTGTTACAAAGCAGCCGCAGAGCACGGACGAAAGGCTGTGACCTTGAAGGCCCTGTACTACTTTTACACTGTGAGCGGGCCTGGGCGACAGCATTCCTGCTTCCGCCGTGGCCCTGGACAAAGCCACTACGCAGGGAGTTTGTCTCCAGGGCACTTGACACCCCTTCTCTATCATCTGCCCACCTCGCCCTCACTGCCCGTGCATTTTCCTAAGGAATACGATCGATCTGACCCTCTGGCCTCCTGCTCACACACTCCTAGTTTCCATGGACCAAAGCTTTGGCTGACTTTAATCTCCCTTCAAATGTAATCATGCGGCACAGGGCAATGATGAACACCGGGACAGCATGTCAATAAATGCGTGTTCTCATCTTGTCACCATGGACAGCTAATCCTTTACTCCCCACGCACGAGTGCATCTTCTGGTGTCACACAAGGTGACTGACTGATGTGTGAGCTTTTGGGTCACTGTCATCTCACTGTGGGCTCCAACGGAAGTGTAGTTCCCAGGGGCAGAAAGTGTTGGGCCGTCCCTCGGCAGATCCCTCTGGCGTTTCCGGAATAACCCCACTGAATGAGGTTAGAAGCCAGCAAGGGCTGTGGGCATCGTAGGCACTAACACTAGCTGGGAGTTGCTTTTCTCCCCTCGCTTAAAGGACTCTTGCTGAGAGGGGAGGGGAGGCACAGTGCTGATGGAAGAGACACTGCAGGTTGAAGACGGATGAAGGGGCTATAAGCCAAGCTGGAGAAAGGGGAACTGCAGCCGGTGGCAGTGGTCCTGGACTGCTTAAAAAACCATTGTTGAGTTGCAAGCTTTGGTTAAGAAATAGCCCTGGCATCGGTATTTAGCACAGAGTGTTCAACTGGGTTTACCTACAGGGTTGGAAACGTTAGCCAGTCACCTGGGGCCAGATGACACTTACAGCCAGGGTGGCTGTGGTCACGTCAGCTGGACCCCAACAAGCCATCAGTGCAAACTTTGCCCAAGGCCTGGGGTGCAGTGCAGCGCAGAGTCCCTGCGTTCAATCCTCCTGTTATGGTTTGTGTCTGGATGTCCCCCCAAAGCCTCACGTAGTCATGGGGTGCAGCTTTTCCGAGGTGGCTGGATCTAGAGTTTGTAAGTGATTCACGGTCCAATGTTGGGGTTAGGGTGTGAGTGCCATACCTGCCCTGCAATGGGTAGCCTGCATACACTGTACAGGGGCAGGAAAAGCCTTGTCTTTTTTTTCTTGCTGCTTTTGCTGTCTTCTGCAGCTGTAAACGGTTGTCCCTCTGCCATGTGCCACCTGCCTTGGAGCCAGCCGATTATGGACTGAAACCTCCACAAACTAAGCTACATAAACCTTTCCTCCCTTTAACTTCAGGCATTGGGTATTTTGTCTCAGCAATGAGAGAAAAGTAACTAAGACCCCTCAGCTCTGCAAAGCAAAACTAAGCAAAACCTTATATAAACAGATCAGATTAAATAGGTAAACATTTTTTCAAGATATTTGTGAGAATATGGTAGTTCTCTACTTTTTTATACAGATACATTTATGGAACAGATTTGAAGTCTTTCTGAATATAGTTTATAATCAACCAGCACTTAATGGATACTTCACACTTCAAAGATGATACTGATGTATTCATCCGGGTATAACTGCTCTTAAGCCGTTTGGTTTGGGATGTGAGCTACAGAGAACTGCATTGCCTGTTAGAATCCTTCATGGCTGAAATGTTGTGAGGTAGCTTCATCATATTCCCATTTTCTTTAAAGTTTCATTTTAAATAAAACTTAAATAATAAAATCATTTTCAATTTAAGATACAGAGGAGGGCTAATTCTGTAAGACAAGTTGAAACTACTACAGTGACTTTGGTAGTTCATGGAGTTATGAGTGTGTTGCTCAGGAAGGCCAACTGAAAGGCCATCTCTGTTGGTTATTTTGCCTTATTTACTGGATGGTGGAACTGTTAGTAAAGTCACAACATTAAGAGAGGGTTCATAAAATTTGACTAGTATTTAATGGAAAAGAAGACTGTTAGTAACTACCCTTTAAAGTATTAAAACATTGACATTTACTAAGATTGAAATTTAATTTTTATTTATCTATCTATTTTGTTTTTTTTTCTGGTACCAGAAATTGAACTCATGACATTGCACTTGCCAGGCAGGCACTATGCTGCTGAGCTAAATCCCCAGCCCTAAGATTGAAATTTAAATTCAATACTTTAAAAGAAGGCAAACTTCTAGAGCTGTATTTGTGTGTGTACAAATGCATTTGTACACATGGTGGGCAGAGAACCCAAGCATTGGAGAGCGATCTGGAAGCAGCCATTGAAATGTAGAATTCACGCACCTCCGACTCCCGGTCTGCTCCCGGGAGTCAGTTTTCACAGCGATCATGGTACCCGGGAAGGACAGCTTAAAGATTTCTCAATACTGTGATGATGAAGTGAATATAGACAGATGTCCACGAAAGGAGGACAAAATCAAGCCATCTTTGAGAGTGAATTTCTTAGGGTTGAATCTGCTCAATTCAAATTTCCACGAGGTGCTCTGGGAGGAAAGAAAATACCGGTGTGGGACTCTTTTATGCTAAAGAAAACCTGGATGCCTATACATAAGTATCAGCAAATTGTTATATGCACACAAAGAAAAATGAAAAAATAAAAACTAGATTGCTTATCTGAATGTGATGGAAGGTGTAGTGATTCTGATGTGCTTGGAGAGGAACGAATGCACACACACACACACACACACACACACACACGCACGCACACACTCACACCCAGAAGAGGTGCAGGGAGATGGCGCCGGGTGACCAGGTCAAGAAACACAAGACCCGCAGGGTCAGATCAACTCACTTTTAGCTTGACCATTACAGAGGTTCTTGCACATTTTTAAGCCGTCATGCCTGTTCCTACCAAGGGATCTGCAGGCCAGTGGGAAGTGCCAAGACGAGCTGCTCCTGACAAACCTGGACCCTGGGGACCCAGCGAGGGCAGTAGGTGCATGAGGCCAGCAGAGCACGGGAGAATCGGAGGTCAGGGCGAGGGAGCCAGAGGGACTGAAAGGAAGGGGCTTGTGTCTGCTGAGCCAGCCAGCGGTCTAACAGCGGTAGTCACAGAACGCGCGCTTGAAAGGGCAGGGCAGGGCAGGGCAGAACACTGTTCGCGCTCAGCAGTCTTCAGGGCACCGGTAAGGGGACAGGGAGGCAGGGTGTGTCCTGTGAGCACCTTCTCGGCCTGGCCCTTGAGGAAGTGACACACTGGCGCCTCTCCTGAGACAGGGCGGCCCTAGGGTAGACAGAAATTCTGTCATCTATGGCTGGTTGACATCAGAATTTAAGGTTGGTCACGCAGAAATTTCTGTGCTGTGGTACGAGGCACCGTGGCCCCAGGGTGATGAGCTGACGCCGGGACGGTGATACCCACAGCACTGAATAATCAGGAGCCGCCGGGCCAGGCGTCCCTGGAGCAGGGCAAGAGAGGCCCGACGGCGGGAGCGGACATCGCCAGTGCCTTGCGGAGCTTGCTGTGGGGATTCTTCGCCTGCTGACTTTTCTAGTCTCTCATGAGAAGAGTGGGAGGAGCTGGATTTCTCTAAGTGTGGGTCTGGCCCTGAGTGTTTCCGGGATAGCAGCTCAGCTGCTTCTCCTCACAGCCGGATGTGAAGGGGCCCTGTGGACCTTCACCAAGAACGCCTCCGGCAAGCGGGAATTGCCTGCACCCGCTGACGGGTTTTACGCTGACCCAGGGGTGGCTGAACATGTGTTTACCCACTCGCTCGAGACCCCGCCCAGCCAGGGTTAAACCCTGGCCCTGCAGGTTCCCGGTTTTCAGAAAGCCCTCAGCTGTCTTTGTACCCGATGCCTGCACCGGCAGCGCTTTCACTTGGACTCCCCGTTCTCTGTCTGTTCGAGATTGACCTCTCAGGCTGACTTCTCTCTCAGCGTGACCCTTCTTCCACTCTTGGGGAAGTTCTGCATGGTCTTTGTTTTTCTGACATTCACAGCTCCAATGCTCAGAGTTGTCATGGGCTAAATCTTTTCCCTCATTTTCTGTTACTCTTTTGGGGTGATAAGTATGACAGACAGGACGAGATACTGGACGAGGAACAGGTGTGGCCGGGTGTGGAGCAGGGGCAGGAGGGAAAGGAAAGAGATTCAGGGACAAGACCAGCTCAGTCGTCCAAGTCGAAGGAGTTTGCTACGACTGTGTTTTTTCATTTGAAAAATACTGTTTGCATTGTCTTTAATTTTCTTTTAATATCTAAAAAGGAAATTGACATTTGGAGAAGTAAAACACTAAAAAAAGTTACAGTAATTTACCTAAACCTGTATAATGAGTATTTTTACTCATTATTGGGTTTACTGTGGTTTGTTTGATCGGCTCTCCTCAGTAGAAAATGTTACTGCTGAGGTTAATAAAAGTACACATTTTTAATATGTGTTTGCATAATTATCTTCAACTTCTGTTTTGACAGAATTTTTTTTGCAGTTATGTAAATTCCTGCAATTACACCAGATGACTCCAGACAGACTCATATTTGTACAATTAAAAGAAACATACTTTTTTTAAAAAAAATAAACATCAACAAATGAAAATGAAATTAAAATGTAAACTCAGTTTTTCCAAACTTGAGTTTGCAAAAGCTGGAAACTTGGGCGCAACAGGAAACATCTTCAAAAGGCTTCTGGCCCAGTCAGGACCCGCGGGGCCCCCCACCTGCCAGGTAAGGTGTGTTCCCTTGGCGACGCGCCCAGCATCTCCTGCTCACCCTGGGGCTGGGAGAGAGTGGGGAAGCCAGCCAACTGGGTTTTGTGGAGTTGTAAGTCAGGGCAGTGACCAGGCGCGACTTCGTGTCATTTTCTGTAAAGGCTCTGGGTGGTCACTGCTTGAAGTAACTACTGGCATTATGGTGGGCGCGCTGGAATTTGACAGACTCCGGCTTGTGCTGTCCCCCTGGTGTGCCGCCCCTCTCGAAACACCTCCTGTCTCCTCACTGTTCCCAGGTTTCCTTCAGTGGTTTACAGCGTTCCCTGTCCCAGGGATGCAGTTGGAGAAACCACCAAGCAGTGACTCCGCCTTTGTGAGCTGTGTCTGACTCGGTAGTTCTATTGGTGTACAATTATTTTCTGGTTTAGTTTATTAGTGCCTGTGCATGGTACATGTTTACAGTCACATGTATCCCACTTCCTTGTTTTCGTCCTTTACCCTTCCCACCTTTTCCCTCCCTCCATCTCTTGACTCATTTCCTCTTTGGGAAGATTCGATCTCCCTACTTCTTATTCTCTACCTTTTGTTTTGTATTTATTTTTACCTTGGGTTTCTATGTAAGAGAAGCAATAATATTTAAGCTTGTGTGTCTGGTTGATTTCTCTTGATGTTATGATCTCAAAGAGCATCCATTTCCCTACAGATGGCTCAATTTTCCCCTTCTTCATGGCAGAGTAGTTCTCCACTGGATGTAAACACCACATTTTCTTTATCCGTTCATCTGTTGGAGGACATACAGGTCACTTCTGAGAGTTAGCTCTTCTACACTGTGGTGCTATAACCATCGGTATACATGGATCACTGTACCATGATGTCCAGTGTTCGAGAGGAGAACACTGGATGCTAATACAGTCTGCACAACACAGGATCTTAGGCTCTTGCATGTCCCAAGATCTTACAACACAGCAAATTAGTACTTAGAAAAAGCATTGATTTGATAAAGATTTCTGTGGCTTTCACAAAGGGCAGACTTTGCCGTACCTTTGTTAGAGACATGACTGCCCTCTTTCTTCCTGCTCAGGTGTGTACAAAACAGTTCCCCTGAACTCTTCCTGTGGAAGTTTGAGCTGGGAGAGCCTCCTACCTACACCTGCTGTGTTTCATTGTGGGTTTGATTTACATTGCTCTGGGTATTACTGAGGTTAGAACTCTTCTAACATACTTACTGGCTATTGTAAATCATGTGTTAGTCTTACGTATTTGTTTTTGTTGTTTATAATCGAGTGGTTAATTTTCTGGCTTTATGGGAATTATTTCACTGTGAAGTGACATTTCTGTCAGTTCTCCAGTGTCAGATATGTCTGAGACCCTGGGCTCCTTACTTATTTTATGCAGGCGTCATTGTCCCACTACCTCCACAGTGACTTTTTATATCTGGTCAGCTTGATACAGAGCACACTCAGAAAGTCATCTGACCCATCTGATTCTTCTTCAAGTGTTTCTTCAGTGTTCCTAGTTCTTTGCTTTCATGCACGAATTTTCAGGACCAGATTGTCAATCCCTAACCCAGACTCCAGATGAAAGCTCGACAGCTCTTTAGCATTTCATTGAACGATTGAAGGACTAAGGGAAAATCAGCATTTTTATAACAGAGAGTCTTCCAATGTATTTCATTACTGATTTTAAAAACTCAATAGACTTTCATGTGGAGATTTCACACAATGGTTGATATATTTATTCCAATGTGCTTAATATTTTCATGATACCCTCATATTTTCCAAACTTTAATTTTCAAACTGCTTGATATGATGAACTGGAAATGATTTGTTCAAAACAACCTTCTATCCAGCAATCTATTCTAGTAATAATTCCTTTAGATCTTCTTTAGGTACAGCCATTTTTGCTGTGATTGTACCTAAAATTTCACGTTTAACTTTCTAATCTTCCTGGTTTGTACCTGTTTAAAAATCAGACATATATATTTAATTTTTTCAAGTCCTTATTGTGCGTCATTTGAAATCATTGTTTTTTGCACCTTCTCTTAATGTGGGAAATTATATAGATTTATTTTTAAATATTAAACAGTTCTTGAATTCCTGGAATAAATCTTACTTGGTCATAATGCATTGTTTTTTTCAATCCAGACTTAGTTCTTTAATATTTTATTTGTAATTTTGCATTGATGTTACTGTGAAAGATTGGTCTCTGTTTTTCCTTTCTTATAATATATGTCCTTAATTACATATCAAGATTACTCTGAACTCATTGAATGAATGGGAGAATGTTTATTTTACTTGTTTTTCAAAGTTCGCATAAAATTAAAATGACATTTTTCTGAAAACATGGTGGAATTTGCCTGTGAAACTGTCAGGCCTCATCTGTCCCAGACAAGTCTGCACTACTGCTTTAATTAAAAAATATTATCAGAACTCCCCAGGCTTTCTGTTAATTCGGTAAGAGGGTAAATTATATTTTCAGAAAGTGTTCATTTTGTTAAAGTTTGTAAGAGCAGAAACTTAATCTTTCTTATTTCTTTATCTTAGTTGTGTGCTTTTCGTTATTCAAAATGCTGTCTATCTGTGCCGTCCTTGTCTCTCTGCTTCCGAGGCTGTTACAGATTGTGTGACTCCTTGGTAAGCAGGTCATGCCTGTGGTTTCTTGTAAGTTTTGCTTTCAGTGAAAACTCCAGTGGCCGCTTACCAGTTCCTTAGTTCTCGGCTTCAGACTTGCCATCCTGGTCTGACCGGAAGCCTGGGTTGGGTCCGTCGGCAGCGGGCATCCTTCACCTCTGCCAGCGCAGAGCCTGGAGGACCCCAGGGGCACCGTGCTGCTTCCCAGGGAGGGCCTCGGCAGACTGCGGTGCAGGTGGCTTCGGAGCCCCAGCAGAGCTCTCTGCTGGCGGAGTGAGCCGATCCCCTGTCCCCAAGAGACAGCTGTGGACAGGTTCTGGGCAGCACATGTGCCCGCTCCACACCCACGTCCCACCTGGGTCCAGTGAGCCATGCCATGCCTGCCACAGGCCACAGCCTCAGACGGGCTCCTCTGTGGAGCTCCTCCATGGGCTCTTCCCAGGCTCAGGGGCTGGGCTACTGCCAGGTTTGCCGTTCTCATATGAAACGAGTTTTCCTTCGCTAACCAGCCTTGCTACTCCAAGCTCCTCTGGTAGCTGACAATTCTGCGTCCTCTCAGTACAGTCTCCTTCCCTTCTCCTCCGGGATGTGCCAGAGCTTCTCCTTTTTCTCTTATTTCTAGGTATATAGTTTTCCTCCAGTTTCTGTATGGTTAACTTTTGGAAAGGTAGCTAGCGCCCATTTTTTTTTTATTCTGGCAGAAATTAAAGCTCACTTTTTCCTCTCTTAATTCAATATATGAGTAACTATGAAATGGAAACATCTAGAAAGTAATTCCTAGATTCACTAGGTTAAGACAATAGGAGAAATAGGCCAGGTCACCTGCCAGGCAGTGTGTTAGTATAAATATCTAATGCATTGCAACTTAAAAAACACATAATTGTACGTAATTATTACAGCTTATTTTAAAATTCCATAGAAATAGAAAGTAGGCCATTTGAAGTCCTTTCGGGATGAGATGTGCAGAGTCCCAAGCCCTGGAATATCGCCGCCTCTCCTGCTCAGAAGGGAAGTGTCCAGATCGTCACCCCCGTGCGCGTCTCGGCCGGCATTCAGGACGCGCAGGTGCACACGCCGGCCGGGAGCTGGGGCAAGGAAGAGGCCCAGAGGCTGAGTGCCTGGAGCCGGGGTGTGAGCTTCCCACCCCACCCGGAGGAAGCCCGGGAGCCTCTGAGACGTGGAGAAGAGGCCGGGCCTCGGGAAGGTCGCGGGCCTCGGCGCTCGCTTTGGAGAAGGGGAGCTCTTTCCCCAGAGGGGTTCCTGTGGCGCCTGCCTGCGTGGGTCAGCGGCGCGGGTCAGCCTGCGGGTGTCACCCCACCAGAGCTCAGGAAAACGTGGAAACCAGAGCCCCTCGGGAAACACTTACGCCAGTTCCCTGCTGGGCTGCTCTCACATAATCGGACCACAGCGCTTCAGAAGGCTCCTCACAGGAGGCCACGGTGAAAACTGCGCTGTTCCAAAAGGTCTGAAAACGGCGAATGATTTGCTGATGCGAGAGCTGATAGGAAACGGCTGGCACGCTGCGTAAATCACGGAAAGACCGTGAGCAAAGGAGACGAGGGTCGGGGTGGGGAAGCGCTGGCGCTGGCCTCGCCTCGCTGCTCAGCCGGCCCCTCCAGCTGCGAGCCCGAGCCCGGCTGCAGGGTCAGGGCTGGCGATTCTCACCCAGCGCCGGAGCCTGAGTCGAGGGTCCCTGTGCTGCTTCTGTTGTTTGGTGATACTATTTTGTTTCTATGTCTTATTCTCCTCATTGCCATTAATTATGCTCAGATTTAAACAGAAGTTGACCGTTTTTACAAAACTGACATGAGGCTCTCCAAAGTCCTGTGTTTCAGGAAGTTTTTCTCCTAACACATTTTGTGCCAACTTCTTGCTTTTTCAGAAATTCTTGCTGTTTCTTTGGAACTGTCATTTCCATGTAAACAGAGATTCTCCGTTCCAAAATACTGTGAAATGCCAGGAACGATTTTATTGTTTTTACTTTATGGGATTTATGTTTGGCAGAAACTCCATAATCTAGGGGCAACATAATAGCAAGTTCACAAGTAAACGTGTCATCACTCCGGGGAAAGACACTGTGCCTCAGAGCCTCATGCCCGTGGCTCAGGTGTCTCTACAGTTTTGAGAGATGTGGCTTTTTCCTTCTACCTTCCAACAAAACCTAGTTCCAGCAAAGGAAGGATGTGTACAGCTGCAGCTGGGTCTCCTCTGGAGTGAGGGCAGGAGCTTTCTCTCTGCCCTGCTCCTGCAAAAGCCAAGCTGGGAGGCAGACAGACCTCCTGGGGACAAGGTCATGAACATTGGGGTACGAGCCCTGGATGCATCAGCTGGAGATGGCGCAGGTGCCTGGAGCAGGGCCTGCCTGGAGCCCAGCCTAGGAACGGAGGGATCGGTGCGAAAACGTCTGTCAGGACATTGCTCAGGGACTGCACCTTGCTGCCTTGGAGAAGAGGAACAGGACTTTTCTAAGGGACAAACACTGCCTGTGTGTGTAGTTTCACCTCACCCCAGGACATGTGCTGTCCCTCACACCCCAGGAAATAGTCTCAGCATCATGCAGCATGTAGGGAAGATGCATAACTTACAGTCAAGCCGCTGCTGTCTGGATTTGCCTCCAGGTACCACGGAGACCCTGACCCGGGACTCTCGGTTCCCAAGCCCTGATCAGCTGGCCACGTGGAGCCACCTTTCCCAGGCACACTCAGCCCAGGGCAGCCCTTCTGCCCAGCCGAGGTGGAGCCCACACCACCCGCATGGCTTCCTGGGCAGAACAGAGTCGGGGAACTGAGACTGAGACCCCTGACCCTGCGCTATCTGGAGAAGGCTCTTGGGCTGGTGCCACCCCTGCCTGAGGGGCGGACGTCTCCAGTCGCTGCTTCTCATCAGAAGAGACCTGCCCAGCAGGCAGGAACCCTGTGCAAAGGAGTCACTGTGCAGCCCCTAGCCACCTACAAGGCGGTCACTCGCGGTGATGACTGCTGTGGGCCCAGCGAGGGTCCTGGCTTGGCCATGCCCGGACGCTCTGCGAGCAGCTGGCCGTTTGCACCGGCACACACTGTGGCCTCAGCTTGCTCAGGAAATAAACACAAAAAGCAAAATTCACGGCAAACTTTCATTGAGTTTATTTTCTCTAATTATGACACCAATATTTAAACAAACTTAAATTTTAATTGGAGAAACAAGAAAAATCTCATGCAGTTTTGCACTGAGAATGATATGGATGGGTCATTTAATTTTCTCTTCAAAATGAATTCAGAACCCTGTCTTCTGGCCTTGAACCCAGGATAGATTACAGCAATAAAAGGTTCATCAACGCCTGCTGAGGATGGGAGTGAACGGAGGGACTTCTCTGGGGCAGGCATAGCAGTCCTTTTAGAGAATTAAACAAGATCAGTTCATTTACCTGGTAGCTCTTGGGTTTTTCATGTAGTTTTACCTGAGCACCTGCAGGATTGTTTTGTTATTTGAAGGTAAGTATTTAGTGTGCTGGTGAAGTATTTAGTGTGCTGGTGAAGTATCTACTTTCTTCCATTCTCCCCGAATGTCCAAACACACTCTCAAGTGTTAAATGTTAAACACTTAACAGGATCTTTAGCTATGCCATTACCTTATAATACTCAGATATTCAGAAGGGTCTGTGAAGAGAACAATCCACATAGCCTTCATAGAATACTATGCCACATAGTAGAAGTTATGATGCTGATAATAATAAAACAATAAACTTGCACTTGAACTCTTAAAAGTATATCCGAGATTATAAGACAGAGGGAAAAGAGGTGAAGGGAAGGCAGGAGCAGCGTGTAACGGGAGAAAGCAAAGCGGTGGATTTGGAGTGGACGCCAGGCTGGGATCTGCACCCGTCTGCAGGGCATCCGGGTCGTGTTTGTTGCAGGGCGTCACACGGGGCACCGCGAGTCCTCATTCTTCTCTCATCCCCCCTCCCCTCCCCCGCCCGCCCCCGCTGCCCCTTTGAGAAAGCTCGTCTCCCTACCCTCTTTTAGCTGTCTTTTATTTTGCTCTTTATTTATAATTTGGATTTTCTCATACAGGAGAAACCATGCGATGTTGACGCCTGTGCACCTGGTTTTTCTCACTTAACATTATAGTTTCAGCATCTCTCTACAAACGACTCAAGTTTGTCTTTCTTTGTGGCAGAGCTGTGCTCCACTGAGTATAAATGCCACGTTTTCTTTATCTGTTCATCTGTTAGTGGACAAAGGCTGTTTCCAAGATTTAGCGATTGTGAGTTCTGCTGCTATAAACATGGGCACATATGTGTCTCGCTTCTCTTGTGTAGGTAACTATGGACAAGCCTCATAGTTGATGTGAATTTCGTTTCCTCATTTTTCAAATGAGGATACTGCTCTACAGTGAAGGACTGTGACATCACCACACAGTTCAAAAGGCCCAGGGACAGGAAGTGCAGATAAATACATGGCGGGAGCAGAGCACACCTGCTGGGCGGGGGCCTGACACTGAGTAACACTTTGGAAAACTGATTAGCGTCTCCTACTGAATGTCTGTGTAACCTTGGCCCAGAGATTTCACCCTACAGACAGAGACAAATCGGTACTGACATCAGCCAAATCTATGTACAAAATGGTCATGGTGGTTTTGTTCATAGCAGCACATAGCTTAAAGAACTAGGTGCTCACAGCTGAAGAGACATAGTTGTTGAATGGATCCAGTACCAAGAATGAATTCTGAAACCTTCAACCACTCCAGCGCTGCTCTGTGACACTGTGCTGAGTGGAAACAGCCAGGCACAGACGCTCATCCTAGGGTTCTGCTGTATGAATTGCAGGAACAGGCAGGACTGATCCATGATGATGAAGGTGAGAGGAAAGTGTCCAGAATGGAAGTATTTTGTACCCTGATTTTTACCCTGATTTTTTTATATATATACAAAAATCATGCTTGCCCTGTAAAATGAACATTCTTTATGTACTTATATTTTGAGGATGAAAATATTAATGTCCACATCCCAGGAAAGAAGAGCAAATAAGATAATGTGAAATTGTTTACTAAGTTATAAAGCTATGCAAATTTCATACATGATCAATTTCTAAGCTAAATTGCAAAATGTTTGATGAAAGCAAGAATCTATTTTTAAATTATGACCCATTTTATTTTATATACTAAATTTGACCCACCTTGTACCTAAATGCAATCCACTTTTGACTAAGCCTTGTAATAACTTTATTCTTAAATTACCATTTTTATTGTTCCATCAATAGCAGAAAATTTGAATATGTATACTGATTTGTAAATATCAAATATTCACACACAGGTAGTACCTAATATGCATTAAACACTGTAGCAGGTACTGTAAAACAAACTTACATGAGATGTTAGTATGGGGCTGGGCATGGTGGTGCATACCTGTAATCCCAGTGCTAAGGAGGCTGAGGCAGGAGGATTGTCACAGGTGCCAGACCAGCCTGAGCTTCACAGTGAGTTGAAGGTCAGACTGGAATACATAGCAAGACCTTGTTTGAAAAAGCCAAACCAAACCAAACAACAAAAATATCACAGATAAGTAAGCCTTTATCTCTTGTCTTTATATCTTCACATTTTAGTAAAGAATTCAGTTGTGGTCCAATTACCTGAGTTTCTCCAGACAAGATTTATTAAAATGAAAGAAGCCAAATGATTATCAGACATCAAAAACAGAACACTAAATATAATTTTCAGTGATGCAAAATCTAAACTAAACATTACCTGTGCTTTGCTTCTTCTAAGCTTCTCAAAGTTAAAAAGTATTTTTAGTGTTTTAGGTTGAGTATTTTCTAAAAAAACAATATAAACTTCTGAATTTCAGACCATTTAAAAATATATTAAGTGCTAAAAGTATTTTTGAACCTGCACATTGTTACGCAACTTTTACACAATACCATAAATAGTTCTTAGAAGTTTATACATCCCAGGTATTACTTTATAATTATTTAAAATACTCTGTTCTCGATTGTGTATTTTCAGTGTATGTTTCCACCTCCACAGTAGTAATTACTCATTGAGGAGATGTTCATTCATGTCCTCAAACACTCCTTAGCTGGCTACCAAGAGTTGGTGTGGGGCTTTTAGAAGGGAGGTTTCAGCACTTGGTCCTGCAAGTGGAACTCACCCGTGGCTGGGGAAGAGGACCCAGCTCCGTGGGCTGCTACCCAGCTTGAAGGCCCTGCTGAGGGTCCATGCTGAGCAAGGATTTGATCACACTGTGCCTGCAGCAGCTCACCAGATCTTGACGAGACCACAATCACCATTAGGTCTGGTTCTGATCTTCTGGTAGTACCAGGTAAAGTTTCCTGACTGGGGTTGATGTTTCAATCAGTCAGATCCCCAGAGGAGGCTTAGGCCTCTGGACCAAATTATTCTGAGTGTAGGTTTGGCATCACTGATGGCAGGTGTCCTGTAGGAGAGCTTTTGCCAAAATAACTTTGTCCAAGGTGATCACAGCATATCTAGCCTGTCAGACTCTGTTCCTAACAGAGCTACTTCCATCTATAAACAGGGTGTACTCAGCATCTGTCGGGGGTTCATTTTAAAGGCTAGTCAGCTCAAGAACAGTTCATCAGTCAGTGCCAGGTGGTCATGGTATGGTGGACCCAGCTTGGTGGGCAGGTACATGGCAAGACTGAGTGATCCACAGTTATGTAGGAAGTCCAGTACAGCATGTGGCACCTGGACAGTTAGGTCTTGACCTAAGGCGAACTTGTCAGTTTTTTTTTTGTTTGTTTGTTTGTTTTTTATCAGAAGGACAGTGGGAACTATGGTGTGAAGGCAGGGGGATGCGACCCTTAGTGACTGGATCCAAGTATTTGCACAGGTAAGTTACTGGGCACTTCCAGAGGCTAACAGTTTGAGCAAGCATCATCATTTTTGCAAACACAAGGATCCAGATTCTGTGGAAGCCAGCAGCTCCAAGAAATTTGTGGAGTTTTTTCTTGCAAACAGTTTCTACCAGATATTGCAGCAGAGCTTTTGTGCCTTTCCAGCAGGCAGCTTGGGAGTCATTAATTAGAAATGCAGTCATATTTTGTGCTGGGAAACTAGCAAGGCCAGCTGTGAGGGCTTCTCCAAGGAGGGTAAACAAGTTTTTGAACCTCTGGGAGGCTGATTCCAGGTCAGCTAACCTTTGAATGCAGAACTGGTGTCTTCCCATTTAAAGGCAAAGAGGGGCTGGCTGACAAGAGCCAATCAAAGTCAGAAGAAGGCACTTTTAGGTCCAGACAGGTGTACCAGCAGACTGTGGGTGTCAGAAGACTGAAGTAATGAATATAGAAGGTAACCATGGCAGCATTGGCAGCTTGGAGATCTTGAACTGGCTTTAGAGACAAGAGAGGTGTATTTTAGCAGTTTGACAATCTATGTGTATTTTGCAGTTTTGAAACCTCTGAATGTGTGGTTGAATTTTTACCCAAGTCTCTTGTGGCATTGGATGCTGTTTGGTGAAAGTGAAGGTTGTCCCCAAATGGAGTTTCATTATCAGAGGCAGGTGGTCAATGGCTAAATCTCAGGGTCCCGGAGACCAGGATGGCAAGCAGGAAGTGTCTGGAAGGGACAGAGAAAAAGGCTGTCTCAGAGTGGCCAAATCTGTTGTTAGAGCCTCCCTGAAAATAGTGGGAGAGTTTACAAACACTTGTGGCGGTTGAGTCCAAGTGAGTTGCTTCCTGTGACATTCGTTAGCAATGGATGTTGGTGAGGCAGCGTGGTTGATTGCCATGCCCAGAGGCAAATCTTTGACCCACACCTCTGGGAGGAGGGTTTACAGAACTTCAGGATTGCAGTTATCTGTCTCAGGATGATGCAGGCATCATCTTCCTCTCTGGAAACAGTCAGAGTTGAAAGTGCAGCGTTGAATGTGAGGAAGGCTGACTGGATTGGTGAGAAGGGGATGGCTGCTTCTGACTTGAAGAGGAGGTCTCTTCCCAGAAGCAGTATGGGGGCTGCTTATACAAGAGTTCATGTTTGGTGAGATGTCCCCCTAGGTTGCAAGTTTGTGGCCAGCAGAAGCGGTAAGAATCAAGAGTCCCAGTTGCCTGGAGATGCTAACCTTTTACTGACAGAGGGGAATTTTGAAGGCAGAGAGTTCAGTTCTGTTGTTTGCCAGGAAAATCATAGATTTGTCTCTAAAACAGACATGGAAGGTTTTAGGAGTCCTTATCTTTTAAGCCTTTATTTTTTTAGCATCCACAGTCCTCATATCAGGCTTTTGGGTATCAGTGATAACTTTTGATGTGTTGATGGTATTTTTTCCCATCCTTTGAGAAGTGCTTAACTAGGTGGTTTCTAGGCAAGGTGACCTTTGAGAAAGGCCATAGTACTCATTCATCAGGGCTGACAGTCCAGTTTTTCTTCAAAGTGTGGAACTCAGAAGGAATTGCTGACAGTCATCTCGGATAGGTGTCAGATGACACCATTTGACTAGAATGGGAAGCAGAAGCCTCTGGAGGGAGGGTCTCTGTGGCTAAATGCAGGCAATGAACTAGGTGGAACTAGTTGGAACCAGTTCAGTTGGCTGGAAGTACACAAGTTGGGACCCATGGGTGAAACTGTTGTCAGCAACTGTGGCAGCCAGTGAGGGTGCCAACGCGGAATTCTCAGGAAGAATTGGCCTCCTTTTTCCTTTTATTTCTTTGAGTGGTTTGATTTCATTTTTAACTCCTTAATCTCAGAAAAGCCTTTTCTCCTGCAGTCAGGGACTGTGGGTTTTGACTTATTAGTTCCCATCTCTGACTTCCTACAGGTGTGTATTGTGTACCCTTGAATGATGGTGCAACAGACAAAGGGTGGGTGCCCCTCAGAGAGTGAGACCATTCAGATGACCACCTGGTTGCAACCTTTGTGAGAACTTAGGTGTCATTTAGCTAAGGAGGGTGCAAGTATGTCAGTCACCACAGAACTGCAGGTGAGGGCCCAGTCAGCCACCTCAACCAGTGTGCTTTGCAGTCTTGGTGCACAGACAAAGCAGCCTATTGCTTATACTGCCTGTTCTGTTCACTCACACATTCATTCAGCAGCACTCAGAGGTTAAACATTCCAACCCCCTTCCCTTGCAGGTGGTCCTGATTAACTAGAATTGATCAAACTCTCCTTCAGCTCCAGCTGAGCAGGACTGACAGACTGACTAACTGGGGTGCCCCTGGAGGTCTTACTGGAAGCAGGCAGGCAGGGAGATAGAGAGACAGACTGAGTCCTCCTCCTTTTGGGGTCCAAGGTGAGCTGCCTGAGCAAGGAGCGAGGAATCCTCTTTCAGACCTCCAAGAGTACTTGAGAAATCTCTAGGGCATGTCTCTGTGTCAGGACTTGGAGAGGTCCTTGCTCTGTCCTTGAGGGCCACTATTGGTGACCGAAGAGGTTAGCATGGTTGGTCTTCCTGGCTGACACACCAGATGCAGTTCCAAGCAGAAACTACATCCAGAATTTGGAGGAGGCAGATTTATGTTATGGCAATGGGCACTGATTAGGATCATTCCCAAAATATCAGGCCTCAAAGGCCTGGGGAGAGAGATTTTTATGGGGCTGGAAAGGGGGGAGGTACAGAAGTAGAGTACTTAGGTGTCTTTGATTGGTTCTTACAATGTGCATCATAGTGACCAGCTATGCATCACAGTGACCAGCCATTTCTAGGAGACAGAAACAACTGGAACTTCAGCAGGAACTGTCTCCTGGGCAAGTGAAGTATACTGGTGGGAGGGGGGCATTTTTCTGCTACAGCTGCAGATGTAGACTAAGCTCCTGTGGAGACATCAGAGCCCAGAACCACATCCTCCCAGAAGCTAAAATCCAGCTGCCAAAGAGATGTGAAGAAACATTCTTGACAATCTTGCTTTTCAAGATTCTTAAGGACCAAGTAATGGTAAACCAGAAGGAGCAATGACCAGGTTGCATGTTAAAATATTTCTGTCTGACTGCAAGCTTTGAAATGATCACCATTCCATGTATCAGTGTCTCTTGCAGGTGGTTCCTTACACTGGGAGCATTAGGAAATCCTAACACTTCACACAGTCAACGACAGGACGTCTACTTGCTAAATAACAATACTGATTTCAGTGTGTGCTCTGCAAACATTACAGAATTACTTTACTTTAGAAAATTTTGTACAAGTTGTACAAGAAAAATTCTTTGCCTTTCCAGCCCAACTTTATTTCTCAGATCCATCAGGAAATGTCTGTGACCTGGGTGGTCCAGTTGTACTTGAGGTTGGATTTGAGGATGGGTCGTAGGCAGAGAGGTTCTGTCCTCTGGCATCTCCACGTGGTCTTGGAGGACGCAGAGGACAGATGCCACCTATCCTGACTGAAAACAGGAGTTTCACCTTCCAGTTGGAAAGGGATGTCTTCACAGCTCCTCGTCCATGATTCAATCCCGTTTTCTGTCTGGGTTTGTCTGTATCACACTGTTACTATGTGGCTTCTCCCTGGGGCCCAGCACTGTGCTAGTTTACTCTGCAGGGCTCAACTCTTACCACATAAGTAGAATTGAGTCGTATTCAGAAATGAGTCTGTATCCCTTGTCCATAATCCACATTGCAGGAGGCTCTGATGCTGCCAAGACTCAGTGAGGGATCCCTAGGAAATATGTATGTGTGCACAAGCGAACTGGGAGGGCCTGTCCCAGCTCAGTAACAGCAGCTCCCTGTGGGGAAGCTGGCGCGTGACTGCTCCTGTTACACACAACACTGAACAGCAAACTGCTGCAAAGGGATGTTCAGGCTAAAGAGGCTGGAGTTCTCCTTCAACTTTCCCCTCCGTGAAACCCTATGTGTAACCAACTTGGCGAGTTTTACTAAGCCCTGGAGTTGTGGAAGCCCAGCAGTAGGAGCCAGGATGTTAACAGTCGGCCAGTCTATCTTCCCACCTCAACGCCGGTTCTAGAAGAAGCCAGGTGGAAACTGGCTGCACAGTGAGTGCGCTAGAGAATCTGATTTCTTCAAACAACCACCAAGTCAAAGAAAAATGCTGTACTGTGAGACTTTGGGCTTGGCTTCCTACTGCTTATCTTTCTTTCGCTGCTATACACTCTCTTTTGAATTCTTAAATTTGCAATTAGTGGCCTTTCTCTGCTTAGTGACTATTTCGCATGTAATTGGTCCTTAACCAGTCTTAAACTCTTTTATTGAAAAACCTCCAGTGAGGTGCATTCATTCATTGACACTCTGCATTGAAAAGCATCTGAAAGCAGACGTGGATTAACGTTTAGGAATTGAACTGTGGTGCCGGGAAGCCCACGGAGAAATGCTGTGGCCAACAGAGGAAGAGCTGTTGGCTGGCGAAGCAGGTGGGCTGGGCGGGGGCCGTGCCCCCGAGATGGGCAGAGCGGGTAGATCCACCAGCACACAGGAGTTACAGGAAAGGGAGAAGGGTGCGTGGCCTGAAGCACGGAAGAAAACCCAGCCTATGCGAGCCCACGGTGCCCACCCTGCTCTGTGCGTCTCTCCACTCTGCTGCGCCCCACTGTGGCCCTGGATCTGCTCCACTGTCCCTCTCAGGAGGGCCTCTATCTCCCAGAGGTTTGGGGGCAGTGTTGGGGTCTAAATCTTGGGGAGCATTCCCATTTCCTTCCTCCTTTTTCCTCCCTGACTCCTGTCTTCCGCAGTGCCTGGCCCAGGTGTGGACCCTGAGCTGGGTGCCAGCTGCTTCTGTGAGCTTGGCGCTGCCCGCCAGTCACCCACAGGCTGTATGGAACACAGATGGAGCGTGTATGCTTGATTCTCTGCATATCTAGTAAGGTTCTGCAGCTCAATTTGATTGAGACCTGAAGAAAGCATGAAGCCACCAAACTGGTCAGCTGAGGCTGTCAGAACAAAACGTGCATGCACAGGCATCTTCAGCAGCACAGCGGACTGCCCGCAGGCCTGAGGACCCAGCTGTGGGCAGGGCCAGGCCCACGAGGCTCTCCTCGGCTTGGCACAGGTGCTCTGGGTGTGCGTGCTGTGAAGGAGCTCTGTGTCTCTCCGTCTTTTATGAGGACACTCATTCCTCTGGAGCTGGTGCCGCCATTACAGCCTCCACTCGCCTCGTCACTTCAGAAGCATCCTCTCCCCTAGAGTCCCACGTGGGTTTAGGGCCCCAGTGTAGGTGTTTGAGGAGGACAGAGCCCAGGCCGGCCATCCACCAAGTGAGTCTTCACGATCCTGCCTGTCTCAAAGTTTGAGCCCATCCAAGCGCCCATCAGCCTAGCCCAGTGGTGGTGAACCTTCTAGAGATGAGTGCCCATATTACAGCCCAAAACCCACTTATTTATCGCAAAGTGCCCACACAGCAATTGAACCTGAATACTGAGGCTTTAATTTAGAAAAAACAGCCCATACTTTATTATCTTTTGTCTTAAGAGAGAAACAGTAACACACATACCATAGGGTCACCACCACTGGTCTCTATCCACTGGGACCAATTTTTCCATATTAGATAATTTGAAGCTCAAAAAACCTTGCCTTTGCTTATATCCTAGATTATAAAATTTGAACTATAATTAAAAAAACACTCCAGGAACAACCATTAGGTATGTGTTTTACCTGCCATCACGTGTAGTGTCCCAGGTAGCTATGGCTGTGCAACAAACCACACCAAAACTGAGTGACTCAAAGTAAGGATCCCGATATTGTTACTTTGCATACTTTTTGTGACTCAGGAGTGTGGGTGGGGCTAAGCTGTGTGGTTCTGGTGCAGCATCTTTGTATCAGTCTTCTCTGGCTGCCACAGAATTCCACGGTCAAGGAACCAGCAGGATTAGTTTCTGGTAAAGGCCTCTGACTTCTTACTGTGGTCTTCTAAGTAAGGCCTTTCCTCTAGGACGTGTAGAGGGAGAATGATCTCTGACTCATCTTCCTGTTTCTACAGGGACACCATTCTTACTGGACTGGTGCCCTACCCCGAAGAGCTCTTTTCATCTTAATTACTAATGCAAAGGTTTAATTGCCAAACTTTTAGGTTTCACTTCCACATTAGGACTTGAACCTGTGAACAGGGAGGGGCACAAACCAGTCTACAACAGCCTGTTATGTGGTGTGGTTGGACAGTGAAGTGGGAGATCGGGGGGGGGGGGCAGGGCAGCTCCCACTCTTAGGTTCTCAGCCACTGTCCATGTGCGTGTCACCTGTCTGGGCTTCTTGGGCCACTCCTGCGGGATCTAGGCTCTTGAGGGCAAGGGACTGGAGACAGTAAGATGGAAGAATGTGCTATTTTTGTTGCCCTGCCTTGAAACTCCTGTTTAACTGCTTCTGGGTACTGTAATGTTAAGGCAAAAGCCCACCAAAGGTCAAGAGGAAAAACATAAGACTCCGTTGCCCATGAGGAGGAACATCTAAGTCACAAAGGATCATGTGCATTAGTGGTACGATTGCTGTTACTGTGGAAAGTGATTTGTGGTAGGCAGGATCAGATGCCTCAGGCCCAACATAGCCCTAACACAGGAAGATGTCTAATAGTTTTCAGACATGAGTTTCTTGCAGCTTGTGTGCGTATGTTTTCCCTTTTGCACCTTCTCATTGTTTATAATTGAAGTGGATAGGATACAGTAACAGTGGCAGGACTCAAGGGGGACATCTAAAAATATTTCTTTGACAAATGTATTAAATCCAAAATAAACCTATTCTGTGTAACATTGACAATTGACAATGCTTATTGTTTTTAATACTGAATCTCCCTTGCTGCTTATCTGTTTATTTTTAAATTTTATTTAATTATTTATTTGTTGCTTTGGAAACAGGGTCATAGTATGTAGTGCAGGCTGGCTCTGAACTCAGTAGCCCAGGCCAGCCTTGAACTGGTAGTGATCCACTTGCCTCAGCCTCTGAGTGCTGAGCTTACAAGTGTGCGCCACCATGCTTGGCTTGCCTGTGTATCTTTAAATGCACATGATATTAATATTCTCCAGAGACTCATAACCAGTAGGAAGCGTGTATGCACATGCATGTGCACACACGTGCATGCACACACACACATACATGTAAGAGTAGGGATTTGTTTGCACTACTGTGGAGGTTGGCAGGTTCAGAATCCACAGGATGTGCCTGTTAGCTGAAGGCCCGGGGAGAGCTGACACTGAAGGCGGTCTTCTGACAGAAGTCCCTCAGAATATTTCAGGAGCTTGCTTAGGCTCTTCAGCTGATTAGATCACACTCACTCACATTATGGACCATAGTTTGCTTTACGCAAAGTCTACTGATTTGAATATTAATGTGATCTGAAAACTGCCTTCGTGTCAATACCTGGATAGGGTCAGCCAAGCAGCTTGGTCCCATGGCTTAGGCTTGGTTCACACAGGAAGTGAAGCACTGCAGATGCTAAAGACAGTGTAGCTGGTATCATCACTAGAAACATTTAAAAGCTTTAAGCCCATCCATAACAGATATCTCCCTTGTGAGATTATCTTAGATGCCTTCTATCTGCATTCCACAATTTCCTCCAGAATTAATGCTGCATATGCAAGATTCTCAGTGGGCTAGGTTACAAAAATTTACACCTACTACAATAAATCTCAAACCTAACGTCGCGTGGCTTCACACAATGAAACTTGTCATTTACACAAAGCTTACATCCACAGGGTGAGTCAAACTTCAGGCTCTGTCCGAGCGCCTCCTGCTGACGTGCAAAGGGTGTGTGTGAGGGGAAAGGCTGGCTGGGCAGGAAGGAGCCGAGAACAGTACAGCAGTCTCAAAGGAACAGAGAATGACAGATCTCGCTGAAGAACAGCCATAGGCTCAGACGCGGTCATCAGTAGGGACAGGGAATCTTTGGGGAACAGCCTTCTCTCCAGCAGTGAACAGTGGTACCCAGAGTAGTTACAGAACAGGAGCCCTGGCAGGGTTTGAACGCACTGCCCTAATTTGTGCACCGGAAATGTCCTCAAACCCGGAGGTGAGCCTGCAGCAGAAAATTAGGATTGGACAAGGCTGAGAGGTAGGGCCCCCATTCATGGCTTATCAGGAGAGGAAAAGATTTGCGCTCACACACTGCCTGCTCTGTTTCCTCATGCAATACAGGCACCATGAATGGTTGGTCTCCTAAGCAGCAGCCAAGTGAATCTATTTCCTGTGAATTATCCTGATTCAAGTGTTTTGTGATAGCAGTGGAAAGCAAACCAAGACAAGTACCAGCCGAGGGCCATTCATGTCCTCAGTGTCTCAGCTCACTGAGACCTGGTGGAAGACGTGTTCCTCCCCATTCTGTAAGTTAAGTATCCATGAAGCGCAATGCCTCAATCTTAACCTTCTATTTTAGTTTAAGTCTTTAAGAAGAGAGAAGAATCTACTAAATTTCTTTTTGCTGGGAAACAAGAGATTAAAAGTAAGACTCTAGGCTTTACATCAATCACTGGCTCCATCTGGTGAATGTTCCCTTTGATGGCCTCATTTAGAACTTCAAGAGATTTTGTGCAGATTTAAAATTCTCATTACAGCTCTTGCCAAAGCCTCTTAAATGCAAAGCAATCTTAACTTTAAAAATTTAGAAATTGCTGAGGGAGACGTATCATTTGCAGCCAAGAACTGAAGACTGTAAGGTAAAATGGGTCACAGGAAAAGAATTTCTAGCACATTCTGTAAGACTGCTGCTGTCTGAAAATGAAAGTAGTAAGACCTTCGTTATAAGGGTCTTTTCCTACACAGAGCTACACTCGTTCTTCTTCAGCTTCCAGGCGCCACCCCATTTTCTAGGGAGACGTAAAATACCAGCTGGTGCAGGTGCTTTGGGATATTTGCCACTTTCCTTGTTTTGGACGTAATCCTGAATGGACTAGCTTTTATGAGTTACATGTTCCTCCTTCTCTTCAAGCAGTGCTGTCTCCTCCCAAACCGTGTCTTTCTCTTCCAGGAAATTTGATGCCTGTTTCTGCAGTATATTCTATATGGCCACTTTTAATGAAAAAAAAAAAAAGAAAAACACCCTGAAACATGGTTTTATTCCCCAAAAATCTGTCCATTTTACCATTAATTTAACCATGGCCTATCTTATAGCTCCTTATTAGTTCCTGATTTAAATCCTTCTCTGTAATAGCATCTTATTCCTCTTGGTTTGAAGGGATAGCTCATTAACTTAACTATTTCATCTGTGAAGATCATTTCCATATTTTATATAGACTCTGCAATACTTATCTTTTTTCTAAATTTTAATATCCCTTGAATTCATATATGCATACTTTTTCTGTACATTCTCCTGTTTGGGTTTGTAATTCTCACTATCTTCTTTAGAGAAAAAGGAACCATGTAGTATTTCTTTAAAAAGAACAGAAAGAGAAGCAGAAAAGTGTGGAGCCATCCCAGTGATAGATTGGCAATATCTTTGTAATTATTTCTATCATAACTCTTACCCTGATAGCACACAATGACTTCAGCAGAAGATATATGTGTCTAAGTTTTCTTGGGACTGTCAAGCACAATATGCCAGAGAGAGGTGTGAAGCATATTGCTGCACATCCATAATGCCAACAAATTGGAAATAACCTTGTTTAAAAATTCTTCCTCAAAACTGATGCTCTGCTATTTCTATTTTCTATATAAACATGTGGGTAAAGTAGACAAAAGGGAAAATTCCCAATCTGTGATAGAAATGAAAGAAAAGGAACAGGACGAGCACTTAGCCAACACCCTCTTTGGTCTGGCTCTTTCAAACCACGTGTCTCGCTCAGCCTCACAACCACGTCCTGATCATGGTGTGTGTAATTGTTCTTGTCATACATGGGAGGAAATGGAGATTCAGTTCCAGTTGCGATCAGAAAGTCAAATTGAGAATAAGAGGCCACACAGGGCCTGCACCAACCCTGGATGTTTGTGACACTGTGCTGTGATGCATATACCATGTACTCATGGCTCGGGGGCTATCACCACATCACTCATGAGAAGAAGCTCAGCTGTCTTTAAAGATCTACCTTAGCATTGATGAGAGTTCAGTAAACATCATTTACGTGGTCATGATGTGGGTTACGTACAAAGCGACGGTGTAGATTATGCATCTGAACTGAGCCACACATTCTTCTCAGGATGTCATAGATGACTACATTAAAATATCCACAGGGTTATTAAACACCCAGAATCAATTACTCCACGTGTCTTACTGAGTTGTTTTCTTTGGCCCTCTGTGAGAAAGAGAGAAAATGAATTATCATCTCTTCCCAGTTAAGTAGATAAAAGGGAGAATCCATTTTCCTCAGCCTCTTCAACACCTAGCTCCTCTGAGAAATCCACCTTAATGAGTAACCCTAATAATTGAATCTTCTATCATGTGCTTGCTCAAATACTTAATGTACCATGAGACTTTGCACGGTAATTGATGTCTGGTCACTTTGGGTTCTGTAAATGTGTTTGGAACATAATGTATACTACTCAGTGAACTGGCTAATAAGCTTCTGCCAAGCAGCAATCGGCTCCTCAGTGTCTGCACTGGGGACTGAACGGGGGAGGAGTAGGAGGAGAGAAGGCAGTCAGGGCGACAGCAAAACCACAGAGCAATAAGCAAGGCAGAGTGCAGACTTCAGCAAGGGCAGTCAAAGAGAATGGTTTCATGAGCCCAAAGAAGATTCTCGAATAAGAGGAGGGTGGACTACTGCAGTGTTTGAGTGGTGTGGGACCGACAGAAAAGACTTGTTTCCAAGGAAGTGATTGATTATAACCTCATGAGGATGGCGAGCCCACATGACAGGCTGTAGGGGTTGGTGGATGAATTGGGGATGAGAGCAGAGGCAGAAAGGGAATGCTGGTCTTTTAGAAGCTTGATGACAAAGGAGAAAAGAAGCTGGACTGGGGGTCTGATGGGAGACACTTGGTCATTGTTGGAGACGGAGAGGAAGAAGGAGACAGATTGAAGATGAGCAGGAGGAGAGGTGGCATTGGTCAGTGCTGGTCGTGTGTGATCTGGATCAGACTGCAGTTGGAAACTTGGACTTAATTTTCGTTAGCTATGCGACCTTGGACAAGCCTCCATCTTGCTTTTGTTAGATGGGGATAATTTAGGGTTGTTGCAAAGTTTAAGTGCTATAATATTTTAAAATGTTGAGCCTAGTGACTGGCTCACGGTAAACATTCAATAGGTAACAGCTACTATGATGACTAGTGTTAGAAAACTCCTAAGTTGAAGTCATAGGTGAAGGAATTGGTGCCCAAAGAACATAAATACCACTTTTTCTCCCCAAGGATAATGGGCTAGTGATGTTCTAATTCACACTGTAGGAGGCAGGCCGAATGAAAAACTATCAGATGGGTTCAAGTTTTCTTTTTCAAGGAAGTGATGGATGACAGCCTCATTAAAAAGGGAATTATATTATCTATTGAGAGTAAGAGCTTAATAATGTAAGTTTTGATCTGAAGTCCCTTTTTTTCATTTACACAGAAAATTATGAGCTAACAGTGAGTAAAATAATGGGTGGAGATTATTAATGACTCTTAAAAATGAAAGTCACCAATGTTATAATAGCTGGTCTCTACAGCTAGGTGATTTACCACCACGAGTGTGCAACTGTCTAACAGCAGAAATAATAAAACAGGCTCTTTAGAGTTGAGAATTGAAGAAGTTGCCATGATAAAAGTTGGCATGGACATGAGATCTGTGCAGCTCAGTGAGAGAAGGGTTGAGGTGGGGATCACACTAGATAAGAAAAGAAATGAATCTAGTAAGGGAACACAGATTCAACAATAAATTACGTTGAGGTTATAGAACTGATCAACAGCACCAGTTATGAATGGAGGAAGCTGAATCGGAGAAGGAGATTTCAGTAGTTCAGAATTCCAGTGGTATAGATACTGATGATCCCAGGCTTACTGCTCATGGTTAGTAAAGATAAGTTCATAAGAATGGTGTCATCTTTCGTAAATGCAGAACAGGAAATGCTGAGAATCAGGCCTCAGTCTTAATAAGGAGGAGGGTAGATATCAAGAGAATACTGACCACTCACCTTGCAAGTCTACTACATCAACCTGAAGATTCTTATGTGGAAGGTATGGAGTCCCGAGACAGCAAGAGGATAGTTGAGCCAACACTCTTAAAGACATTAATCGTCACATGGAGTTAAAGTGCTGTACCTTTCCTCATGAAGACCAGCAGCTGCGAGGTGGAGCAGCTGCACGGTGCTGTTGACCTGCCTTTGATCCCTGTGTTCGAGCATGGAGCACTGGGTCAGGGGTACACACACTTGGGCAGCCTACAGGAAATGCAAACAAATGCCTAGACCGTGTGCTGATTTCTTCCTGGATGTCAGAGGGAGTGAGCATTGATGGCAGCTCTAAGATCAGAAGCTACAGGAGGGCTGTAGTTTCTCCCATCACCCTCTTATAAGTTTCACCAGGAAAAGAGAACATTTGAGCTATTTCAAAATGGCGCACAGCTAGTACAGAAGATAACTGGATCCAAGTTCTGCAAAGGGTGGACTGCAGTGGGCCTGTGGCATGCTGCCCAGGTGGCCCCTTTATGAGGAGCTTGCCATCACCCCAGTGCCCAGAGGGACTGGCCAGTCAGCTGAGAGTCCAGGCCTCATCAGCTGTTTCCTCCAGCCACAGGGATTTGCCTTAGCAAAGGCCATATTCCCTTCTTGGGGGCAGCCCTGCAGGTCATGATCATTCAAGATGGAGTTCAGGGGACGCAGCCCACTTGCCTCCATCTGAGGCACAGAGGAAGTGCCATCTCAGCCCTAGGATTTCCTGTGTGATTTCCCAATTCTCCTATGGCTCCTATAACAGTTGTTTTCCTTTCTGCCCAATCTATTCCTTCACTCCTCAGAACTCTTATTCCTAAGAGCACGCTTCAGGAAGCACTGGCCCGTAAATCCTCTCTTTAATCTGTGCCCCGGCTGCCCAAAGCGAGACAATGCTGTGCAGAAAGCGACCGTGTGCGCCCTCGGGACATGGGACTTCCTGTTTCTCTTGTAGCTCCACGTTCCGACGTCCAGATCTGGTCATCAGTGTGCCTTTTCCATAAGATTTCATGAAATATCAGAGTATAAAGTTAAGATGTAGAGGAAATAGTAATGAAGTAAATTTACTTTGTATGGAAGTCACGCTTAATCAATTAAGGACTGTTAATGGGAAAGTCAGGAAGAGACCAACATTATGTAGCGTAGATCTGGGTGAGTAGAAGACGTTCTGTGAACATTCTGTGAGCTTGTGGCTACACACATTTTTTTTTAGTAGTATATTATAATTTTCTTTTTTTATTTTAAAGGGAGAAACCAATAAAAATGATACAAAATTTCTAAACAAGATAGTAGGAGAAAACAGTGGTTAGTACATTGGGTAATGCTATCTTCAAAGTAGTTGCTCAGATTATAAGATATAGCATGAAAAATTATCAAACAATATAAGCACGAACCTTTTTTTGAATGAACTAATAGAAATTAGTAATATAGCTACCTTAACTATCCTGTATATATGTATATATTTCCTTTCCCTTTTCCTTTCCTTCCTTTCTCCTTTCCCCTATCCCATTTTTTCTTTCCTTTTGAACAGTTTCTTCCCATTTCCCAATATCTACTGTACCTTTTGGATCTTATTTGCTCTTTCAGCTTTTTACACTAGGGAGACATATGATGTTTACACATGTAAGACTGATTTATTTCACTTATGAGTATGGTTTCAAGGTGCATCCATTTACTTATAAAAGTCTCAAGGTTGTCCTTCTTTATAACTGAGTAGTACTCCATTGTATAAAAATACCATCTTTTTTATTCATTTCTTGGTTTATAGGCATTTGAATTGCTTCCAAGATTTAGCTATTACAAATTGTGCTGCTATAAACATGGGTGCATATATATCTCTGTGGTATGATGTTTTTAATTCTTCTGGGAAAAAATGCTTCAAAGAATCAACAACTGAGATCTCATCTTATTGAAAAGCTTTTACACATCAAAAGAAACCACCAGCAGAGTGAAAAATACCACACAGAGTGGAAAAAAATTTTAGCCAACAGTCCCTCAGACAAAGAATTTATATCTAGAATATATAAAGAATTGAAAAAAATCAGTCTCCCCAAATTCAAAGACTCAATCCAAAAATGGGCACCTGAGATGAATACACACTCCTCAGATGAAGACATACAGATAGCAAATACATACATGAGAAAATGTTCAACATCACTGGTCATTTGAGAGATGCAAATTAAAACAACACTGAGATTCCATCTCACACCAGAAAGAATAGCTATCATCAAGATATCAACCAGTAACAAATGCTGGAGGGAAATGAGGAAAAAGTATACTCTAATATTCACACAACTGCTAATATCCAAGTTAGGCATAATATTCAGTACAAAGATGACTTTCCAGAAATTCACCCTTCTTTAGTTGTATGAATGGGACAAGTTATTTAATTCCTATGAAACTTTGTTTCTTCATCAATATGTTAAGGAAAATGCAGCTATATACATTGATTTATATTTTAAATATTTATTTTTAATTGATGCTGGGTAAATTTATTGCTGTTATTATAGATTTCTGTAAAGTTATTGACCATAACAATACAACTTTATTATTTTATAGTTCTGTAGGTATGATCCATAGAAGGAGGATCCCCACAGCCTTATTATCAAAACCTGTAACTGTATCACCTTTCCTGGCAAAAGGGACCTTGCAGATGTGATAAAGTTGATAATCGTAAGGTGAGATCATCTTTGAGTTTTTTGGGAGGACCCAGCGCATCACAGGTGTTAATGAGAAGGAGATGGTGGTGACAGCGGCAGAGATGGGACGATGAAAGCGGAGGTTGGAGTGGCAGCCTCTTGAAGCGAGGGAAAGATGAAGAAGCAGATTCTTCCCTAGGTTCTCCAGCAGGAAAACGTCTTGCTGTAGCTCCAATCCACATTCTAGTTCTGATGTCCAGAGCCGCAGGGCAGTGAACTTCAATTAGCCTGACTCCATGGTGCTCTGTTACTGCAGCAGCAGGAACCCAGACTCGTGGGTCCAGTGTGACTGGGCACTCCCAACCTGCCTTCTTTTCTGGAGATCCTGCTTTCTTGTCATTTCCAATCTCTAAAACTCACTTACATTCGCAGATCCACTCACACTCTGCCCTCTTCAAGTTCAAGTAATACTGCATCTTTCCCTAGCTGACTACAACCATGAAAAGTTCTCCAACTTTGAAGACTCATGTCATTAGATTAGAAGTGCATCCCCGTCCCCAGATCGTAACTTTATCCTGTCCTCAGAATTATTTTTTCCCTTTGGCATGTGTGAAACACATGCACAAGTTCAGGAGATAAGAATACAGACAGCTTTCGGGATGGAGTACGTTGTCTTGCCTGCTGAATCCACCTACCCTGCAAAGATTAATGCGGCAACATCAGTAAAATGCAAACACATAGCCTGATCAGTGAACATCAGTGGTGCTTTCCTCTCTGGAGATCAAGTTCATGTTTTAATTTCTCTTTATCTGTTTTGACATGTTCTAATTATCATGCCACATAAATTAAATATTATAGGGATTTGGTGGATGTTACTTTAACCTCATTCACTGAAGCTGATAATATGCTCCCTGACTTTCCAAGCCATCTGAACTGAACCAAATTACTGGAAACCTAGGAGAACTTCTGGGTTCAGGAATGACCTCATATCCACATATCTAGTTCCACATGAGAACTGAACAGTTATTTATGAAGTAAATGCTTGAATGAACCAGGCGCTCTCCTGGGTACTGGGAATGGGCAGCCCAGTGGTAGATAAAAAATCCCAGCCTTCACAGACACCCGGCTGAGTTCAGCCTTGAAGGCAGATTTTCACTCCCCACTCCAATTCCATGAGCCATCACCATGACAGATGCCATTATTTGCACACAGAGTGCCTTTCTGTCCTAGTATTGCATTAACTCTTGCTTCCTGCAGTGCTGTTCCTATTAAATATACTTTTATTCAAATTCTAGATCTGTGGGTTTTCACGAAGTTCATGTTTGTACTAAATCGTCAATTGTAAATGTCATTAAACATATATTCAATTAGAGAAATAACTAACTTGTTAGCCACCAGTTTTGGCAGTGTTCCAATTTTGCATTAGCTATTTTGAAGCCACATTTGTGATTATCAAGCTTTACATAGGGCTGTGGTCAGCAGAAACACTGCATTTAATCAATTGTGATTATAGATCAAAAGATGCACGGCCAAAACCTTTCATAAGTATAACAGAATAAAGAAAGCTTCGTTCTTATTCACTGGAGATAAGGTTCCCTTTGGAGAAGGCACTGCTCTTATTTAGTGGAACGAACACAGACGTGTGACTTTAGTACAGGGGCTTGGAAGAAGAACACCAGGACAATTAGACTAAAGGAGAGTTAACGAAGATACTGCAGCAAAGTTACCACTCGTCACACCAGCATTTGGGGTCTTGAGAATAGCGATGTAAGAAGAAAGAGAGAGATAAAAGCAAGCAAGACGAGAGAGTCTGAGAAGCAGGATGATTTGCAAATCATCTAGATCAACAAAGACATCAGATACCAGGTTCTGTGATGCTGCTTCCTGCCCTTCACTGATCCAGGCTTTCTGTGACGTGTAGCTTTTTCACACACAGAGAGTGAAAGCTGGTGAAGGTTGAAATCTTCGTCTTAGTTAATGCAGACCAGACAGAAAATACCAGTGAGGCCCGACCCTTGGCAGACCCAGGAAAGTGAGCAGAGGACATTCTAGAAGAGCACAGTCCTGTCCCCACCATCTCCTCCTCCAGGGCCGGCAGGGCCATGCAGACGGCGGGGCACTGAGCGTGACCTCAAGGTGCTCAGCAGCATTTTCCACGTGGGCAGATGCGTGACACTCAGTCTTGTGTCTTCACCTAAAGAAGCGGACTGGAGATCCGCCGGGTGGGCACACCACGGTGGGAGTCAGTGCTGAATGGTACTGCAGCAGTGGGAACCGCTGCTGTTCATGTTGATTCTGCCTCCTCTTCTTCCTTGTTTGTTTCTTTCAGCCCTAAAGGGCAGTGATCATCATAATAATTCTGTTAAAGATAATACAGATTTACGGGCATGCAGACAAAGAACTGAGGTGGGTGGAAGAATTGATCTTTTCCTGCCACACAGCTGAAATGCTCAGAGACAGCCCACCCTCCTGTTGGTCCATTCTTTCTCTTGTCCATTCCTCCACCTACTCTTCACTACCAATTATTCTTTTTAAAAGTGCTGCTCACATAGGCCTGTAAAAGTGCAGACTACAAAAGTTAGCTGACCCTCCCCATCCTGTCCCTTGGACCCTCCTCCCCTCACCCCCTCGCAGTTCCCTGCAGCTCTTCCAGCTCTTCTCGGGCAGCACCACTTCTTTCAGTCACCTTCTCTGTGTCTTTTCTCCTGTGCACGCCCCACCATCCCTGCTACCGGGTATTTTTATCTCTGTCCTCGTCCAGTGTCCTTGCATTGGTCCATCCCCAGAGATGCGACCGCCACAGGACGATGCCCATTTCCAGATCTGTGCCTTCCATTTCCAGTTTCAACTTGGCTTTGTCAACCACGGGCCAGAACCCGGCCTTACTGGGAATGCAGACACCTAAACACACGTTCAGAGTTGCATCTGCTGTCACTCCTCTCTCAGACTGGCTCTGCTCGGGTAGCTTACTCTCATTTAGTAAGATGTATTTGTCACTCCAGTAGAATCCAGCCTTCCACTTCCCTTTCCCTCTGTGTCCTACTCCTTTCACAAGCCTGTGACCTCCAAACTATTTTGATCATGTACCACCTGCTAGTGAAAAACACCAACCATGCACTCCAACATGGGTTCAGTTGGATATTTCTTGTGTATTATCAATCCATGTACTAAATATAGGGGAAATCTTTTAACTTTTTTTAGATAAGATTAGAAGTTCTAATACTTCCTTCAGCCTCTAGAGTGCCCTGCCACCCCTTTACTGAGGTCCCACATTATTAGGTCTTGCCGCTTCTGCATCCTAAAATTTTATTTAGTTGATCCTTCATTTCTTACCTCTTCCCACAGCCTTGGTTTGCAATCTCATAAGTTTTGCCTGCAAGGTTCTTGCAGCAAATGCTTCTCTTCATGGCTTCCTAGTTCTGCATTTGTGTTCCCCATATATATTTTATTTATTTTATTCAAACTGTACAACTTCCCCAACTGATACCCTTCATTGACCTTCCGCTGTCTGCTGGATAAAACTAAACTTCCATAGCCTACATCCTATGTAGCTGGCTATGTTACTGCTCCATTTTTCTCTATTCACTTTATACTTGAAGTAAATTATTGATGCTAATGTCCCTGCTTGCTGAATTAGGTGTTTTATGTAACTGAGAGAAGGGAACATTATGTCGCACTAGGAATTACCACTTAGCATCTATCTCTCTCCCGATATCCTACCACGTCTGCTTGATCCAAAGCCACCCTTGTCCTGGTGCATAGGTGGAGAGAGAGAGGGTGTCTTTATCTCACAGCAATAATTCTGGTCCCACATTCGACCACCTCATCTCCAGGCCGCAGTGGCTGAGGGCAGCAGAGGCTGAGGGGGAGCTCGTGGTGGGGAAGCAGAGCTGGAACAGCTCTTCTCTAGTACAGAGAGCAGTCTCTGCTAGGAGCGGGCCGATGGCCAGGGCATGACTCTGCATTTCCTGAAATGCTGAATGCCCACTGGGTCTGCTGCATTACTTCCTACACAGTTTCTACCTTTGTGTCACATAGTCCATTCTCAGTAGAAAGATCAGAGTGATCAGGTTACAGTGGAAGTCTGATCATGATACTTTCTCCAAACCCTACGATGGGAGGAGCATTTTAAAAAAATCAGTTTTATAATTTGCTATTGCTTGTACTGATGTACTTTTGAGACAGTGTTCTGTTCTGTAACTTAAAGAGAATTATCAAAGTGTTAAACAGCGAAGACATTTACAGCAGAAAGCTCAGCTCAGTGAAAGCTCTTGACTTGGAGTAAAACCCCAGATCCTTAAATGGCCTCCGCCATCAGCTCTCCAGCACCTCCTGGTTTCCTTCTGTACTGCCCTGTGCCTTGTTCTCTCTGGCCTGGACACCCTGCCAGCCCTGGAGTCTGTCATCCGCTCTCCAGCAAGGCCAGTGCATCGCCACTGCCTCTGCTGCAACACTGGTCTCTTAGGATTTATGTGGCTGTCCCCTTCCTTATCTTCTAGCGTTGGCGCAAATGTCACCTTCTTCCTGCAGTGTATTCTGACCACCTAATGAAAACTGCAGCCAGTGCAGGAGTATTGCACTTTCCAGTGCTCCCCACTCATCTAGAATAGCTGTGTGTCTCCCTCTTCCCCTTTCCCCGACCTTGGAATAAACCACCATATATATAAGAAAACTGCAGACAGTGCAACCAGACACCTAACTCCTTGATTCTTTTCCATATTTCCGTTGTCGCTGTTACGGTTTGGGTCTAGGTGTCCTCCCAAAGCTTCATGGGCTCCACCCAATCAGACAGTGGGTGGTGATGCTATCAGTGTGTGATTGGTCCCTAGCGCATGTGCTGTTGGGAGGTGAAGCCTGGTTGGAGGAGGTGGGTCACTGGGGGCGTGGTCTGTCTCCCTTTCTCCGCCCTCACATACTCTCTGCTTCCTGACTGCTGTGCCGTGAGCTGCTTCTCTTGCTCCATGCTGCCCCCGGCTTGGAGCCGGAGGACTATGGACCTCTACAAACTGTGAGCAAAAAGAAAACCCTTTCTCCTTAAGTTGTGAGTGCTGGGCATTGTGTGTTAGCCACCAGAAAGTATGGCATCCCACTACCATTTTCTACATTTCTTTTTAAAAACGGCACTTATTGCTTAATATGCTGTAACTTTTTCCTGTCTTAGGGTTTTGCTTATTGCCCATGTGCTCTCACTATAAGAGAGACACCATGAAATAAGATATACTTGTGTCTTCCACGGATGCATCTTAGGAGCCAAAGGGTGCTTAGCTCATATACAATCTCCACCAGTACGAGCTGAATGAAGTACTTGTTGAAACACTACATCTAATGCATTATTTTACAGTTGATTCACTTGTCTTCCACAGTAAATTGTAAAATCCATGCTACAGTCTTATTCATTTTTCAAAGCTATACTTATCGTGGGACAATTTAAAGACCATAAAACTCACTGTTTAAAAGTATACAGTGAGTGAAGTTTTTGCTTTGTTTTTATTTTTATTTTATTTTATTTTATGCAAGTGTTCTACCACTGAGCCACATCCCTAGTCCAACAGTGAATTTTGACAGGTGAGTATAGTCATGCAGCCATCACTATAATCAAGACAGAATACATCCATCACTACACAAATGGCATTTGGTTTGCAGCCGATTGCTTCTTTGGAGCCCCAAGCTCTGGCAAGCACTGCCATGTTTGTGACTTTTGTGTTTGCTTATTTTTAAAAATATCATATAAAAAGAACCATCTGGTATGCAGCTTTTCAAATTTGATTTCTTTCACTTCTTCAAGTTTGATTTCTTTCCATAATTGTTTTGAGATTTACCCATTTTATTGCATATTCCAATTGTTCAGACTTTTCGTTGATGCGGAAGTGGTATTCTATGGTGTTTCTGTACCACATGTGTTTATTCATTCACCAGTTAATGGATACTCCAATCTTTACAACATTTGAATATTATAAATAAATATGTTATGGACGTAGAATTCTTTGTATGGGTGTAAGTTTTATTTCTCTTGGATAATTAGAAGCAGGATTTCTGAGACATAATGTAAATACATTATTAACATTATATGAAAATGCCAAACTGTTCTCCAATGTAGTTATACATGCTGCAAGCAATATATGAGTGTCAGCTATGTTGCATTCTGGCCAGCACTTAGTAACATTAGTCTCTTTAATTGTAGCACTTGTAGTGATGTGAACTAAAATCTTATTGTGATTTTTAATTATCACTTCCCTGGTGACTAATGACATTATACATTCTTATATACATATTTATTAAAACTCACACATATTCTGTTTTTTCTTTTGAAATGTTTTTTCATTGCAGTGTTGGGGACTGTATCACTACTTTGCAAATGCCCAACAAGTATTCTATCTCACAGTTACACCTTGAGCCCTCATACCTACTCTTTAGTGGATCACTTACATAAACCTTTTACATGTTTTTACTGGATTGCTTTCTTATTACTTAGTTGTAAGAATTTTACACATATTTTTGGAATGTGAGTCCTTAATCAAGTCAGTTTTGTCAGTATTTTCTTCACCGCTGTGGCCTATTGTCTCATCTTCTTACTAAGATTTTTTGAAGATGAGAGTTGCAAATTTTATAGCTAAATGTATCAGGAACTTCCATTTCTAGTTGGGAATTTTTGTCACAAATGCATTTTGAATGAAAATGTAACTCCCGTATCTATCAAAATGGTCTTATATTTTCACTTTTTTAGTATACTAACGTGGTGAGCTAAATTAATTATTATTTTAATGTTAAACCAAGCTGGTTTTCCCAGAGGAAGTTGACACTGTGATGTGTTACATTTTTTAGGAGTAGACTGCTGGATTTGACTGACTACTAATCATTTTCAAAGTATTTTTATATCTTTATTCATGGATATTTTTCTCTGTAGTTTTATTTTGTCGTAGTGCCTTTTTCTGATATCTGTGATAGATGTGTGTTGGCACAAAAATGAGTTGGCGAGTGTTCCTTATTTTCCAAGACATTGGATCTCAGATTAAAATTTTAGATAGATTTATAGATTCCCTACATCTTTGGTAGATTTCATTCTGTGAGGTAATGTTGGGCTGCGGTTTTCTTTGGAAAGATTTTAATTTCTTTAATAGATACAGAGCTATTATGATTATTATCCTTTCCTTCTGCAGGTTTGTTCATTGCATTTATCCTTTTGCACATCAGTCACATAGAAACTGCATGTTGGCGGCGTCAGTTGGCCCGCTGCATGTCAGCCTTTGTGGATTGCTTGGTTCTTTGGCCATATCTTTGCAAGGAGTGCTTTGCTGATATTTTGTCTCGTAATTTTTGTTGCGTATATTGCCTTGCAGTGGACATGCTTTCCCTCCTGTCAGCCTATTAGCCGGGAGTTAAAACAACCCCGGTAGTTTTGCTCGGTTTGCATTTTTTCATTGCTATAGTTTCTCATCTCAGAGATCTCCAGTTCCTACAGTAGAGAGCTACGGCTGTGTTCTTAGCACAAGTTCTGGGCGTGGGAGGTAGGGAAGGAGAGCTTGTTCTGAGTGTCCCCACTGTCCTCAGATCCATCACGTAGAGCAGCCTTTTCATGCTGCACGTGGACAGGCTTCTGTAAGTGCTTCTTTGCCTCCCCAGTGGCAGAGTGCCATGGTTTTTGACTTGCTTCAAGGACACTGGTGCAGATGCTGGGGAGCACCGCTGTTGTTCTTCTGCTGCAGGCTTAGGCTACTGTGTGTGCTTGTGCGTTCCTGACCCTTCTGCCTGTGTGAGCTCATCTCCACCTGTGTCTGCAGACTCATGGCTACAGTCAAGTTTCCTGCTTCCTTCTTTCTGCAGCAAACTTTGCTTTCTGCTCTCTTTGGATCAGGAGGGTGAGTGTGTTTCCTGACCTCCCTCCAGGGAGAGACATTTTTCCTTAGTTTCAGTGCAGGGTGCGGAGTGAATTTCCTACCCGCCTAGTGGCCCAGCCCTTTTCTTGCGGTTTGGGGCAGGAGTGCTTTTAGCCTTTTCCTAACAGCCTGCAGCATTTATTTCTAACCTTGCTACCAACATTCATTGGGTATAAGAGGGTCAGTGGCAAAGCTTTACTTTGTAAGAGAAAGAAGTCTAGGGCAACTGCTGGGCTTGTGCCAATGCCCTGTGACACAGATGATGGTCACAGCCATCGCCACACCCCTGAGCAAGGCTCTCTCATGTGATGTTAAATTGTCTGCTAATGTGTACAGATTCTCCTTGTGTCTGGAGCTCAAGAATTTAAGGATTTGAAATTGACATGCAACCCACATTAGCCTTTAAGATAGATTGGAAGTTCCTGTCTTCTGTGATGGTGAAGGTAGACTGTCCATTTGATTGGCTTGGGAGCTGTCCACAGTGGGGCGCACATGGAGGTGTGGCCGTGGGGTCAGTGTCTGGTCCCTGCCCCTTCCCCTCTGGCAATCTTCCCCTGCTGTGCTTCCTGGTGTGGTTATCTAAGCATCTGTGCTCTGACTTGCCCTTCTACCATGATGTCCCTGCCTTGGAGGTAGTCAACCGTGGGTTGAATCCCCTGAAGCCATGGACCAAACAAACTGGTCCTTCCTGAAGTTGTGGGTGTTGTACATTTGGTGCTAGTGACAATATAACTGTCCAGTGCACTTTCTTCCTTCGATAGTTGCCATTTCTCCTTTCTGTTCCCTGCCAAGGTCAAAGCATTTTATAGTTCCCAGTTTTCCTTGGAAAAGCTCATGTTTTGAAATTCTGTCTTCTTGGTGGTTTGAATAGGGCTGTCTGACAGGGTCAGATGAAATTATGACTTGGTGGATTCAATCTTCCTTCTGGATAGAATGCAGTGATGATCACTTGCATCTGTGCATATAATATGTGGAAGGAGAACTAATTCTTCATCTTTTTGTCTTAATTTGGGGCTCTTTCTTATCTATCTATCTATCTATATTTTTTTTTCTTTTGTGGTACCAGGAATTGAACTCAGGACCTTGTGCTTGCCAGGCAGGCACTTGTGCTGCTGAGCTATATCCCCAGACCCTGGGGCTCCTTATTATAAAGAACTTCTAAAGTTCTCTAAAATTTACTTAATCTGTATAGGCTTCGAGAAATACCTGGAGTCCTGGTCTTGGAGATGATTTCAGTTTAGAAATATACTTAGATGTTCTGTAGCAGAAAATGGCCTGCCAGCTACTATACTTCTGTCTCTTAGTTGTGCAGGTAGTGGTTCAGGTTACGGGTCCTTTTACTTCTGTTTCTTAGAGGCAGCTGTTCATTGGGATGTGTAGCTGGTCAGTATAGTGCATGTTGTAAGACCCAATCTCCAATTGACAAGCCATTCTGCCTCTGTACTTCCTGCTTGCTTATCCCATGTAAGCCCTAGACCTCTGGAGATCAGGGCTTGATATTCTGGGAATGATCCTGATCAGTGCCTCCAAATCCTCGGTGTCATTTCGGTGTTTCTACTTGCTGTTACAGTTCCAATTCCAGTGACCTCAAGCCCTGGCCCTCCAACAGTGTAAGACATTTCTGGAAGCCTTCAGAGCCTCTTCTGGGGTTACAAGATCCATACATCTGTCCCCACAGGCTGTGTGTGTGGGTCCTCTGCTTAGAGTTCTCCTGCGAGGTCTCACCTCGTGATCTCGGTCCCTCGGTTCTACCATGGACTGTGGCTCCAGCCTCAGCGAAGATTCCACCTCTCCATCCCACTCTCACACAGCACTTTCTGTGTCTGCACTCAGCGCTTTCCTGACTTTGCAACAGGTAACACATGATTGTTGCTTTAATCAACCTTCTCCTTCCTGTTAGTGGTTTGGGGCCAGAGACCCCATCTGTGTCATTCCTGCTGCTGACACCGTTTAACTCTCACTTTGTACTTTGCCTACTGCATAACAGTTGCTCAAAGTTTATTGAATGAATAAAACCCTTATGAAATGGAGACTCAGATGGGAGGACAAAGGTAGCAACAGGGACAAAGATTCAAGATCGGTTTCCAAGGTGAGGTTTGGCACAGGAAGACCGATGGCTACTTCTCAGAAATGGGTGCCAGGCCCGGCCCAGGAGGTTCACCTGTTCTTTCAGCAAGCGGTCCCTGAGAGAGAGGGAGAAGACACAGCGAATATCCGCTTTGAGTCTGAGCCCAGTTTAAGAAACGCCCATGTACAATGTAGATGAGGACGCCATGCACGGACGGGTTTGGCGCACAAGGACAGACCACAAAACACAGGGACCTTCTGAGAGAGAAATGCGCAGAGCTGAGCACCACCATACCCTTTTGTGTTTAGACAGCCAGGGTCTTGCAGCAGTCAGCTCACCCCAGGTTAGTGAAGAAAGTGTAGATTGTTTGGTTAGTAATTTATAAACACTGGTTCACTCTTTGAGGAGAAAAAAAAAAACCCTTATTAACACTATGAAGTTGGGTTTCAGGTAGATTAATCTAACAAAATTAATAGACTATCATATAGGAGAGTATTTTGGTTACCTAAGAAAGAAGAAAGGTATTCATAAAGAAAGTCTCAAATACGTAAGTCATGAAGTAAAAATGGATTAATTTGATCATATGAAAATTGAAGATTTCCTTTTTTCATTGGGGCATAGTAACCAAAATTAACATACAAAAGAATGGAAGGTTATTCATGATGTATAGAATGAATGAAAGATACTTATCTATAAGACACAAGAAACTTTACAAATAAGTAAGAAAAACACAAAAAGCCACAGTGAAATATAAGTGAGGGAGGAAGGTGTGTTCACAGAAGAGCCTCCGACAGCTATCAGGAATACAGGGGGTGGCCGCTTCCAGTCAGGCTGGAATGAGGGTGAACGTGTGCTTTGGTGCACGGTGTAGCATTCAAAGGCCACGGCCCAGCCCTCTGCAGTGGTGCCCGTACATCCTCTGAACCACGGCTGGGGGCAGCAGGAGCACGGTGAACAGCAATGAGTAGCCCTCTGGCAGTACTTCCCGTGTGTCAGTTACTAGTCTGAGCTCACAGTACCCCAAAATGTATCAGCATAGGCACATTTTGAGGAAATAGAGGTCTACCAGGTCAGGCAGGAAGTGGATGTTCAGGATTTGAACTTGGGCCGTCTGCTTGCAGAATCCTTGCCCTGAAGCAGCCACTATGTGCCTGAGCACTACAATGAGAGCTGCAGTACATCCTTAATGAAAACAAAAAATCCTTACACTGCGAACTGTGAGACATGTTTCTATAGGAAATATTAATATTAAATGATAAGTGAGTGTATTATGATGGAAATAGAAGGGAACAATTAGATAAATACATCAGCAGAGGGTTGAAAGATTTTGCGCTTTTACACATTTTGTACTTAAACATTTGCTTCCAAGTCAACATGCACAAAGGCGAAGCCACATTTCCTGCACTCTCACGCAAGCTCCAATAGGTCGGAGGGGCAGACACTGGTGAACAGGAATGGCTGGAGACACAGAGAGAAGAACCAGTAGATCCGAGAAGAGCCAGCAGATCATAAAAAAAGAATCTTCTTGTAGCCTCTGATGAGAAGAAACTGGCTTTTTGTTGGGCTGGTCTTGTTTAATGCCTGGTACGGAAGAGTTCCTAGTTGAAGACTTAAACATTTAAGTCAGTCTTCATCATGTGAGGAACAGAGAACACCAGGTGCGGCTTTTCTTACCTTCTTGTGCCCCAAATCAACCTTTTTCTGTAAGCTCTGTCCTCGTTCAACAGCTATACATTGAACTCAAATAAAGAATTGTTCTGTGTTTGTATTTTTTGTTGAATGTTTAATAAAAACACGAGTTTAACATGAGCTGAAAGAAACCCCAATGATCAGAGAACGAGAACCAAGACAAGACGCACGGAACAGGTTGAAGTAAGTTGTTGGTTGTTTCTCACCCCACACTTCCGTGCACACAAGGGCGCAGCAGCCGGAGGGGAGAGTCGGTCCTGGCTTCGGAGCAGCGTGGTGAGAGGGCAGTGGCTGTGCTGAAGGGAACACGACGTGCTTCCCGCTGGCCCGTGGTTGCTTGAGGTTCTGGGAAGCAGAGATGCGTCGTGAGCGGCAACTCATGGAGCAGCAAGGAAACCATCTTGTAAGGAAAACAACTGTCCGCAGTATTTTGCTTGCCAGTCACCTGAACCACTATTTTGGTTTTCTTCCAGAGGAACTGCGCGTCTCTTTGAAATTGTTTTGTTCTACTGGAAAGTTAATTTTTTTCATAGAAATTAAAAAATCCTCATCCAACAGTGGTAAAAAGGGTGGAGGAGCCCAATTTTACCTCCATATTGAAAAAACCTCTTTCCTTATTAACGACAATCTAGGTGCTGGTTGATGAGTGGTGGGAGGACCTGAGGAGGATGAAGAGCTGCAGATTTAGAGTAGATTAATTTGGACACCCTCCCTCCCACACACGGTTCATTCCTGGCATCCTCACGCAGTTGCTGTTTCCAACACACCCCAGGCTTCCCCGCTCTTCTGCCTCAGTCACTTTCCCCTTCCTGCTGTTCTTCCCTGTGTCTGCCTTTCACAATTCAGCCTTCATCCGAAGGTGTCTGCAGACACCGGCACCGCAGTCACTCTTCCCAGATCTACTCACCGTGCATTCTGGTTTCCCAGCCCTTGCTGTGGTTTGGGTAAGTGTTCCCCAATCCCAGGTGCTAGAAGTGTGGCCACCAGCCCGTAGTCCCCCTGGGAAGTGCAGAACCTTGAAAAAGTGGGAGACAGTGGGGGAAGTGAGGTCCCTGGTGTGAGCCCCGGAGGGTGCAGGAGCCCAGCCCCTCGGCTTGCCCTTTCCTTCCTGGCCACCAGCAAGTGAGCGGCTCTCTCTGCGGCGTCCCCCAGCAGGATGACCCGCCCCACCCATGCCCGTGAGCAACAGCGCCAATCAACTATGGACTGAAACTTCCACAATCGTGAGACAAAATCAACCTCTCCTGCCTTTATCTTGATTATCTCAGGTATTTTGGTACAGTAATGAAAGCTGCCTAATGCAGCACTGTATTTTAATATCATTCCGGGACCTCTTGGTTCCCCTCAAGCTGATAAGAATTTGTTTGCCTGTATTTTGCTCTCTTGTCTCACTCATCTTTGTCTCCATTGTTATGAAGACGTGCACATGGCATGTTCTCAATGCAGGGATAAAACAGTGAGTAAAACTTCTCAGCAAGTGAAATGGGATGGTCTGCATAGGAAGGACTGGGGGCAGGGACCACGGAGTTGGGAATGTTCACAAACGCTTAGCGATATTCTGGCACGAGGCAGTGAGGGTCTAGGACAGTGACTGCGTACCGGGAGGAAATGGTGACTCATAAGGAGACCCTTGGGGAAAGGTGATGCCAGATTGTTATGAATAATGATGAGGACAATGATGATTATAGCAATGAGGACAAAAGCTGGTATTGTGCAGTGGTTTACAGCTCATGTAGATGACTGCAGAGTTCTGCATGCAAATCTGATTCCTGAGACTCAGAGGAAGTGGTGTGATAAATAATCATGTGCTAAGTGATACGATGCATGGCTGTCTTGCATTTTTCTGGGAAAGGCTTGTTAGTTTCAAAGCTGGAAAAGATGTACTGCACAGAACGTACTGACAACTTAGGGTTCAGGTTAATCATGGCAATTCAAGAGTTGTTGCGCTTCTCTTCTCAGAGGGGGTAAGAGGATTTATCTGAGGAACAGCCCGAGAAATCCTTTACAACAAGTGCCTTGTGATGAATTCCAAGTACCAGAGGTATTTTTAGCAAACATTTATTTACTGCATGGATTTTGTAGGGGCTGCTACCCCTCCGGGAGGCTGGAGGCAGAGCAGTAGTCCCTTGTACATGGGGAGACACTGGCTTCCGGGTTACCTTATGTCGGCAGAAAGTGTGGCATGAATGTCTGCCTTCCGGGAGCAGAGGGCACAGGGAGCTTCTAACAGGATGTCACCCTGTCACTTGCACCTGTACTCTAGAAATTTGGAACTCTAAACAAAGGTGAACTCAGAAGCCATGGGTACTGTCTGATGACTGTAGGGCCATGTCTCTTGGAAAGTTGGTGACATCTTCCCATCATCTCAGTGACACTGGCTGTAATACACAGTGCCCTGTCCCTCGCTGGTACCTGCTTAAGCATTTCCCATGACTGGCTGGGAAGTGAAGAGACTTAACGTGTGTGAACTTTAACTGAGTCACTTCTTTGTGGTCAGTCTTCCACTGGGACAAAATACCCAAGATAACCAATTCTCATCCAAGCAGGAAAGGCTTTTTGGCTCCTGGTTTCAGAGGTTTTATTCCATGGTCACTCGGCTCAGCCGCTGTGGGTCCATGGTGGTGTAGAACATCCTGACAGAGTCAAGGCCTGGGCTGTGCACCAGCCTTTAACACAGGGGCCTTTGGAAGGGAATGTGTCTGATCCAAGCTACCTTTAAGTTCTGCACCTTCTATTTGCCACTTGGTTTTCATTTGTGGGAAGGACCTGAACCCTGCGCTCCTCTGCAAGAGATGAATTTTGTTATTTGGAGTTGTAAATCTCTGCCACTTTCTAAGTGCCCTTTGTGGCTGGCAGGGATAAGAGAGTGAAGAAATGTTTTGAAGAAATGTTTTGAAGAGTACGTCTAAGCCCAGCTCTTGGAGCAATAAAGACTAAATCTTGCTTCTCAGTGGGAGTACAAGGTGACTGGTTTTGGGCTAGGCAGAGACAGCAAGGTTTCAGCAAGCACAGGAGGGAGGCAGAGGGCAGAACTGGAGGTGGAGAGGGTTTCCACAGGGAACAGGGTCAGTGCCTGGGCTCACGTGGTGCTGACTGGGTGAAAAGGAGGTGCTGAAAGTGTAAGCTTGGTGTGGTAGGGACAAAGGTGATTGCATAGATCAGGGTGAGGAGCGACAGCAGACCGCTGGTCTGGGCATGCAGCCTCAGCTCCCCGCTGCCGGCCTGGTGTGACAGGACTGCCAAGGTTATATGGCCGGGATAACACTGGTTAGAAGGTGCATCCAGCAACAAATTTAATTTGGCTCTAAGGGGGATAAATACACCGTAGCTTGTTACAATGGAGGAAAAGGGCTTTGCTGGGTTAGTTATGGTGGGATTGGCTGGAAACTAATAATTGGGAAGGCTTGGCTTTGAAGTAACATTTCAGAATGTTGCATGGAGAGCTGCCTTTTTAGATTTCTTTAATGGGAAATCACCGAAAGCGACCTACTGGAAAGATCACTTGGGTGTGAAGTATCTGAGTACTAAAAAGAAAGAAGTTGTGTCCATTGTTACTCCGTGGGTATGACTGTTAGAAAGGGGGCACAAGTGAGGAAAAGTGTATTTTCCTGGGATTGGTGTTGTTCATGTTCAGAAAACCAGAGGGGAAAGGAGGGCTGTACGACTGCAGACTGATCTGTGAGCATATTCGCAAGGGCCCAGGGGAACTGAAAGGGGATTCAGGGATCTTTGGTAGTTACACTGATTCTGGAACTTTTGCAATGTGTGCCCTTTGCAAGGCTTTATGCAATTGTAGTTTGTGCACCAAAATGGAATATGAGTCCAATCTCTCCCACATATTTATTGCGGTATTTTTGTTCCTGATAACCATGAACTCAGGGGTTACCACAAATGGAGTTTTCTACTTGGAAAAAATGAATAATAGAAAATATTGAGCAAGAGAATGAATGCATACCAGAAACAGTGAAATTGAGTCTTACACTGCAAAGGGAAGACAAATTAAGGAGCCATCTGAAAATAAACAACAATGAAATCTGTTTCCAAGGCTGAAACTGCATTGACTTTTCCAACAACAGCTGCATTGCGGAATTGTAAAAAGCCACAGCTACAAATCAGGGCTATCCAAAGCTTAGTATCGGACAAAGCTGCAGTTGTTTCACTGAATGGGCATATTAACAAAGTTAATTCCAGGGATAAAATGACATGATGTACATGATGATTTTTATTTAGAAATGATTTTATTAGAACATTCACATTTATTACAGTCTCTATTATACACTAAACAAGGCAGGAAATTTTCATATAAATAAACTAGAAATTATTTGTGGGAAAGAATAAATCAGGAGACTAACATTTACTGCATGTTACATCATACTAGCCATTATGTTAATTAAATATTTTGTTTCAATTTCACAGAAATCTAAGAGATGTCATTCTTGACAGTTTCGGAGATGAAGAAACTAAGGCATGGACGGTTGAGAAACTGCTAGAGTGAAAGGTCTGACTTTTTTTTCAGATCTTGAGACTATACTGCCAAATACAGAAGGAATAATGGAATTTAAAACATGACCAATTTATAGACGTAATCATAAAAATTAATTCAGGCACAACTAGTTAATGATGCAGGGGCTAGGGAATTTTAATAAGAAGCATGAATTATATAGTTTCCAAATATCTTTCTATAATTACTTACTAAGAAAAGGAATATTAGCAACTATTCAGTGTAGAAAACAAACTACAGTTAACAAAAAATGAAATTAACATCCTCAGTATGGGGCCAGGGAATCTGGCATCTCTGGATATGGAATCCAAAGAGGACTCCCTCGTATCATTCAAGCCAAGACGCATAATCCAAATCTAATCACAAGGAGAAATCAGACAGCGTGCGTTGGGGGAGATCCTAGGAGGTAATTAGCAACGTTCTTCAAAAGTGTTGATGTCATGGAGGACAGAAGATAGGAAAAACTACTGCGGAAGATGTTCCAAAGCGTAACCGAAGTGCATGTGACCAGCAGCACCTCACCGTGAGGCTGAGGGGAACATGCCCGGACAGCCTTATCTGCTTTCCTGCCAGGGGCCTGGGGCAGGTCACCCCACTGAGATACTGATTTGAAACCTAAAGCTGAGAAAGTACAAAAAGCAAACCGAAGACTAATTTCTCTCGTGGTACAGATGCAAAATACCAATGAAACCATGCAGTGGCGAGCTCAGCACAGATTCAATGAATATTACATTAATATCAAGGCGGTTTTTCCCTTAGAAGAAAGCAGCAGGTCACTATCAGAAGCCCATAACCCAGTTCGTCAGTAGATCAAAGAAACATGTAATGTAATTACTTTAATGGTGTTAAGTAGATTTGCTAACTTTTAGCATCAGATCCCACAGAATACTGTAAGCTATATTTTCTTCACACGATGAAGGTAACTCACACTCAGAAATGAAGACAAGAAGCATTTCCATCAAAGCAGAGCCTCAGCCTTCTCATTTGACAGCAGATGTACGGTATATTTCAGCACATAGTCACAAGGAAAAAAGGCTAAAAATAGCTAATAACCTAAAAATAATGGAGTACACATGTCAGTCATTACAGTAAATATGATTGTATAAAATTCTTTCATTAAAGGTTCTAATACACAAACACTTGGACACATAGACATGAATTACTGATAATTTACTAGTATAAAAGACAAGACTTTTATGCTTGAGTAATCAAATTACATTTGGGCAGAAGATTTATAGTGCATGTCATAGAGTAAAGGAGTAATAAATGTTATATTGTGGGGCTGGGGATTTAGCTCAGCGGCAAAAGCGCCTGCCTGGCAAGCGCAAGGTCGTGAGTTCGGTTCCCGGTACCGGAGAAAAACCAAAAA
>NW_004955436.1:3322866-3325726 GCF_000276665.1 Chinchilla lanigera | reverse complement strand
GGTACCGGAGAAAAACCAAAAAAAAAAAAAAAAAAAAAAAAAAATGTTATATTGTGTGTGTTCTTCTGGTTAAAAGCATATAATCATATAGACATGCCAAATGCATTTTAAATTATAAGACGCTTTATCATTGTTACTTTTATTATTAAGATTGTTACCTAAACAGAAATATAACTTCAATATACCACGGAAATGCTAGTATGTCTTATTAAAGAGGTAGGCTATGAATGATGTGTGATGGCCAAGAAAAGACTTACTGGACTAGAAAAGAATGCCTCAAACACATATTTCTGGTGGTTTGGTAAAATTCCTTAGTAATACATATAACTTACGCTATATTCCTGCTCTATAAAATACTTAGGGAAAATCTTAAGGCAGGAGATTAGTTTCGAGATTAAATAAATGAATAAGCAGTAAAATATCTGTTTGGCATAAGGAAAGACCAGTAGAAGCTATAGATAGATAGACAGACAGACAGACAGATAGATGCCCTGCTAAACTGAGTGAGTTTTACCACCATAATCTCCAAAATCAACAACAACAACAAAAACAAAGCATGTATTTATAAAGCACAAAAATTCAATCATCCTTTAAACATACTCAGTGACATGCAAGCATTTGTGTACCTGACTGACATTTCTGACACAGGTCACATCGCCCCACCCTTCTGAGTATTCCTTCTCATCGGACTTCCACAAGCCCTGAGGGCTCCTGTGAGCTCGCTCTTCTGAGGCCTGCTTCCTTTGCCAGACCCTGCTTAGGATGCACACAGCTGTCACCTTGAAGCTGCAGAGAGCTCTGTGTGGAGTAGAGTCCTGTCCACATGTCCTCGTGGATAAGCAAATAAATGTGTGAATGAGTCCGGTGAGTACCTCGAATTCTCAGTATATCTCATTCATAAGTGAGATTTCTCCCCAGATAGTCCTCATGCTCGCCTTCTTTCTTGGTTTAACAGGTCAAGAGGGAGGACTGTGTATAGCTGTCCCCTCGTGAGGACTGACCAGAGTCACTGGTGTGGCAGGATGGGTCATTGTTTTATGAAGGCCCGTGTTGGTTACTTTTCTCTCATTGCTGAGATGAAGTATGTGACACCCTAAATTAAGGAAGGAAAGGTTGATATAGCTCACAGTTTGTGGAAGGTTTAGGCCATAATGAGCTGGCTCCAGGGCAGGGTGTCGTAACACTCATACCATCTCCATGCCCTGCTTTTGCATAGGTTCAGGATGTGTACAAAGTAAAGAGCCCGGCCCCCTGCTGAGTTACCTAGTTAAACTTCCAAACTTCTCAAGCTGGCACAATGAATCAGCCATTACAGCATCCTCCAGCATAAACAGCTGCCCCAGAACATGTCCTCTGCACGCTAGGATGTAGAACTGCTAAGTTACTTAGTTAAGCTTCTGACCTTCTCAAGTTTTCACAGTGTATCAACCATTACAAGGCTGCTTGTGGATGAAGATCTAGGCCTACCTGGGGTGTTTAGATCAAGTGCTTAACAGAGGATTCACTTAGTTTACATGGATACCTTCTGAAAGATTAAGAAATGATCTGCAGCTGAAGAACAATTAAGTAGCAAACCAGGTAGTGGGAGGAGAACTCTGTCCAGTGACTGCCAATACCTACTTAATGTGGTTATGTTTCTTCTTAGAAATCTCCCCCACTGGAATCACTGGTCTGTGGTCTAAGAGATCATTTCTTTTTCAAGAGAGACTCATTTCTTTCATAATTTCATACTTCAATATCCTCTACAAATGCTCTTCTGAATTCTGCAGTATCTATTGCCTGCTTGTACCAGGGCTTTTGTACAAATTATAGCAAACTCTGTCTTTGTTTGCAACAGCTCAAATGTGTACATATTAAATCCTGAGTACACAGTTTGTAATAAGTACATTTTATGACTTTAGATAAGCCCAACCACAAATGTCAGACCTTTATACGGCAGTTGATCATGTTCTTGGACAGACCCTCAAATGGCTCTTGCTCTACTCTTAGGAATGGCTCTTCTGAACCTGGCTGTGACATCTGTGACCTCCTATCTCCAGCGAACCCTTGTCACAAGGAGGGAAAGGGATGATTTCTTCCCCCAGTTGCTGCTTAATTTGATGTGTCAGTTTGACTGGGTGGGGGGTGCTCAGGTTAAATGTGGCTTCTGGATGCCTATGCAGGCCTTACAAGACGAGTTTAGCGTTTGAGTCCATGGACCCGGCAAGGTAGATGGTCTTCTCTACATCTGTGGGCGTCGCTCAATCTGTTCAGAGACTAAAGAGAACCAAAGACAGAGGAAGAAGGAACTGACCTTTCCTCGTGCTTCCCAGGTTCAGTTGGGACACCCCACCTCAATTTCTCCTGCCTCTCGCTGGGACAGGAGTGAAGCTGACACCCCACACTCCCTTGGCTCTTAGGCCCTCAGACTGGGACTGACCTGCAGACTGGCTTTCTGGGTCTCCCGGTTGCTGATGGCAGATAGTGGACTTTTCAGCCTAGAACTGCATGAGCTGATTTCTCATAATCTTTCTCTCTCTCTGAAAAAACTATACACTTTTTATTTTAAAGATAAAAAACTAACAAAACAACAACAATGAATACAAAATAAAAACAGCACAAACACAACAAAAACGATACATGACCACAAAACAAAATGATAGGAATTAACAATGATTGCTACATTACATACTGTTATCTTCAACGAAGTTGCTCAGTCCACCAGATATAACAATGTAAGATTGATCAAACAATCAAAGACAGTAATGAGTAATTAAAAAAAATTTGGAAATGATGCAGAGCATCAGCATACAAGATAGTAGATCAATATTCTTATACTGCATATTGTTGTTTTCAGATCAGTCATTCTGATTACCAAATA
>NW_004955436.1:3320090-3321305 GCF_000276665.1 Chinchilla lanigera | reverse complement strand
CCCAATGTCTTCAAGACTTCAACCTGCTTTGTCTTCCAAAAGATCTAGTGTTTCTGTTTTAATATTTAGATCTTTAAGCCATTTTGACTTTATTTTGGTGCATTGAGATAGGCATGGGTCTAGTTTTAGTCTTTTGCAGGTGGAGAGCCAGTTTTTCCAGCACCATTTATGAAAGAGGCTCTCTTTCTTCCAGTGAATGTTTAGTCCGTTTGTCAAAGATAAGGTCCCTGAGTGTCTTTGTTGTTGTGTCTGTATCTTTCAGTCTGTTGCATTCATCTTCAGGTCTGATTTTTGACAATACCATGCTTATTTTATCACAGTAACTTTGTAGTATAATTTCAAATTGGAGATTATGATACCTCCTGCCTTGCCTTTGTTTCCCAGGATTGCTTTTGCTATTCTGGGTCTCTTCTGGTTCCAGGTGAATTTTAGGAATATTTTCTCTAGGTCTGTGAGATATACCAATGTTATTTTCATGGGAATTGCATTTAATCTGTATAATAATTTAGGAGTATGGCCATTTTCACAGTGTTGGTTCTTCCTATCCATGAGCAAGGAATATTTTTCCATTTTTTGAAATCATCAATCTCTTTTTTCAGAGTAATGTAATTTTCACTGTATAGATCTCTTACTTCTTTTGTTAGATTAATTCCTAAGTATTTCAGGTATTTGGATGTTATTGTGAAAGATATGGTTTCCCTTATTTCTTTCTCAGTATGTTTGTTGTTTGTGTATAGGAATGCTATTGATTTTTGAGTGTTAACTTTGTATCCAGCTATGCTACTGAACTTGTTGATTAATTCAAAGAGTCTTTTGGTGGAGTTTTTGGGGTCTTCTATGTAGAGTATCATATCATCTATGAATAAAGATAATTTCACTTCTTCCTTTCCCATCTTTATTCCTTTTATTACTCTCTCTTGTCTAATTCCTCTGGCTAGTATCTCCAGAACTATGTTGAATAGAAGTGGTGACAGTGGATATCTTTGTCTTGCTCCTGATTTTAAAGAGAAAGATTTCAGTAGTTGTCCCTTTAGTATGATGTTGGCTGTTGGTTTGTTATAGATGGTTTTTATCAGATTGAGGTAAAGTCCATCTATACCAATTTTCTGTAGGGTTTTTGTCATGAATAAGGGGTGGATTTTATCAAAAGGATTTTCTGAATGTATTGAGATGATCATGTGATTCTTGTCTTTAGCTCTGTTGACATGGTGTATT
>NW_004955436.1:3258707-3316629 GCF_000276665.1 Chinchilla lanigera | reverse complement strand
ATATAATTGACTGCTCCTATATTTGGTGCATATTTATTTATGATTGTTATCTCTTCCTCTTGCAATTTTCCCTTAACAAGAATACAGTGACCTTCTTTATCTCTTTTGACCATTGTTAGTTTGAAGTTCACCTTGTCTGCAAACAGAATAGCTACTCCTGCTTTTTTCTGGGCTTATGTCACATGGAGTCTTGTTTTCTTTTCTTTCGTTCTTTTTTTTTTTTTTTCTTGTCTTTTTGAGACAAGGTCTTGCTATGTAGTTCAGGCTGGCCTTTGAGCTCACTTTGTCACCCAGGCTGGTTTTGAACTCATAAAGATCATCCTGCCTCAGCCTCCTGGGTGCTGGGATTATAGGTGTGTGCCACCACACCTGGCAGAGTATTGTTTTCCATCTTTTGACTTTCAGTCTATGAATTTCCTTTTGAGTTAAATGAATTTCTTTTATACTGCATATTGTTGGATTTTGTTGCTTGATTGACTCTGCCAGTCTGTTTCCTTTGGTAAATTGAGGCCATTTACATTAATGATTATTACTGATATGTATTGGCTTATCCTTGTCATATTATTTTCTTGCTGTTGGTTCTGTATTTTCCCCCTCCATTTAATTGCTTACCTTACTTAGCAGTTCTTTTCTATTGTTGGTATTAAGATTGTGGTCATTTTTATCTCTTTGTAGCCTATCTTTAAGTACTCTTTGTAGGAATGGTTTGGTGGTCGTGAATTTCTTCTGTTGATCTTTGTCAAGGAAGTATCTTATTTCTCCATCAATTCTGAAAGATAGCTTTTCAGGGTACAGTAATCTGGGTTGGAAGTTGTTTTCTTTCAAAACCTGAAATATTTCACTCCAAGCTCTTCTTGACTTAATGGTTTGTTTGAGAAATCAGCTGTGATTTTGATGGGCTTTCCTTTATAGGTGATCTATTTCTTTTCTCTAACAGCTTTTAATAATTCTGTGCTTGTGCTGAATGTCTGGGATCTTGATTATTATGTGTCTGGGTGTAGATTTGTTTTGGTTTTGGCTAATTGGGGTTCCGTATGCCTCACTTATGTATATGTAAGTTTCTTGTCCCTTGCTTGGGAAATTTTCTGCTATTCTCCAAATAGTCTTTTGATGTCATTCATGTTCCCTCCTGCTCTTTCACTGACCCCTATGAATCTTATATTGTTTTTCTTTCCCTCATCTTGCAGCTGTTGAGCTGTTATTTGTTGTTCCTTTGTTATTTTAAGAGATCATTTCTTTCACTGTCATTAGCTGCAATGCTGTCTTCAAGGTCTGAATGTCTATCTTCCATTTCATTCAAGTGGTTCTTCCAGCTTTCAATGGAATTTTTAATTTCCCAAATGTCTCTTTGAATCTGTTTCATGCATTCTAATTCTTTCCTGTACTGTTCATTCAAGGTTTCCATCATTTTTCTGTGCTCCTCTATTTTTTAAATCTCTGTCTTCTTTTGATATGCTGAGCAATTCTTTCATTATGGTTGTCATTTTTTTACCTGAGCAATTATTTCTGATCTGATTTCCTCTATAGCCTGATGCAGTTGGTTCTTTACATCAGTTGCTATCATTTCAGAAATTTCAGGTGTGTGACTGTCATGTTCTTCCATGCTGAATTTTCCTGGACTTGTTCTGGGTAGGGTGTTTGTCCGAGATTGCATTTTGCTTCTTTTTGTCATTTTCAAATCTCCCTAGGTTTCCGGGGGTTCAGGGTCATTCCTGCAATGGTGGTGGGAGGCAGAGCCAGGGGACCCAGTTTCCCAGACAGCTCACCAAGGCTTTGTGAATCAAAGGCACCTTCCCAGGTTGGCATTAAGTGGCAGAGCCAGAGGATCCAGGCTGCCAAACAGCTCAGTGAGGGCTCCTGAGTTCAAGGCACCTTCCTGCCTTGGTGGCAGCATGCAGAGTCAGGAATCCTGGGCTCCCAGACAACTCACTGAGGCTCCCAAGTCCTAGGTACCTTTCCAGGCTCTCTCTTTCTACATATATATATGTGTAATATAAGCACATTGTATTTACAAGATTGAGAATACTGAAAAGAAGAATTTAGAGTTATCGTGTGGAGCTTCACCGAGCCAGAGTCACTGTATTGGATTGCACCAGTTCCCCCAGCTCCCTAGCCCATAACCATCCATGAAGCAGCCTGGCCCGCCATCCATCTGCTGTGACTGTGCATTGATTTCAGACTTCCAGGGTAGTTACAACCAGGGAAACTAACACTGAAATCTCCTTGGCTGTATATTTTATATAGGCTATACAAACTTATTCACAAAACCTGAATCTTAGAAACACCAATGTGCTGAAATGTCGTCTGTCATCACTGTATCATTGCACTTCCTTAGGGTTGTGTGGCAGCTCTGATCCGTGGATCTAAAGGCAAATCTCCCCCATCACTTTTGATGAATTCAAATTGAAGGGATAAATGTAGAACGTGTAATACCTGTTGGTTTCACTTTTAAGTTTTTTTATATTTTGTATTTTTTATTTTATTTACTTCTGGCAAATATGTGCAGAACATTATGCTTACATTCCTCATGGGGAGTTGGTGTGTGTCCATAACTCATCCTAACTCCTTTGTGTAACCCCTTTTCCCTCTCTCCCTCTTTCCTCCATCTTTTTTCCCTTCCCATTTCAGAAAGATGTAACTCCCTACTCCCTATTACCTATTTGTTATTTTGCTCTTTATTTATAATTTGAGTTTCTCATATAAGAGAAATCATGCAATATTTAAATCTGCATGTCTGATTTATTTCATGTAATATTATGACCTCAGGTACACCCATTTTCCTACAAATGACTCAAATTTAACCTTTATGGCAGAGTAGTACTCCACTGTGTATCAATATATTTTAAGAATGGGTTTTCTTTATCCATGCATGTGTTGGTGGACGTATAGTCTGCTTCCAAGATTTAGCTACTAGAAATTGTTCCAAATTACAAATTCTATTATCTACCAACTTGAGCCAGCACTCACTCTGCTTGGTCAGTTGCCACAGCCTAGGGTGAATAGACAGAGGGACCTCCAGAACTGTGGGGGCAAATTCAATGAAAGACACTTCTCAGAATTATAAATAGCTAATAAATTCATGAAAAATGTTCAATATCTCATTATAAACATTGGTGTGCATATATCACTACAATATGATACCTTTAACTCTTTTGGGAAGTTACCTAGAAAAGAAATAGCTGGATCAAGTGGAATTTCTAGTTTTAGTTTTCTGGGGAATCTCTATTCTGATTTCCACAGCATTTGTACTAGTTTACATTCATCAAACAATAGAGAAGGGCTCCTTTTCCCCCTCAGCCTGGCAAGTATTTGTTATTATTTGATTTCTTGATGGTAGCCATCCTTTCTGGAATAAGATGGGAACTCAGTGTTGTTTGAATTTAAGTTTCTCTAATGGCCAGCGATGTTGAACCTTTTTTCACATTTATTGGCTATTTGTGATTCTGAGACATGTCTTTCATTGAACTTGGCTCCCCCGTGTTCTGAGGTCCTTTTGCCCATTCACCCCAGGTTGTGGCAGCTGACCAAGCTGAGGGTGTCCTGGCTCAAGTTGGTAGATGGTGGAAGCAATTAGACCTCCGATGTGTGCTGGACGTAGGTAGCAAGGCAAGGGTTCAAGCAGACCCCCTATATTTAATGCCAGCACTTTCAGACCTAACTGCTTCTGGACCTGATTTCTCAACACAGAGGCACAGGACTGTGTCATTCTGGGTCTGAGTTTAAACTTTGGAGGGGCTCTGTGTCTAGCCTGTACCCTCTCAGCAACTGTCTTCTGGAGCTGTCTCTTTCCTTTCACATGCAAGGGTAAAACCTATAACCCTGAAGTGAAGTTGTTTTTTACATTCCTAACCTTCACTGTTCTGAGTCTCTATCTGAAATGTTCAACCCCTTCCAGAAATTGTCCATGATTAAATGCTCCCTGGAAATGCAGTGGACACTGTGGTGGACTCCTTCTCCAGCTTTTGCCTGCTTGGTGGAAGGAGTCACTTTCAGAAGTAAAACCCTGGCTGTTTTTGTAGTTTTCAGTAGCCATGGGATTTACATTGAGTCTGCATAGACAGGTTCTTTTCTCTGGGAGCTGAGATGAGCTAACAGGCTGCTTTGCTCTTGTCTCTGCATCATAGTCCACGTCTCCAAGTTTTCTGGAGCTTCTAATTCTCCTGCCAGTTCCCTCCTGATTCTCAGAAATCTATGCCTTTTTTTCCCCCTTTATGCCAAGTTTTCATTTTCCATGTGTCTGACTTTTGTATCTCAGAGAGGCTGTAGTTTGCTGTTGGTCATTACTCTGCCATTTGGTTCCTTGATTTCACTTTTTAAAGGATCAGATACTTCAAAAAAGCAAGCAAAGAAACAATAAACAAAGCCCCCCCAAATGGTAGTTTTCTTTCGTCTTTTGTATATTATTTCAAGCTTATTTAAGAGATTTTTGCTGGTCCAAGGAATAGAAAAGTAAACATTTCTATAGTTCATTTATCCATTGTTCACTGGACTTAATGCCTATGTGCTTATTGATCTATGTATAAACAATTCCTAATTTCCTTTCTTAATGATGACTGAACTAATGAATAGATTGCTTATCATATTCTGTGGTCCAGCTCCAGAGTTGCTTTTTAAGTCAGCAAGGGTACATGAATGTGTCTCTTAATAAATCTACAAGGCTTTGAGGAGAAAGAGGTATTAAATGATGTCTTTGTGTCTTTTAATATTGTGGCCACAAATTCTCATTTTTCTGTTCAGTCAGGATGATAAATTGCCACTGTAGTTAGTCATATATTTGCAGCCAGAAATTGCACTCTTTTAGAGCAAAAATCCACATTAAACTTCCCTTGAACAAGCTCCCTTAGTCTTTAATTCTAACTGTAATGAAACAAACAGTGTTAGCAGTAAGAACTGACTTGGAAACAGCATTATAAGAATATTGCTCATTAGCCCTGGAGCTGGGAGATTAATGGAGTTACTCAGCTCCCCAACCTTTATAAGCAAATGCTACTCAAAAGCTCGTTATTCGGTAGGAATACACAATGAGAAACACATTGTACCTAATAAAAAAGTTATAATTGTCTATATTTTTGTTTAATATATTTAGGAAAATTAGAAAAAATGCTGAAATTCTGTACATTTGAACCACAGTGTATAAGAAGCATTCAGTTATATATGAATAGTTTATATCCAAGAACTTTTATAAATTATCTTCTAGATTGTGACTCAGTATCAAAATTTCTTATGTTGGTTTTTCTCTTAGACTTCCTCATATGCTAAAAACTTGAAAATATTTTTTGAAGGGAGATGTTATGGAAAACTACTGTTTAAATGCTTTCTCCCTACCCTGTCTCTCTTTGTCCTTTTCTCTGTCTCTGCCATTTGTATTTCTTTTTCTGTCTCAGCCTCAATTACATAATAAATTAATAAAACAGAAAACCTGATTTGATTTTTCCAATGAAAATTAAGTGTATTTCTCTCCTTTTCATTACAGTATTATCTGGCCTGTAGTTTTACAAATGGGCCACTGACAGAAGGTGGGCTGAGCAGAAGAGTATCACTGGATCCAGACTTAAGAACTAGAAAGAATAATTTCTACAGATTATTTAACCCAAAGCCTCATTTCAGAGGTGAGACAAAAGCTGAGGTCAAAGCTGCTGTCATTTATCTAAGACGGTTGACCACTTTAAATGTGAAACTAATGCCTGGGATCACAAGGGCCAGCTCTCCTTCACTGAACTCACCTGTTGGTGTTACCATTGCTCGACTACTTTTTCCAAGTTGTCTTTCCACGCCGAAGAAGAGGGTAAGCTCTTATTATGCAGTGGCAAGCAGAAACACTGAAACGTCACCCAGGATTTGGAAGCAGATTTATTGAACATCATACAGGCACTGACAAGGAATTAACTGTCCTCGAAAAGGCCAGAGCTTGAAGGCTCAGGGAGGGGAGGTTTTTATGGAGTTGCAAGAAGAAGCAGAGTACTTGGCTGTCCCTGACTGGCTCTTACAACATGATCCTAGCGACTAGTTGTGCATCTCAGTGAACAGATATTTCTAGGAGACAACAGTAACAGGAACTGCAACAGGAACTGTTACCCAGGCAGCTAAAAAACTGATGTACACTGGCAGGGGGGGCATTTTCCGTTACAATTGTAAGGGTGAAAAGGCATTCTGTGGTACTAGGTTCAAATATTTTAGGCACAGCCATCTACAAAGGCAAACGAGGAATTAACGTTTCTACCTCAGACAAGGTTTCAAAAACGCTGTGATAGTGGTACCCTGTAGTTACATTAACCTAAGTTGTTCACCTTCTTTAAAATTATCAGTGACTTGACTGACATGGCCTCCAGATCAATCCAGAAATATCAGCATAGTCTACATCCAATCATACCATCGTACTTTTCCTGGGTCCAAATTTCTAATTTGCTCCTAAGTCCTTAATAGCAAGATTTTCAAAACAAAACAAGCAAAACACTGCAATTCTGAGCAGACTTTTTAAAGTATTAAAAACTGCTGTACTTTTTAAAATATTAGAAATAAAAGTAGAAAAATTTCAACTGCTTGAATACAGATAATCAGCAACAGTCGTACCCTGCTCTACGGTCATCTTCCTTTACTTTCTCAGAGGCGAGTGCCAAGTGATTCGCTACCATCTGTTCCCCTCACTCTGTCAATGAAGTACCACAGCAGAAATGTTGAAGACTTTCATAGATGCATTCGTTCGGTGTGCGGACTCCATTCCAGGGCAATTCGTAGCACAGGGCTTGTCATCATGGGCTGTACTCTGAAACCATCAATAAAAGGGAAAATTATTTTCTTGCTTTTAAAACTTCTTACACACGTAAGTAAGGCATTTCTCTGAAGACTTCATCACTACTGCTGTGTCCTTTTCCATCTGCAAAATAGAAAATGGACATTGATGATAAACACAGTGGCTTGTCTCTTTGCTGCTTATTCTGTCCTTCTCTTGCACTTTTTGAGAAGGTATAAATTATCCCTTAGGAAATTCTGATTCATTTGCAAAATCAAGAGATGTACTTTAGAAGATGCTGCATTGTAATTAGTGCTCAGTCAGACATGAAACCAAGTGGTAAAATCTCTATCCACTTGTAAGTGAAAGAGTTAATGATGGCAAGGAGCTGGGAATTTACACAGGAATAGCTAAAGCAGTCTAGGGATGGGGCAATGTTGTTGTCACAGAGAACTCAAATGAGAACTACCTTTCATTTATAATTCATAAGGCAAATTTTGATCCACACTAAATAAAACATTTTATCCCACAATATAAATTAACAAGGTTTATGAATCTACCTTCCTAGAAAAGAAACATAGAGCCATGTGTATATATTTCTCTGCTTGCTATAGTTTAGTATTTAGTTATCTTTAACTTTGAGGTTTTTGAGCCAAAAAGGAAGCACTCTCATTATTAGTATTAAGTATGAGGATGCTCTGAAGTAGTTTTAGTTGTCAGAAAATCTCTTAAGTGGACTCTTTCCATACTCTAAGTGCTGGAAGTGGGGAGTGAGCAGGAAAGAGAGAGAAAATTTTGAGAATCTGAGTAATTTTCCTACAAAAATATTCAAAATATCTCTTGATAGAAAACTTTGTAGCTGCTATGCAATCAGGTCAAGAAATTCAATATAAAACTTCAGACTCAATAAACTTCACACCGTCCATGCTAAACCCCCCTAATTGCCAGTGAGTAGCACGCTCCCGTGTAGAGAGCTGGAAAGGTCAGGCTAAATTGCACAGCCCCATGCTGCTCTGCAAATCCATCTCGCCCTGCAACTCTGTCTTGTCGGGTCTGCTCTGCATCTTCTGAACTTTACTCAACTTTACCACCTGCTGGTCGCTCGATTCTAATCAATAGAAGCAAATATTCATGTGGCCTGACCTTGTGCAAGCGGGGAGACGGTTGGAAGGACGAGGGACTTCAGAGGAGGAAGAAGAGTGACCACGTCTTGTAAGTCCCAGGAATATAATTTAATTTTGGAGGTGTTATTTTAATTGGAGAAGAGAATGAATGAATCATAAAGACACACTGCCTTTTAGTTTGAAAAACTATAATAGCCCTGGAGAAGAACCATGAATTTAGGTCTACTTTATTTTATGCTGACTTCTGTCCTTTTAAGCTAGATGTCAAGATATCATAGTACTCAGGCTTCTGTTGAAAGGGGTTTTCGGGAACTCCCTCCCAATAACTCTGGGTCAAGGGAAAGAGCCTGAGGGAAATTTGCATATTTTCTTTTGTGCTGATCTTTTGAACCACCCCTAAATCAACACTTTCATCTAGAATTCCTGAAAAAGAACCATGAGGATGAGTCTAGCTCAGCACCTCATGACTGTCGCAATCTTGAAAACACAGCACGGCTGTCCCACTCACGGTGAAAGCAGAGTCTGAGATCTAAAACTGAGGGACACAGAGGCAAGGCATAGGAGGGCAGGGAGCCCCATTGCCCTCCAGCACCTGCCCTTGCCTCACCCTGCATGGCGTCCTCCATGGCTCCTTCTCCTCCACTCCTGTCTCTCCTTCTGCCAACCTCCCAAATCAGAACCTTCAGCTCTGAAGTGAGTTGAAACTAATTGCTACTCTTTTCAAATTACATTTACATACTTCAAGCCTCATCTATAATTGTGGAGGAGATTTGTCTTCTGTTAAAGTATTTTAGGCATCAACAGGCAACTGGAGGAGGGTTGATTATTTTGGATGTTACACAGAAGAATGAAATTATACACTCCAAAAGGAGAACTAAGTTAAATTCTGCATTGCTCTATCTTAGACGTTCATGAAATCACACAAAATTATTTTGGGGGGGCTTTTAAAGTTACTTTAAATTAGGCCAAAGTATCATTCCATTGCCGTTTGTAATATAAATTAGGATTTAAAAATCAGTAATAGGTAAAAAACAAATTTCAAGATATGGAAACTGTAGAAGAGATTTTAGCATCTCTAAAAAGTTTCTATACTTGTGTGTTGTAAAATTTTATTTATAGTCTTTTTTGAGTATTGAAGCTGTTTAATAAATCAGACTATCTACATTCTTTTGGTAAGAGAACTATAAGGAATGAGAATATTCATTTTTTAATTTATTTTTTGTGTCTACCATTATACTAGACACTTTAACACAAATTATTATTTTACTCTAATAATTCTTTCCTTAAAAATAGTGCATGTATTATTATTATTAAGGATTTAGGAAATAAAAAATTTTAAGAAATATGTTCTTTTTGGTTCTCTGAAATTCTAAGTCAAAGTCCTATACACTGTATGAAATTAGAGACCATTTAATGATGCCAACAATCTTTTCTTTTTTGCTCTAAATCATTGACTTTTTCCAACAGAGAAATTATGTCAAGGATTTGTATAATTGCAATGCTCTTCATTGTTTAAACTTAATTTCAATTTGTCTTAAAAGAGTGATATTTTCAAAATGTAGTTCATTAAGAGGGACACCACGGTCTCTTTCCCCAGATACTTGCGGTTTCACCAGCCCTTCTGTTGCCTGGTTCCTGGGTTGTGCATTTCACCTCCCCGCTTGCTTTCTTGACTTCAGTGTGTCCCAGGAGCGAGGCGTTTCCCACAGAAGAGCAGAAGCCTCCTAACCAGACCCAAAAGGCAGAGGCAGTGAGGGCGCAGGACCCAGGGGTGCTTCGTGGAGAGTGCTTGATCCTAAAGGTGCTCTGTGACCCAGGGAGCGAGGCCAGATGTCAGGGGTCTTCAGAAAGATGTCATGTGGGGAACAGCCACCTTTTCTGCTCGTATTGAACTGCAAAAAGAATTAGAGCTGCTGAAATATGACAGATGTCTTGATTCCACAACCACTCAGTGTCGTAGGTAGCAACCTATTTGCAGCTGGTAAAAATATAGTATTGGTGTGGGTGTGTTTATTAATAAACAAGCAAGAGTTACATATTGAAGGCTACAGGCACTTTTTTTTTGTTTTGTTTTTCTTCTGGTACCAGGAATCGAAGTCATGACTTTGTGCTTGCTGGTCAGGTGCTTTGCCACTGAGCTAAATCCTCAGGCCCGGCTACAGGCATTTAAACTCTTTGCTTTTAGCAGCATTCCGTGGAATGCTTACTGGCTATGAGATGGACCCTAAAGTGATTAATATCCCTGGTTTCTCAAAACTTTGCCAGGTTATTCTCTTGAAAGCAAACCCTCCATTAACTCTGCAGAGATGACAACTGTGTCCATAATTCTTTAAGCAGATCAGAACTGTTTTTGAATACATTGAAATGGCAAAGACAGAAAGCTCATTTTAAATAGACTATTCCTTTAACCATGTTTTCCTCAAAAATTTTTATTAAAACGCAGTCTACCTACTTCTTCAACTCCATATACTAATTATCCTGACAGGCAGCAGGAAATTCTGAGAAGTGTGAGCTGAGGAAATAGAAGTGATGGTGTTGCCAAGGAAGCACCTGACAGCACTTAGGGGGTCTGGAGAGAAGAGGGCGGAATTACAAAGAAGATTTCAAGGGTTTTAGCAATAAACCCAGGCAATTTAAAGTTGCAAAATTCATCAGATTTGTCCTGAACTTAGATCCTTTCTGAACACACAGTGGCTTCCTTTTATAACATTTTAATGGTGTAAATTTATATAAGAATGGTTTGACTTTAGATTATGGGAAGTACTGAGAATGGGTCGATAGAACTGAACTTCTGTGTTGGCGTCACTACAAAGTCTTAGGCTGGGCCAGTGTGTGGCTACCATGCATAGCCAGGTTCTTTGGTGAGCCAGTGGATTGTTGTAATGGAGCTTACTTTATTATTTGGTGTCTTTTCTATCAACCTTAGATTTTATATGTTCTTTTAAGTAAAACAGTAATGGAACTAATTAATTTTCCTTAATAGAAAGATAGAGAGTCAAATCTAATTTGTTGATTAATCAGAGAATAAATAGGTCACAGTAAGAAGGTAGAATGACATTAAAAAGTCCTGGAAATTCCTGGAGGTTTTTTTGTTTAAAAACCACAGTGAGAATTTTCACCTCTCTCTCGTTACCTTGGACCGCAGCAGCATCCTGGCTTTCTCCGTGCTCCTCCTCCTCACTGAAGGGACTTCTGATTTCTGATTCATGTCAAGGGTTGGGCACAGCCTGTTTGAACCCTCTCTCACTCGTCCACATGTTCGGGATAGATGTAGTAGGCTCTGCACTGGGGTCTCACAGAAGAAAAAGAGACAAATTTATTAACACCATGGAAAAATAAAGACAACCCCTCTCTGCAGCCCACATACTTCTCTTCTGGTTTATCATCATTAACAAAACAGTAGTTTGAATTTCTGTAAACATGGCTCTCTGATACTTTTCTTGTTTTGCATTTGGCTTTTCACTTGTAAAGACTTTGCTTTTTACAGAGGAGAATTCTAATTTACTACCACAGTTTATTAATACTGATCACCAGTTCACTCATCCCACAAACACTGGTGTTGTGTGTGGTTCACACTGTAAGGTCTTAAGGTTCCAGAGATGCTGCAGTCAGAGGAGGCCAGTGTGTACAGGGAAAGCTATAGTAGAGGATAATCTGCTCTATTTTCATAAAGTTCAGTGGTGATCTGCTGGTGGGAGTGTAGACTGGGTACAATCACTGTGGAATTCAGTGTGGAGATTTCTTTAAAAACTAGGATTCGAGGTCCCATTTGACCCAGCTACTCCCCCTCTGAGTATTTTTCCAGAAAAATTAAAATATCATACCACAGAGATGTATGTGCACCCAAGTTTATCGCAGCACAATTTGTCATAACTAAATCTTGGAAACAACCCAAATGCTCATCAACAAAGGAATGGATAAAAAAGATGTGGTATTTTTATACAATGGAGTATTACTCAGCTACAAAGAAAGATAAACTCGAGGGTTTTATAGTGAGTGGATGCAAGTAGAGACCATACTCATAAGTGAAATAAATCAGACTCACATGTGTAAATGTTGCATTGTCTCCCTAGTATAAGAAACTGAAAGAATAAATAAGATCCAAAAGGTACAATAGACATTGTGAAAGGAAAAGAAACTGCTCAAAAAGGAAAGGACAACTGAGATGAGGGAAAGAAGAAAAGATGGAAGGAATATATATATATACACACACACACATACAAGATAGGTAGGATAATGGTACTACTACTTTTTATTAGTTCATTGAAAGGAACAGTTAGTGCTTATACTGTGTGATCAATTTTGCATGCCTACGTCTGGTAATATGAGCAACAACTTTGAAGATAACAATGTGCAATACAATAACCATTGTTAATTTCTGTTTTTTTTTTGTTTTTCTCCGGTACCGGGAACCGAACTCACAACCTTGCGCTTGCCAGGCAGGCGCTTTTGCCGCTGAGCTAAATCCCCAGCCCCACCATTGTTAATTTCTTATCATCTTGTTTTTAAATTCTGTATTGTTTTTAAAAATTATCTTTAAAATTAAAAAAATCAGCGGTGGTGCAGCATTTTATGAAGAAGTTGGGAAGGCGCCGCAGAAAAGGTGTCTGGTGCGAATTTTACAGGTGAAGCTCACTAGAGCACAGGGTGGAAGAAGCTGTAGGAAAGGGCAGGGTGAGGAAATTGGGCCTCTCCCTGAGGGGACTGGTGTCAGAGTGTAAGGACGGCATGGGGCACTGGAGGGGCAGGTTACGGGGTTCAGCAGTCAGCTGGTGTCACAAAGCTCGGAGTTATTCCAGAGCAGAGAGGACGCCATCCACGGGTCGCCCTGGAATTTAAAAAATCCCTCTAGTGCCAGGGTAAAAAATGGACCAGAGAGAAAAGAAAGAGGAGAGAGAAAAGGCCAGTGATGAGGTGAGCAGTGTAGTACAGAAAAGAGAGAGTGAGAGCTTACATTGGGACAGCGGGGCGAGAAGGTTACAAGGGAAAGGTTAACCAGGTGGGACACGGGAGCGATTGCATTTGCGGAATGCAGCGGGGAGAAGCTGAGGTGAGCTCCGCGGTCGTTGGGAGACGGAGGAGAGTGCAGGCATGTTGCAGGAGGGAAGGGCAAGTTCGGTGTGGGCAAGCAGAGTCCGAGTGGGCTCTGTCCCTTCCTCAGATGCCCGTGTGAGACACACTGGCCTGGGACAGCAGGGGAGGCGGGGTCAGATTGGGGCACCGCAGGGGTGGGGGACCGTGCTGCTACCTTTCGGGGCATTTAGTGAGATGAAAACGGAGTGGGATTTGTGAGCACAGGGGCTGCATGTGTCTTATTTCCAGGCTGGAGCACCAGACACGCGGTGAGCTGCCCCATGTTCTTGGTCGAGGCTCGAACCGTGGAGAAACCAGGAAAGGGCGAGGTGCGGAGAACAAGAGAGAAGGAAGGCAGCCGGAGCCCCAGGGCCTGGGAAGCCCGGTTCCAAGGACTGGTCAGCAGGGTTCATGGCTCCAAAGGCCAAATAAGAGAGAACTTATTCAACCCAGACAGGTGCTGCTCTTTTATACACAACCCAAGTACATCTATTTCGTTTTTATTTACATTTAGTACAGTCTGCCGGGGGGTGGATGTCGGGCAGTGCTTCTGGTAGATAGATTTCATTTTTACTCAGGCTCAGATTTCCTTTATAACTCTCCGTAGTACATATTTATCAGAGCCAACAAATGTACATTAAATGAAAATGTCAAGAAGCAAAATGATGTTTTGTTGGATGTGGTTTAAATTATATAATCAATAATAAGATATATCGATGTAAATGCAAATCTGCAGGCCCAGGAGTGAAAAGAACAATGTTTTATTTTATTTTTTTTTAACATGTTGCAGGCTTGTGAATTCTCATATTTCACAGGGAGGGAGCTAAGTGTTTTTAAGACCTGAAACAAAAACTGAGAAAAAGATCTTCAATGATGCCAACTCAGAATAAATGCACCTCAGATTTTTAAAAGGAGATAAGGAAGCTAATTCTGCAGAGCAGTGGATCATTGATTCATTCAACAAATACTCACTGAGCACCTACCGTGGGCCCAATTCTGTTCCCTGCGATGGGCGTGCAATAGTGAATAAGTAGGCAGCATGGCTGCTGCTTTCTCAGCTCTGTAGTTACAGGTGATCAGAAATGTGTGAGTAAAAGTTAACTGAGGTTGAAGTACATCCCCTGGCAGCTACCCAGTAGAGGGTGCTAGGAGGGCATAAAAGAAGGCACTGCACTTTTAAATTTATAACAAAGTTTATTATATGAACATATAGCAATAAGAGATGTGTGTGTCCCAATTGTCTTGGACAAGTTATACTTTTTGATATGATGTCTTTAACTGTTTCGGGAAAGGCAATAGCTGGGTCAAATGGATTTTCTATTTTCAGTTATTTGAAGACTGTCTACGCTGATTTCCACGGTGGTTGTACCAGTTTGCCTTCCTATCAGCAACGTAAGAGGGTTTACACGACAGCGATCTGCGCGCCGTGTTTACGGCAAGGTAGCTCCTCACAGCTGACTCTCCCGAGCGGCCTGTACCTCCACTAACGGATGAGTGAGTAACGGAAATCTGGTATTTAAACACAACTCTGCCACACGGAAGGGTACACTTGGGTCATTTGAGGAAAACGAAGCATCTTGATGCCGTCATGTTAAATGAAGTAAATCAGATATGCAAATTTAAATATCATGTGGTTTCTCCTATCTGAGAAACCCAAATTATAAAGAAAAAGAAGAGATAAGAGGAAACAGGGAGATAGACCTTTTGCAAAACGGAAGGGACCGAGAGATGGAGTGGCGGGAGAAAGGGGAGGGTAAAGGCGTGGAGACGTGCTGTGCGCGGGCTCCGACTCCCCCGAGGAAGGCAGTCACCATGGACTGCAAGCGTGTACCAGTAACAGTGAGAAACTTTAACCACCTTCAGGAAGTGCTATACATTCCCAAAATGAAAAAAAGCATAGAAATTAGCTTGATGAGTTGGAAGTAGAGAGGACTGAGTGAATCTTCTCCTGGAGTTAGAGATTTTCAGGCGCGAGAGCAGCATATTGTCCCTCAGCGGGAAAGGGGCCAGGCACTAGCGGCAAGGAAGGGGTGTGGTCCGGGGTGGGAGAGAGAGGCTTCAGACCACGCTGAGGACCTGGTTTGCATCCTCTTATGAAAACCTGGAAATAGTTACAACCTGAAGAATGACGTGAGCATTGTGAATCCTTTGAAGGTCCTTCTTTGGTTAGAGTATTAAAGAATGAACAAAAAACTAGAAAGTGAAAAAATACATAAAGACAGCAACTGTCACTCAGAGTGCTGTCTTCTGCGATTTTTAGCAATTCACTTGGGTAAAAATGCATAACAATGATAGCCACTTTTTAGGATTTTTTAGAGGATTAAATACATAAAGCGCTTAACATGGTTTGCAGTACATTATAGACTTTTAAAGGTTACTTTCTTTTTACTCATCCTAGACAAGTAAAATTGATCATCCATTTACGGGCTCCTCCTCTAACAGTAAATTGTTGCTCCATAACTGACATTGCGAGCAGAAGATTGAAGCTTTTTAAGAATATGGCTTTCCATTCTGGGAACATCCTGGAAGCAACAATTAAGGAGGGAACCTAACACTATCACAAAGACATCCTTGGAGGGCGCTGGCCCTTGAGGGTAGCCAGAACACCAGGCTAGAACCCGACTGAACGCAGCTAATTCTGGGAGACCCAACCTCATGTGGAATTGACCCACGGCGGTCATACTTGGATTGGGGGCCAATGTTACTAGCCGGAAATACTCCAGATGGCCACACTGTATTAAATCCCCCAAGCACTCTGCATATTCTCTTTTGCCTGGAAAACTATTTGGAGCCAAACTGGGCATCTTAGTGGAAATTTCCAGCATGATTTGCCCTGTAGTCCTTTGTTGATTCAAAGTAGCATTGTACAGGAGTCTCGGCAATGTATAGTTCTAACATTTCAAATGATTAAGAGAATTCAGCAGTTCAAGTTCACGTCACACATTAAAGTCCAGGGTTTCTTCTTCAGATCAAAATGCACTAAGGAAATGAATATTGTTTCCTGTAGTGAGCAGCAGTGGTGCTCGCGGGTGAATGGAAGGCAGCAGGACTCTGGGCAGCTCTCAGGTACAGGAAACGGTGTGCGCAGCCCCTCTCAGCCTCCTTTCTGAAGAAACCCTTTTGTCGGAGTGACTCGACACCTGTGAAGCCCAGAAGCACCTTTCGAGAAAAATAACGCAATGAGAAATTGCCATCAGGAGTGCTCATTGCGGTATTGTTTCAGAACACGGAGTCCTTTGTGAGCAGGCAGCAGTAGGAAAATGTTCCTGGCTGGGTAGACACCCGTGCCGGAAATTAATCAAAACGCGGTCATGAGGGCTCATATTCCGATCCTAAGCATTTCAGGAAAATTGTCCCTCTCTGCTGCCTCTGGGCTGAGAGCTGGTGACGCTTTTGTTTCACTTATTACCTTGTTCTAACACAGACACATCATGCAGCCTTAGGACTGACCTCGATATTCGAGTTAATTGGAATTGAACCCAGTGGAAATTGCAGTTTTCACACAACATGGGATTTTTGTATTTCTTTAGAAAATTTGGAAAGTAGTTCAGGGAAACAGAAGGAGAGACTGTCATGAGCCTAGAGACACACCCAGGGGGAGGAAGGTGGGTAATGAAAGGCATGCAGTTTTCTTTGCAGGATAGTTAAAAGTGTTCGGAGCAGAAAGATGTGCAGGTTAGCTCTTCACACTGCGTTCTGCCAACAGGAGGGCAAGGTGGCTGACCGTCCAGGCTCTGCCAGCCGGCTGCACTAGCACCGACAGCGAGGAAATAATGGAGCACAGTGCAAGCACGCTAGAGCACAGGAGGGGACAGGTTCACCGATTTCTGCCTCGCTGGGCTGACAAGAACCCTAAACATTCAGATGTCACTTGCAAACAAACAACCAACAGCCTCTTGGGTGATCTAGTGCCACGAGACAGACCCGAGGGCGGTATGACTGTGTCTTACCTGCACAGCCCAAGGGCCACACGTGCCCGTGAACACGCATGTTGCTACACACAGGAAATCCCGCATGGGCCATTCAGGCAGCGGTGAGTGCCCGTGTCTGATTTGTAAGGCTCATGGCATGGCTTTCTTTTACTGACAGAGGACGCTCTGAAGCCAATCAAATTTGACATTCTTAACATTAACTTAGAAAAGGCGCAACAAAGGCTAAAGACACAGAAGCATGATGCTCATGGGCTTGTGCTACGGTCGGTGCTGTGTTTAGAGGGATGTCCTGGGGTTTTCTGAGGAAGGATCTTACAGTTTCGATGGAAGAAACAAAGCTGAGAAAGGACGGTGGCCTGAAGGTAGGCACGGAGCAGTGAGGTGCTGGCTGCCTTGACAAACAGATCACCCCTCCCTGCATCCGAAAGCCCTGTGGACCTCTGTGCAGAAGAGAGCAGGGAAGTGGAGACACCTGAGAAACCAGACACTTGGAAGACTGAGGCAGGAGGATGCAAACTGAGTTCAACCCGGGGAACTTAACATAATATTTATTTATTTATTTATTTATTTATTTATTTATTTATTTATTGAGACAGGATCTCACTATGCAGTTCAGGCTGGCCTTAAGCTCACTTTGTAGCCCAGGCTGGTATTGAACACACAGTGATCCTCCTGCCTCAGCCTCCCAAGTGCTGGGATTACAGGTGTGCGTCACCACGCCGGGCTCCAAAACACTCTTTTAGAAGCCTGTGGTTCAGCTCAGCAGTAAAGCACTTGCCCAGCGTGCACTTGGCTCCGGGTCCATCCCAGCTCTGTGGGGAAAAGCTAGAGGAAGCCGCAGTGCTGAAGAGAGCACTGCACGCACACAGCTCAGAGCCGCAGGACCTTCGGCTTGTGGAGAGAACTGGAGGGACTGTGGCCCGTGAGGCTCTGAGCCGCTCTCACCCACGCCGGCTTCTCCTCCGGTCCTCCAAGGAGCTGAATCCACCACCCAAGACTGCAGCCCCACAGGCCACATGTCCTGCTGCTCCTGCACGTTCTCCTTCTGTGTCAAAAGTTTGACATTTTTATTGAGAGTCATAATTCTATATATGAATGGGGTCCAGGGTGACGTTTGGTTGAAACAGGCAGTGCTAATTAGCAGAGCCGTCTCCTCATTTACTGGTTTTGTAGTGAGACATTGAAACTTATTCTTAGCAATTTTGAAGTGCACAATGCATATTATCATCTGTGCCCTGTGTGCTGTGCCGCAGACACAGAAAGGCATCCCTCCATGGCACTGTGATGCCTGATCCTTCCACCAGCCCTCCCATCCCGCTCCTCCCTGCCAGCCTTTGCTGACCACCAGTCTGCTCTCTACTGCTAGGAATTTGACATTTTTGGACTCCACATATAACTCTGATTGTGCAGTGTTTATTTTCCTGTGCCGGATTTATTTCACTTAGTGTTATGTTCTCCAGGTGAATGCAGGTTGTTCCAAGTCAGGGGATTTTTCTTTCTGATGGCTAGATAGTATTCCACTGTGTATGCATGCCACATTTTCTTTATCCATTTATCATATGTATTAACCTCTTACCAGATATATGGTTTGCAAATATTTTCTCCTGCTCTCCATGTCTCTTTATTCTGTTCTGCAGAATCTTCTTAGCTGTGCAGAATCTTTTACATTGGATGCATTCTCGTTTGCTTGTTTTTGCTTTGTTGTATTACACGCTTTGGCTGTATCCAGCGAGCAGCACCCAGACTGGTGCTGTGAGGAGTGTCATGGTCCGGTAGTTCTAAGCATCAGGTCTTTCAGGCAAGACTTCAGTCCACTGCAGTTTGATTCTAACGTTGGTGTAAGAGATCTTATTTTTCTGCTGCAATTTATTGAACAGCCTCTCCTTTCCATGCTATGTAATCTGGCAGCTTTATAGGAAATCAGTTGTTGTGAAGCATGGATTTACTGTCTCCTGCCCTGTTACTCAGGGTAATTGTTTCTTGCCTGGGCCATGCTGTTTTGATGACTATCACTTTGTGATATATTTTGGTGTCAGGCCACATGATGCCACAGCTTTGTTCTTTCTGCTCAGGGTTTCTTTGACAGCATCTTTTCCACCTCTACCCTAATGTTAGGATTTTTTCTATTTAGGTGAAAACTACATTAGAATTTTAATAGGAATTGGATTGAGTCTGTAAATCACTTTGGGTTACGTGGACATTTAAAAATATTAGTTCCTGTAATCCATGAATGTGGGTAAACTTTCCACCTACTGTGCTTTCTCCAATTTGCTCCATCAATGCCTTATATTTTCCACAATATGGGTATTTTACCCCTGGTTAAATTTTCTACCCAACTCTTTTGTTGTTGTTATTGTATTGCTATTACAGGTGGTATTGCAATTTTTATTTCCCTTTCCTTTTTCATGAATAATATTTCATTATTAGTGTATAGAAATGCAATTTATTTATTTTTTTGGAACCAGGAATTGAACTCAGGCAGACACTGTGCCATTAAGCTATACCCCAGCCCCCTGCAATTTTTTTAATGTTGGCTTCTGTGTCATGCAACTTTATAGAATTGATTTATTAGTTCTAACAGTTTTGATGGGGAGAGACCTGAGGGTTTTTTATACATAAGATCATGTCAGGAAGCAGACAATTTTGCTACTTCCTTTCCAGCCCATGTGCCTTGTAGTCGCTTTCTCTCTTTCCTTTTCACTCTGGTTAGGACTTCAGGACTGCGCTGGAAAGGAATTGTGAAAGTGGCACCTTTGCCTGGTTGCTGATCTGCAGGTAAGACTCTTCAGCTTTCCATCGAGTAGGATGCTAGCTGTGGTCTTGTCACATACGGCCTTTATTGTGTTCAGGTACATTCCGTCCGTATTTATTCCTTGGGAGCTTTTATCGTGACAGGATGCTGAATCTTGTCAAGTGCGTTTTCTGCATGGATGGAGAGGAACACATAATTTCTGTTTCTCCTTCTATTGATGTGGAGTCACGCTCAATGATATGCAAAGGTTCACTGGTCTTTACATCCCAGGGACATATCTCACTTGATCTTGGTGAAAGCTTCTTTTAACGTCTGGCTAAATAGGGGCTGCTAATATTTTTTGAGGATTTTTTTAAAAAGCTATGTCCATGAACAATAGAGGTCTGTAATTTTCTTTGCTTATAGTGTAAATCTTCATTTTTATTGCTTTTTTTCTCATGTCTTACTTAGTAAATTTGTTGGTTCTTATTTTTTCCCTCTTAAATAAGAAGATTCTTAGGCACTTCCATAATTTGGTCTACCCAGATCTCCAGCCGGAGCTGCTGCCGTGATTTCTAAGGCGGCAGCCAGCCGGGGACTGCGATGCTCTGCCCTCCAGCAGGCTGCTGCTCTGTGTGTGTGGGGACAGGCACAGCGCTGCGGGGCTGCTGGCGTGGCCGCTGTCTCCTGTCAGCGACGTCCTCTCCATCCTCCCGCACATGGTGTTCACCCTGCTACCTCTCGCCATAACTCAAGCCAGTGACCACCAACCTGGAGAAGGCCACGGGCTCCTGCTGGGGATCTCAGTGGACTCTGCCTGCTCATCATTTCTTTCTCTGTGATTCCAGAGCACTCCACACTTGCTCTAACAGCTGGGTAGCTGGTGAACTGATATACTAAAGATGCTTCTAGAAAGAATCAAGGTTGTATTTGATATTTGCCATAGATTTTAGCACAGTACCATGTCTGCCATGTCAGAGAAACAAAGTAAATACTATACAAATAGTTGAGTATCTCAATTTTTGCATATCTGCATACTATTAATACCCAAAATGGCTAACACCAATTTACTATATTTACAATCTGATGCAAAATTATCAATTAGGATGTGATTTTTTAGCACAGAAATCTAATATTAGAATGATACTAGAAACATTGGGTTTTTTTTTTTGTACTAGGAATTGAACTCAGGACCTTGCGCTTGCCAGGCAGGCGCTTGTGCCACTGAGCTATATCCCCAGCCGACATTAGAAACAGTAGGAACAGAAAACTTGTCCTTAATTCATTGAAAAGGTGTCAAAGGCAAGAGAAGTTTGAATGCTGTATTAGCCAAGGTTCTGTAGAAAATTAGAACCAAAAGGATGGATGGATAGATCAATAGAAAGATAGATAGATAGACAGATAGATGGATACATGGATAGGTGGATAGATGGAGGGATGGGTAGATGGATGGGAAGAAAAATAGAGACATTATGAGGAGCTGGCTCACATGGCTATGGAGGCTACGTCCCACATCTGCTGTCTGCTGGAGAATTGGGAAAGTTGGTGACATAGTTTAAGATGAAGGTCAAAGGCCTGAGATCTAGAAAAGTTGGTATCTGAGGAGAAAATGGATCTCAGCTCCATAAGGAGAAGTTTGCCTTTCTTCTAATTTTTTGTTCCATTCAGCCTCTAAAGGAATTGAACACTACATCTCAGGATGTTGATGAGGGAAGCTTCACCCAGTCTACTGCTCAGTCTGCTAGCTCTTCCAGAGTCACAGACACTCCTAGAAGTAATGTCTAAATAATGTTTTAAATAAATACAAATTTTCATGTAAAACAAACATAATGTAAAACTTTGACTCCAGCAGAACCCTCAGCCAGTGTTGGTGTGGTGGTAAAATGCAGTGATACATTATTTGCATATTCTAGTACAGAGTGGTACAGAATTAGGGACCTTGAGTCCTGACCTAGAGTACAATGCTAAAGCCCAGAATTCGCAGTGAATGGTGGGGTTTGTAAAATGCTGACAACTCACATAAACAAGGCAGTGTTTGTCTCTGGACAAGTCATTTCTCTTGGACAGATGACACAAAAGCTCCTCTTGTTAAATGAGAGGCGGAGATTTTACCTTGTATACACATTATTAAACATGATGAGGAAATGATCACATGGACAGATGGAGCGTGGAGAATTCCCACCAGCCCTGGGCCCCTCTGGTTCCTTCTGAGGGATTTACCATGTGGCCTCTCTCAGGGATGTCTGTGACTGAATCGCACACACACAGTGGGTTACTTTGCTTATGATATGTTTCCATTATATATGTGACTATTCATTACATGCTATTTTTCTTCATCCATAGATTCCCATCTTTAAAAACTCATTTGCTTTCTTCCATAGAAATCATACACAGATGCACTGCAGTAGCAACTTCTATCTGTAAAGCCTTCTAGAAGATGATGCCAGGGGGATTGCCTGAGGAATCGAACTCAGGACCTTGCGCTTTCATGTCATGAAGGAACTTGACAGGTGCCCCCCTTCTCCGTCCTCCCCAAACCTGAGGAAAACTGCACTGCGAATCCAACTCTGGTCGTCTCCTCCCCACCTGACACATCCCTTCAGCTCTCCTCGTGCCTTCCCCGTGTCAGTGTGTGTCCTGGGGTGCATGAGTAGGGGACAGCGGATGGGGATGCTGTACCTGGCGGGAGGAAACTCAACCCCTAATGAAATTTGGAAGTGTGCACAATCTTTGTGAAGGCTCTGCACTTGGTGGCTGAGACTTGACAAGGAAACCTATGAAATCTCTAGCTTCTTCCGGCCAGGGTCTTGGTCTTAATTTATGTCTCGTAGGAAGACAAAGAGGCAATTCCAATGAAGGTTAGAACACATCTTTAACACGGCCTCTGTTTGGGAATAGTGAAGGTTGGTGGAAGTGAAGATACAGGATTGGGCAGTGTTTACCTGAGTCCCAAACGATCACATCAGAGGTAACAAGGCACCTGAATATGTGGGTGAGGGCGGCAGGAACAACAGGAGGAACTGCTCTGCTTCATCTTCCTCTGCTCAGCTGGTTATGCCAGGTTTGGGTAGTCTAAAGAACAAAAGTTTTACCTGACAAAAGGGAAGCAGTATGAAACTTCTGCCTATATTCCCTTTAAAATGGAAAATTAAAACCAAACCGCAAACTTCTCAAGTGTTCTTGAAAACAAATACCATCTGTCAGCTTCTGTGTATCAATGGGGAACAAAACAGAATCTCTGTTTAAAGCAACAGCCTGTTTCAAAGTCCAGCATGACCACTTTGGTTTCTAACTTTCATCTAGTGTCTTTCATTCTGCCTTAAACGTGCTTGTTAATGTTTAAGAATAATACCACCAAAGCACTTTTAACAATAAAAATTTTACCTAGGGGTAGAAGCTACACTAAAATGGAAGTAGTTTAATTTCTGAACATCAGCAAATATTTCCAGCCCTCAGTGGAAATAAGTATGATGTTTAACGTTACTGGAGATAGGTTAATGGACAGAGAAAGAGAAGAACGAAGCAAACGAGAAATTGCTGTTTCCTCTCAACTTCCTGAACCCCCTTGCACATGTCATTTAGTGTTGAGAGCAGGGGACATCGCCTCGGCTAACCACATACAGATCAGAGATGAAACCGAGATGCCGGCCCCAAGCTCAGAGCCTGCTTTCAAATGCACATAGCTTTCCTGCAATACAGTTTACCCCTGCTCCCTAATTGTAGTGAAATATTGAAAGAATACATAATTTTCCTGAAAATAAGATTTCTGGTTACAATTGGCATTTCACACCCTCAAGGTTTCTGAGAACTGCTAAATATATTACTCATCAGTTGTCTCATGAACCTTCATAAAAGAGATGGGAAAATCATAAACCATGTGCAGTATGATTTCTTGTAAATCATAGCCAATCATTGATTTTTCTTTTTCTTTTAAATCGAACTCAAGTAGTCCCTTGAATTAAACATCTGCTTTGATATGGATTCACTGGCTAACCATAGCTTTTTAACTGAAATTTTAGTGACGTTCAATCTTCAGCTGACTTTCTTGATTTGTATGTGAAAGATTTTAGGGAATTTTTGCTTTACTATCTATCCCATCATATGACCTCACTTTTTACTTTTAATTTATTGTTATTTTTAACCAGTTCACAAGTGGAAAAAAAAGTTTCACTGGTTTGGTTTGTGAAGTAATCTAGTGTGTGACATTATGGTGCTGTACTTGATTTGCACTATGGTGTTTTTACTAAGAAGCAGCTTCTCCTGTTACCTTTTGAAAAAATTAAAAAGCTGTAGGAAAATGGACAATGCCTGAATGCATTAGCAAACAATTTCTAAATAAGATGTAAGACCCCACTGAGGACGCGTCTTTCAGAGAAGAATACGTGGTCATTTGTGGAAAGACATTTCAAGTGCTTTGCTTTGGGACAGTCACTACTTGAAAACTGAACAGGAAATGCAGCACAGTGATTCTCTCTTAGGGAGGGAGAGGGTGATGACACGTGGGCCCACGCGCTTCCAGACTGGGGCTGAGCCGGGGACCGTCCTGGTATGACTCTGAAGGTAGAGCGGGTGGGCTGCCCAAGGCCAGGGGGACGCATCGCCAGGAAGATTGCGGCAGGGTAGGAGGGCATCTGAACGCAGCAGGAGAGCCAGGGGGGCGATTCACGGCGGGCGAGGGGGCTGTGCCAGCGTCCCCTGGACTCCGGACAGTGTGAAACAAATACTAACCACTGTTTAAGAGCACGATGTTATCCTTTGAGTTTTAGATTAAAAATGCATAAAGCATTTGGGAAGTACAGAGGCAGCACAGGGATGGTTACTGTAGGTCCTTCCACTTGTGTTCTATATATTTTTGGTCTCAAATAGTGATTATACATAGATAGACACATGTATTTTTATTTATCTTTAAACAGAATAATTTTAGGCAATCTTATGTCTATCTTAGTACTACAAAAGATTTGGATTTCTCCAGTTAAGAGAAAAGCAATACGAAAAGATCCTAACATCACATGAATATTTTACACACCGCGTCCATACTAAGAATATAAATATACTTCAGAGAAAAATCTGCCCAAGTCAATGACATTCTGAAGGTGTTGGAACATGTGGCTGGAAAAATTAAGTCATGGGGCTTTTTTTAGTATTCCTGCAAACATACAGTTTAGATAATTTCTTTATCAGCTTTCCTTAGCAGTCATGAGACCACACTACATATTACTGTGGCATCATGGGAATGACAGAAATAAAAAAAATTGTTGACTCTACACTGAGCTGGCTCTCTGTGTACCTGTGAGCACTGGCTGATCAGGTATGACCCGAGGGCAAGCAATATGGATTTTGTTTTTTTTTTCCTACAATGTGATGAAGCAGAGTAACTGTTCTCCCCTGGAAATGAAGTGGAATTTGGTTTTGGGGTCTCCATCAGAAAGATGGAGATGATCTGTTCCCTTTTGCATGGGGGAACTTTCCAGCCGCGGTTCTGAGATGAGCTCATCTTACTGCTGACTGCAGTGGTTGAGCACAGGCTTCTCCACACAGGATCCTGCCCTCACTTCTGAGTCAGAGATTTATGAGCGAGGTCAGGCATGGCAGTCTGAGGATGCCAGTGTAATTAGAAGGCCATTGGATTTGTCAGCTCAGTGTAAAATACTCTGTGCTGCCGAGTGAAGCCTTCATTTTCTAGGTAAATTAACTGTAATAACTATCAAAGTACAGCTGGTAAGCAGGCCCGCCATCTGTGAAGAGGGACTCCATCGACAGTGACAGCCTTGTTAGACATTCCTCTGAGATAGGGAAACTTGAACAAATTGAGCTGCTTCTGAATTCATGAAAAGCAAAAGACAGCAGCAAATAATATAACCCTATTCTTTTTAGCAAAGAAAATCAAGCAGTTGGGAGATGAAAGGACATCTGGATGGGTGAGATGTCCATCGTGATGTGGACACAAGTAGGGGACCAGGTTGCATAAGTGGTGATGTTTACAAGCTAGTAGCAGTCCGGCAGCAGGGGCCTCATGGAGCTAGCAGCTCTCCCAGGGCCTCTGGATTCTCCACCCGCCTCTGCTTTTATTATTCTTTAACTCTCACTAGCAAGGCTGAGGAACTAAAGTTTTGAACCATTTTAAATCTGTTTCTTCATCTGCAACTCTTTAAAATGATGTTCAGCTAATAATCTTCAACCCAGCCAGGCTGGAAACAGATTCTAATGCCCCTGAAGACCCTCTGTTGGCGACCCCAAGTAGATATGTCATGAAGTTCCTTTTTGATGCTTAAAAGATTTCCAATCCCCTACCAGTCTAAATAAACCTGGTCTAAACTCTTTCCGAGGAAAGTGTATGAATACAGAATCAGAAAAATCTGTGTTTGAATCTTAGTTGATTCACATTCTGAATGAGCCAAATGTTTAATCCCTTTGATTTGTAGTTCTGCCAATTTTTTCCATTTATAAAACAAAAATAGTATGTCTCTTACAAGATCTGGTAGAACAAAAATGATATCATACCTAGTCCTTGCCCCCCATACCTATAGCCTCCCCATAGAGAGGGGACCAAGACTGATAATTTTTTTCTCTTTTCTTTTTTTGAAAATAAGTCAAAGAATCCAAAATTTCCATATTCCCAAGTGACATTCACTAATACTTCTCTTAGTTATTTTCCCAAATGAAATTGTGAGAGGATAGAGAGAAATTGTGACCATTTAAAGAAAGACACCAGCAGGAAGGAAGCTGTTGCTAAGACATTTAGAATGTAGAGACATAAATGGGAAGTGTGTGGAACTTACACTGAGGAGCTAACACAAAAGCAGAGTTACTTAACACGTTATTATCATTTGGGGAACTGCTTCTCCTAGGAGAATTTTCACGATTTTTTAAATTAAGGCTAATATATTTTCACTTGTGGAAAGTCTTGTCATAACAAAAGTTTTTTTTTCTCCCTGCCTGTATTACATGATGTGCTGTAAATCAATGATTGAAAAATGCCTTGGGGACTAATAACACTAAATAAATGCATAATTATTATGTAGGGCTATTTATTTCACTTGAGTAAAAAATTGTTGACAGCTCTATTATGTTAGGCCTATAGCAAGCCGATGACTTATTCTGCGGTTGTTGTAATTACATTTTGGGTGGTGCCGTGCACAAGCTCAGAATGACGGCTGAAAACCTTGTTAAGTGAAACTACACAGTGAACACCCCATTTCCTCTGTTACATCTTGTGTGTGGAACTCGAGCACACAGAGAGGTACAAAGGGAGGCCTAGATCGACAGCAGTGTGTATGGAAAACACCAAGGACTTTGGAAGCTGACGGCATCAATATGGTAACATTTTTGTCAAAGAAACTGATCCTTTGGCTGCACTATTAATTGGGGGATGTCAGCTGTACAAACTAACTTCCATACATGCGTATACCAGTCTTTGATGGTGCCTGCCCTCCCACTACCTTCCCTTGCTCCTCCCCTGGTCTCTTTCCCTCCCCGATACTACTCCTTCTACCCTCCATCTCTTATTTCCCCCTAGAGGCCACGTAAGAGAAAACATGCAATACTTAGAAATGGAACATTTGAATCCTAAAAGTTGCTTGCGCTGTTGATGCTTGCATCTGTGTTCAATTCAAGTCAACACATTTTAAGAGACACTGACAAACAGATTTGGTCTTTATTTGAAAAACAAAGTTTCTGTGAATATTCAGCCGGGAAACATAATTATTTTTATCAGAGACCCCTGCAGTGAGCCCCAGTCTCTTCCTAGCTGTTACTGTGCAGGGCAGAAAGAAAGAAGAAAGAAAGAAAGAAAGAGACAAATTGACAGTGCAGAGATCTGGGATGACCAGGTGTTCACGAGGAACAAAAGCCATGAGGCAGCCGGAACCTCAGCATTTATTGACTGCGGAGGGGATTACTGATGACTCAGAGAGCAGAGGTGGTTGTGTGCTAGGAAGGATCTTGCCATGGAGCGTCTTTAGTCTTAGCAGTCTTGGCCTTAGGCAGTGGGAGAGGATGGCCCACCCCCAACGGGATAATGGGAAACCTCAAAAGGGCGAAACCCCAAATCCCAAGCCTCCATTCATTCATCCCTTCGGAAAGTATGCAAAGACAGCCATTGCGGATTTGTGTTTCCCCAACATGTATTACTCAAAGTGTTTTGTTCTAGAGAAGGATGGATGCTTAAGTTATGTTGTTACAGACAGCAATGCTTTGACAAAAGAGCATTATGGAAATTAAATGGGCTAGAAATAAGTTAGAGTCTCTAATAACTGGAGTTCCGAGTACACAGACACCTGAATTGAAGATATTCTGACGGTGGCCCCGCTGGATGGGAGGATGCGCCCGCTAACCATCCTGCCTGGGCTGGGAAATGCCTGAGACATTAGGAACATCACCGCTGGCTCTGTCTGCAGGGCGTTTCCAGAGCCAATGGGCAGGTGGGACAGCAAATGGATGAGGGAGGCTGCGCCCGACTGTGGATGGGCCCTCCAATCGGGTGAGAGCTGGTGGGAGGACCGAGGACAGAGGAGGGAGGTCTTAGGCACCTGCTGGAGCTCGCTCTTCCTGGCCACCTTGAGGTGCGCAGCTTTCCTCCGTGCTGCCGTCCGCCGTGACGCTGCTGCCCCTGAGCCGGAGCCACGGGGAGCTTCTGCAGTCAGGCGTCAGAGCAAACCTCTTCAGCTTGTCCTTTTGCACTTAGTTTATTACAGCCACAGAAAAGTGACTGACGGGATGACACTGACCACATTTTAAACACAAACTTAAGGTACATTTTTGTTCATTATCCAATATTCTTGTACAGGTTGCATATTCCTTTTCTGAAATATTTCAAATTTCATGTTTTTTTCAGACTTTGAAATTCTTCTGTATGTGTGTGTGTGTGTGTGTGTGTGTGTGTGCGGTGACATAGTTTGGAGATAATACCTAAGTTTAAGAACAAAATTAATTTATTAATATAGCCTTCTAACATAGCCTGAAAATAATTTTATGCAATATTTTTAGTAAGCCAGTGCTTTGACTCTGACCCAGCACACAGTTGGATGTGAAATTTCCTATTTGTGATGTTGTGTTGGCATTGGAAAGGTAGCACAGATTTTGGATTTTTTGGATTAGGGATGTTCAACCTGTAATAAATTTCTGTATAAACTATAATTATCAGGTAGTTTGAAGTCAGCTGGGATTGTAATTTGTGAATTCTAGGTTATTATTTAGATGAATTCTTAATTTGCAATTAGCAACCCAATGTAATTCTTCATGAGGTTAGCTCTGGAAGGAGAGATAGAAAGTTTCCAGGCAGATAGATTTAGAAAATTTGACCATTCCTATTAAGAGTACAGAGGTATTTAAGAAAATAAAGGGTGAATAGTGACACACTTTTATTTGTGTTTTCATTTGATTACTTAGAAAAAGTACATAGAAATAGCAGCTTCTACTATTCACTCTCTAAGCCCAGAGATTCTATTCCATTAAAAAAAACTAAAACAATAAATAAAAACCTCCCCATCTGGATAAAAACAAACAAATGAATAGACATCTGCCCTCCATGCCCCCATCCCCTGCCAACAAAAACCCAAACCCAAGCCCAAGAAAGAATTCTACTTTTTTTTTTTTTTTTTTTGCGGTACCGGGGATTGAACTCACAACCTTGCACTTACCAGGCAGGTACGTATGCCACTGAGCTATATCCCCAGTCCCAAATAGTCTACTTTTGAAGGAAAGTTAAATGTGAGATTTCCGGAGTTGGGGTGCCCAAAGGTGATTCTATTTTGTATGTGTTTGGATGTACATGATGATGGTTTATGTTGCACTGAATGTGCTTGGCCTTGATTTTCAGTTTTTAAAAGTTAACTTGGCTACTTCAGAAGACCCGAACACAGAAATAGAGATTTCACCTCTGAGGAGTAAGATGAGGCCAGGAAGAGAAGAACGAAACTTGTGTTTTGCGTTCTATCTTCTCTCTTTCTCCTTAGAACCACATACAAGTCTTGCTTGGATGGAGACATTTCATGCAACCTGAAGTAACTCAGCTGACGTTAAGTCTGCTAGGGAGAGCTGTGGTGTGTACTGAAGTTTCCAGGCAGAAGGCTGGGACCGGAGGCAGTGGCACCAAATATCGCCCCTTTTGCCTGGTGCGGCATCCGAGGGTGTGAAGACTGCTCTGACGGCTCTGTAGCTTGTAGCAAGTCAGGTAGAGCTGATTCACTTCCACATGGTTGCCTAGAGGATGTGGACCCTTTTCATCTGTGGACTTCCGCTATGCTGGGTGATTAAATTCTCCTGTAACCTGTTAATCATCATTTGTTCTTTTGAATCTATGATTCATTCTACCAAGTTCTTAAGTCCAAATTGGCCTTTTATTACTTCAAAAAATTAACCCTTGACTTTTTTTAACTTGCTTTTTTAGCCAGCCTTTCCGCCATCATCCCACATTTCAAATCCTCTCAAGCCAGAGGCCTAAATTCCTAGATTCTTTGATCTTTTGTCTCACACATGTGTCAACTGGTTTTCTGAGGTGCCTGGAGCAGAAATCAAGTCGAGTTGTTTGCGCGGGTGAGTCACTTATTGGAAGGATGTTGAGGCGCCCTCCCTTCCGTCTGGAAGGGTAGAAAACCGGCCCAAATTGGGGAGGAAGCCAGAGAGACACTAAAGCTGGTAACACAACTAAACTCCCGCTAAAGGGACGGCCTGACAGGAGCCCCGACAGCCCTCACTGTGCCCGCCACAGAGTGACAGGGCCATGTGGAAAGGCCGGGTGATAACTAAAATCCAGGCAATGTGCTGTGCTGCTGTCTGAACAGAGGTATTGCTGGCTCTACTGCTGGAGGGAAATGTCCTCCCTCCCCACTTGTCTGTGAGCTTTCCGGAAGAGTCCACGCCTGGTTGCGAGGGAAGGCTCCAGGGGGCACCTGGCTGCGAGGGAAGGCTCCAGGGGGCACCTGGCTCGCTAGCCTTCAAAGTCACCCATCGAGATTCATATGGTGGGAAATCCCGCCAGCACAGGACGGGTGTCATGTGCTGAGCTTCGTACTGTTAACTAAGCAAATAAATAAAATACGGCAAATGTTAAGCACAGCGCATCTTACCCTCGAACAACGCTCAGTAAACTCACTCCTTGCTCTCACTTCGGTAAACCTGCTGCCATCTACGTCTGCTTCTTGTCTGCTGACGACCTGGGGACAGAGCTTTCAGCCTTATTGCCCTTCTGGCATTTTTATACAAAACGTCACCTAGTTACAAAGTCATTTCTCACCCCTTTCTACTTCATTACGTTCTTGTGGAAATTTATTCTTTTGGCGTCTGAGTCATTGTTCTGTGCTAACCTTCGAGTATTTCCTTCCGAGCACTCTTCTTATTTCTAAATGCACTCCCTAATGATGTCGTCTCAGGTTTCCTCTCCTGCACCCTCTTCTCCGTTTTGGCGGCTGAGTCACAGATTGCCTGGATTTTAGTTATCACCCGGCCTTTCCACATGGCCCTGTCACTCTGTGGCGTCTCATGTTTTACAACCAACCAGATGGGAGATTTTAGATGTAATTTTTAATGTTTTTTTTCTCTCAGAAACCCAATTTAGGAAATTACCAAGAAAGGTCATTTCTACTTCTGCAGTTCCTCTGGCATCCTTCTTCCTGTTAACATCACTGCTGATGGTTCCAGACCTTCATCCACAGCTGGGGACCCATAATAGCTTCGTAATTAGTCTTCCTGCCTCTGGCCTTCGGCCTTCCCAATCGATTCTGCTCGCTGCTTTGAGAGAAACTTCCTTAGGTATCTTATATCACGCTCTCACTGCATAAACTGCTATAACTTCTGTGCTCTTTCGTAACCTCAGAGCTCCTACCGCGGGATCCTAAGTGATCACCGCACCTGGGTCCTCCCCTTACCTGTACACTGAGGCCAAGCCCAGCAGGTGGCATCTGGAGCCTGCCCCGCCGGACCTTCCACTGCCCTGTCTTGTGCTGCTCCTAGGGCAGTGCCATGCTTCCCACTTCTCCTTGTAAACCCTTGTTGTTTTCTCAGACCCAGCCTTCATGTCTAAGTCACACTTTTTCTCCCTGCATATATTTTTTCCCCTTTATGGTAAGCACTATCTTCTCTTAGCAGTTTGCATTGTATGGTCGGTATCTTGTGCATATTAGATTCCTTAGAGTTTTCAAAAGCAAACATGGAGTTGTGTCCACAAAGCTCCACCCTCTCCGGGAGGCAAAGTTTTGAAAATATTAGGTATCCAGTAAAGTTTGTTTCTAGGAGTGTACCTGGGTTCACTCCTAGAAACAAACTTTACTGGATACCTAATATTTTGTGTATTTTGTGATAAAATCAAATGAACAGGACACCATGTAATTTGCACTATCCTATTGCTTCTTTGCACTGCTGTGATTTGAGGAGGATTACTTACCCGAATTGTTCATCACTTAAGTCATAAGCAAAGAGGCAAAGTGTGTTCATTAAGCCCACTGCGATGTGTAATTTGACATTCAGATGTATTGTAACAGCCAGCAAATATTTCATTAGACTTCATGGTATAACATGGCCATAATTTTCACATACTTGCTAAAATTTGGGAACAGGAAAATTACGCAAAATGATTGGAAATTTAAAGATTTGATGTCCAACCCACTGTCTTAACTACTTGATTTGCTCCTTAACTTTTTCGAGGGTTTCTTTACATACACGAAATATGGAAATGCAGGTTTTTTAGGTGTCATTCTACACATTGGTAGAATAATTCACGGTTTATTTGATTGTGTTAATTTGCGAAGCTGGAGTGCAAACAGCTGGATGCAGACGAGAACAGTCAGGACTCAAAGAAGCATCCAGCAAGAAGCCTTGCACTCGGTTCCCTCTTAGAAGGTTGTGTGGAGGTCCCAGGTGTGACCAGTACAGACTGTTAGAGCTCTAGTCAGGGTTCTGTGCCCCACTATTGATGTGACTCTGGACCAGCTATTTTATCTGAAATGTTTCAGTCCCCATCTGTAAAATGGGTTAATAACAGTGTCCACCATGGAGGGAGGAGCAAGGGTCAGCTGAGTATTTGGCTTATGATTAGTGAATGTAAGCTTTCTGCTGCAAATATCTGTTCTGGCTTAGATATTGCACACATTTATTGTTTTTATTAGCTCAGGGACATTTAGTTCAGCTTTTGATCTGAGTTTGTTTTCCTGGTCTCAAGCTTTATGAGAAACCCAAGAATCAATAGGGATTATTTCAACTGAATCTAGAGTTCATCTAAGTGTACTTCAAGGGCTAGGGGACCAAACAAAACAAGGAAGGTGGATATAAAAGAAGAAATTAGCTTTCAGAGTTTAAGGGATTAAATGGGTGGTTAGAGGCATTTGGCGTGTACTTTAGATAAAGGCTGCAGGCGGGGTTGCTACTCTTTTTAGTCCCTGGCTCCTGACCCCATTAGCAGCAAAGGCTTAATCTTAGTCTTATTGTTCTTTTAATTAGATAAACTTCTTTTTAAACTTCCATAAAACCTAAAAATTGTATACATTCATGGGGTACTACCTGACATTTTGATACATATATGTGTTGCATAATTTTAAAATCAGGTTAGCTTATCTGTCTCCTCAAACCTTTATCATTGCTTTGTAGTAAGTACTTTAAAAAATCTCTGGCTTTTTGAAATGTGCAGTGTGCCATCGTTTCCGGTAGTCACCCTTCTGTGCACAGTACGGTAGAAACGCCGCTTCTCTAGCACCGTGACTCTGCAGCACCCGCTGATCAGTCCTTCTCCGACCGTCCTTCCCCACCCCTGCCCCGGTCACCCCATCCTCCAGGTCAGCTTTTCTCTATTCCATGTAGGAGGGCTGAAGCGGTGTTTATCCTTCTGTGTCTGGCTTATTACACTTAGGGGAGTGGTGTCTGGTTCCATCCATGCTATCCAAGGGTCTCAGCCTTTATTGTGGCTGAATCATACTCCACTGTGAGGGCGGATTCTGTTTTCTTTATTCACTTATCAGGTGGTGAATGCTTAGGTTGTTTCGGTCTCTTGCTATTGCAATGAGTGCAGGACTGCAGAGGTCTTTTTGACATATTCATTTTATTTCCTTTGGATATATGTATGCACTGGTGGGATTGCTGGCTCACATGGTGTGAGATTTTTAATTCTCTGAGGATCCTCTGTATGGTTTTCCATCTTTCATGTACTATTTACATGATAATTAATGATGCTGAACCAACAGGTATTTTTTCTATGAAAAGAATATTAAAGATGGATTTGTGTTAGGAGTAACCACCTGAAATAGACATAAATAGAAAATGATAATGTGATACAATACTAGGAAAGACTTTATCAAAGTCCTTTATAGTGGCCAAATGTAAGCCGTATTTACCAAAAATCAATGCTGATGGATAATAATATAATAATAATCATTTTTTACCTGCCAAGTATAAAATCTAGGAACTTTTAGGGAACGGCCATAGAGATTCCTGAAGAATATTAGAAACAAGAGGTTATTATGGCTCAAATACTTTCATTTACTATTGATCATTATTGTTTTCGCAAGATTGAAGATTTCAGAAAATGTGTTTTCCTTAGGTGGTAAATTCCTAGGGAAAACTTCTAACTCATGTCTAGGAGCTCACGGTATCTACAGTGTACATCTGTCCCTGTCTCTACCTGTGCAGCTACACCCATGTGTTTGCTGTCATCATCACCATCACCGTCATCTTTGTCATTATCTCTCTCTCTCTCCCTGTCTGTATATCCCTACTTATCTTCATCTTCAAAAAGAATTTGTTTTTCCTTGTCTTTATTTCTGTGTCCATTTTTTTTTTTTTTTTTGTTTTTCTCCGGTACCGGGAACCGAACTCACGACCTTGCGCTTGTCAGGCAGGCGCTTTTGCCGCTGAGCTAAATCCCCAGCCCCTCTGTGTCCATTTTTATCTTGTTATTCTGTTCACTGTGTTTATGAACATCCTCCATTATTCAAAAGGCAAGGTAGACTATGCCAGACATTCGTAAATGCAGCAGAATGAAAGGGGCCCTGCCGAAACCGCGTCCATGGTGTGGACTTGGTGCCGAGTGGAGTGTGATGAGGATGGCGTGGTTTCCTTGCAGTGATGGCAGACGTCTTACTTTCTAGTATGAATTGGGAATCTTTGAAAGGCAAACCTTGCTTTTCTCTTTTCCTCTGCAAAAGGAGTGTCTCACTTTCTGGAATCCAATTCCATGACTTCTTAAGTATACATTCAAGAGTGATTAGTGATTTAAACTGCAGTGATGGTGAGCACCTACTGGGGAGGCAGAGCCAGGGGGCTCACAAACTCCAGGTTTGCCTGGGCTAGGGAGTGAGATCCTGTCTGAGAAAAGAAAGAAAAATAAATGACTTAAAAGTTTAAGCCATCTGATAGTATTTCATTTCTATTTATTCATGTATTTATTTTTTGACTTAACTTTGAGGACTTGAGAGGCCCACTAGGTAATAATAATGATCAAAGCCCTTTTTCTTTTCATATAAATCAAAGAAAATTTTCATTTTCAACTTTAGTATCTTCGTTTTCATTAACTTCCACACATTAATGTGCTCCAATTAGGTCCTTGGATTTTATTTTTAATGTCACGGCACACAGAGAGATGGAGTGTGCCAACATCATGATTATCTTGGCAAGGCTGTTACATCAATAATTTAAATTGTTGTCATGTGGAATACCCTTTATTTTATGACTGAGAGTCATAAAAGCTTTTAAGATGTTCACAGCTACGGCTGTCTAGAGCATCCTCTACTTCATGAGCACGGGTCAGGACAGCCTGTAGCCCTCATTCAGCTCGTTAATCTACACTGATGGAATCCTATCTGGGCACTTCATTTTGGCTGGGTCTACTTCAATCACTAATTTATGTAACAATGCTCCAAGAAAATATTTTATACATAGATTCGGAGTTAACTTATGATTTTCTGAGTCAGGATGAAGAAGGGATTCATCGTCACAGCCATGCGGCTCCCTTGCTATTTCAAAGGCTGTAAAGCAGTCACATTTTGAAAATCTTAATATTCACACATTTGTGCAAGGCATGCTGGCATGCAGGATTTATGGGTGAGAGTAACACCCATATTTGGAACAAAAATGCCCTAGAGTGAGAAGGGGAGCAGTGAGGGGGATGCGGTATAAGGTAGGATTTTAAGAGCAATCCTAGAAAGAAAAATGTGCCTCATGAGTAGGTTGTGATAGCGATCTGTGATGTATTGTGCTCATTTTAGGAGTTGTCTTTTCAGTCAGCTACTTATCAAGAGCTGTAAATTCGAGGAAGAGATAAGCCTGGTGTGTGCCAGAGTTTCATTTTTCTCAATCAAGTGGTACTTTAGAGCGAATCAAACACACTAACTACTCTGCAGTCAGAAGCACTCGTCCTCGTCTTACTTTTGTTTTTGTGTCCAGAGCCCTTTTTCATCTTGAGGAAGTGCCCAGAGATAGTGGTGTGAAATGGTCATAAGTCAGAAGACATAGTTTAATATGAAAAGCTCATGGGGAATGCAGGCTAAGGGAGAAGCTCAGTTTCCTCTGAATGTTGGCAATTGGATTTTCAAGAGACTCAGCTATGAATCGAGTTAATAAATCAAGAATAACACAACCAACTCAAACTGAAGAACTCTTGCTTTGATTTTGACAGAATTCTCTAGGATACTCTAAAGCTTCTGTTCGTTTATCCTGGATTTTCCTTTATAGTAAAAGAGGTCCTACAAAAAAGGCCAGTTATATCAGTTATATCAGTAGCCAAATAGTACAGGGAAGTTCCAATCTTGCTGGACACAAGTGCTGATGCCCAGCGGCTCTGAAGTTGCTTTGTTTGGGCAGTCTTGGGGTGAAAGGTGGTCTGAGCCCCATACAGAGTAAAGGGAAATTCTGAAACCACAGAAGGGGCCACTTTCTGTCTCTGAGTGGGAGCAGGGGGGACTGGTGGGAATTGTATCAGAAAAGCAGTAAGTCTGTGTGACCTGTAAGCCATCCGTTCTCAGTGTGGCTTCCAAACTAACATCATCCAGGGAGTTGATGGTGGAAATTATGACGGTCAGCTCAGGTCATCATTGAGCGAGCTGTGCTAATGTGACCTCGGTGCTGTCCCGCCCAGCAGGCGACGCCAGCGCCCGATGGCCAGTGCTACCTCCGACGCGCCAGCAGACTGGGTTCAAAGCCTCTGACGCAGTCAGTCCTTGTGACTTCTCCCCTTATTTTTTTATTTTTCAATTTATTTTTCGTTACTTTTTTGTGACTTTATTCATGTAAATCATCAGTAATGTTTCAAAAACACTCAAGAATAGTGCTGTTACTAAAGTTCCTGATTTGGGACGATTCTCATTTTAATTTGCTTACAGTGATGCCCCACTGTAAGAAATTTTGGAAGATAATCAGAGGTGGTGTGGCTGGAGGCAAGGGAGCCGCGGACGTGGGTGTGGAGGACACAAGCCAGGCAGAAGGCTTTCACACCAGGTGAGAGCAGGTGCGATTATCTCAGACCACGGCAGGCAGGAGCTCATGAGAGTGGAGAGTAAGGCAGATCCTGCCACTGTAAAGGCAGCTTGGTAGGATTTGTTGACAGATGAAGGCTGTGATCCAAAAGCACCATCACACGTGATCACACAGGATCACACATGATCATAGTTCTTTTGTTCTGATTAGAGTGGTTCTGGCTGAGATGGAGAAGAATGAGAGAAGTCAACTGGGGGCTGCTGGGAGTTCATTTGAGAATTACAGTAGATCTGAGTGCTTCTTAGACATGCTAGCTCATGTGTCAAGTGGTAATTAAAACTATAGGTGTAGGTCCCAGGTAGGTGTATTTAATGGCACTATAAATTTGGAAATAGTTAGGTCATAGTTAGTATTTAAAACACAGGGTTAAGTGAGACCACTGAAGGAGTGAATCCTGAGAGAAGTAAAAGTTTGGGTTGGAGGTCAGTGAAGGAGATCACTGACCTCTGGCCAGTCCAGGGAAGCAGCGAGAGGACTGTGGCCTGACCAGTGGTGTTGGACAAGGTGCTCTTTGGAGAGTGCTGTTGGGGCGACCTCAAGGGAGGTCGGGGAGGGGCACGCACGCTCAACAGCCCAGGAGTGTGGGGCTAAGGCGCAAGACTAAGGGCCGCCGCTGAGTAGAGGGATAGTGTGGAGCATCTTAATTTGCTTGTTTAGTTTTCTTGAGATGATAAAAGCAATGTTTGTTTTGTGGACAAGAAAAGTGTATGTGGAAAGAAGGAATTATGTTTCTGGAGCAAAAGGGAGAATTTCCCAGAGGGACATGGTGCTCCTTTGGCAAAGGGCGGTGATGGGTGCGGAAGGCAGGAGGCTGGCGTCACACAGCACTGCAGACGGTGCTGCTGGAGCCACAGTAGTGAAGACTGATGGGACAGCACACAGGGTCAGTGTCTCGGCGCTCTCCTCGGGGACGTGGGAGGGCAGAGGCATCAGAGTTTAGAAGACGGGACAAGGAGTAGATCCGCTCCTTTGCTTGAAGCCCTTGAGGGTTACGAATGTGCAGGCTTGCAGCCAGCATCTCTGTGTTTTCCTCTCCTGACATTTGGGCTGAGCGGTGCCTAAGTGGTTGGTGAGCTGGATTCAACCTGGGTGGAGAGGAACTCAGGCAGGGAGGCCCTCGGAGACCGTGCAAGGGCTGCGCACGAAGAACCATCCCTGACCCGGATGAGGAGACGGGAATGAGAGCGGAGGAAGGCCGTGTAATGAACTTATCACAAGTCACAGAGGGGATTGTTAAAAAGTACTTGGAGTCGCAGCTGTAAAGGGACCCAGAAATGGAAACTGTGGACAGAATGGGTGCTTGGACTGCAGACACAGGACAGGGTGTGGATGTCGTGAGCGGCCGCGCCTGGACCAGGTCAGGAGCGCAAGGCTGGCCTGACGCTCCCTTTGGCTCACTTTCCTGGTGTTTGTGTCACAAATCCCAATGCTGTGCTCCAGCCAGCTTTCACCTGAAGAAGTTATTAGTATTTTTTTTAACTAAATGATAAATATTAATTTCAAGTAGCACAACAGATGGAAACATTCGCTTCTGTCCTAGGGCCATTTGGAGAATTAACACAAAAACTAATTTCCAAATAATCTTGTGCTTCTATTGTTTTGCCACCTGCTTGCACTCTGAAAGTGAATGAAATGCCAGAGGTGTTTACATGATGGAACCTACTTTGCTGAGTTCTACTGTTTTACTTAGCATTAAGTAATATTAATTCTAAGTGCAACTGCTAAGTTCTTTTTAGGAACCATGTGCCCTTTCCTTACTGATACACCTTACTGCTCCAAATCAAAGGTTTTTTTTTTTTTTTACCTTTAGAAATCTGTGTTTCAGTTATCAGGTTTTGATACTCACCATGATGACACAGTACAAATAAAGCCAACAATACAGATGAAATATTTGTTTTTGAATACATGTGTTTATGTAGAACTTTAAATATAATAGTTTAAATATAGTTTATAGTTTCATTTAATATTTATTCATATGTTTGTAAAATCTTCATTTCTTACACTTTGGCAAAAAAATGTGTGAGGTTAAGATACTTGCTTATGAACCAGAGTTAGGGATGGTGTCCTAGGTTCTCCTGAGAACTGGCTTTATTTATTTATTTATTTATTTATTTATTTATCTATCTATCTTTTTGAGACAGGGTCTCGCCATGCAGTTCAGGCTGGCCTTGAGCTCACTGTGTAGCCCAGGCTGGTCTTGAACTCACAACAATCCTGCCTCAGCCTCCCGAGTGCTGGGATTACAGGCGTGCACCACCACGCCTGGCTAAGCACTGGCTTTATAATATGACTGTCAAATTATGGCACACACACTGCCTTCCTCACAGAGACATTTTTGGATGGATCTGGGCTACAGAAGCATTTAGAATAACCTGGAAATTAAATTTCCTGCCTGTATTTCCTTCAGCCCAGCCAAAAATTGATTATCTTGGAATTCAGTCAAGAGCTGTACTAATTCAGATATGAGAATTTTTCAGTTAGGTATGCATTAGCCCCTGGATCACATGTCTTTAACTGTTTGGTTTATTTCTTCAGGGGTTGGAGTAGAACATAGTGACTTGCGTACCCAGGTGTGCTTTCTGCCACCGAGGTACACCCTTAGCTCAGGGCCGATGACTGTCATATAATTTTTCTTAGCCAGAGAAGTCAAACATGAAAACCAGTGGTTATACTCTCCCAAATCCCTTGTTTCTAGCAGAGAAAATTCATTTGACTCATTATTTTTTTTTTATTTTAAAGAGTAAAAGAAGGATAACATAATAATAGGGGGGGCTTACCAAATTACAGACAAAGTGGTAGGAAATTATCAATGGTTATTGTTTTACATATTATTATCTATAAGATAGTTTCTCAGGAAAACAAATAGACAAATAATAGTGAGTTACAGACAAAAGAGGTAGGAGATTATCAATAGTTGTACTATACTTAGGTATCTTCAAAGTGGCTTCTAAAGAATATAAATAGAACTACACATGAGTGACCTACTGAATAATCATTCAATAATTCTCAATGGTTGTTGTAGGAAACACATAATAATAAACATGGATCCATTTATGAAATAGGATAGGAACAATGCAAACATTACAGAGTTATGGATAGATTAGTAGGAAAACGTCAATGACTGCTGTAATACATGGTGGTATCTTCAAAGTGGTTTCTCAGGAAGACAGAGATACACAAGAAGGATCTAACAAGTAGTTACAGCCTAAGGGTTGTCAAAAACCAAGTGAGCCGTCTGGGGCGAAAGCCATTTTTTGTAGCGTTTTCTCTCCAGCCTCCCATCACATTGGGATCCCACAACCAGTTAATGTCCTCTCCCCGACTGTCAGCACAGGCAGAAGGAATCCTGCTGCAGACTTCTCCAGAGCTCCACCACAGCCTGTACTGTCAGGGGAAGAATGGCTTCCAGTGAGTCTCTGCAGGTATTGTGCAAGGTCCTCCTGGTTTACAGCTTCTGAGCGGCTCTCATGACCCCAGTCCACTGGACCTCTGACTCCATGGGCTTAGTCTGCATTCTCATGTTCTCTGAGTCCTTGTTCAGCAGCTGCTCCTCCGCTGACTCTGGACCTTTCTGGTTCTCAATGGCAGGAGCAACAGTGGCCCATTGTATGGCATGTATTCCCAGGGGTTGTTCAAAGTTTGAATGTTTCACACATGTCCGTGGGTGGGCATCTGCAGTTGGTGCATGGTGGGCCAATTGTGTCACTGTTTCTCTGTGTTATGATAGATCTCAATTGAGCGGTGGCGGCGGCCGGCCTAAGGGCCGGCGCACAACAGTGCTAGCTGCTGCATGGCTCCCCATGAGCTGGGGGGCCTCCCTCCGGGAGCCTACGAGGCAGGAAGCTAGCCAGCTGGAAGACCAGTGCTCCCCGCCCATGGTTCCCTGTGAGCCGGAAGCCCTCCTTCTGGGGGCCTATGAGGTAGGGAGTGAGCCGCCGGTCCGAAGACCAGCACTCCCTGCCCAAGGCTCCCCATGAGCCGGGGGCTGACTCATTATTATTTTCTGCTAAACCTGGCCTCCACCAAAGATTCTGTCTCAAAAAATCATTCTAGATGGCCAGTGTCAGCAGATGGTTACTAACATATAAGAAGGAAATTTTTCCTTCAGGCTCTGAAAGTACATATTTCAAAGAATTAATGTGCCATCTTCAAATGCCTGTATGACCTCCTGATAGCCAAAGATTAAAATGAATATTAAAAGTCTTGGTTTAATAAGCATATGTTCAAATTAGGCCAGAATTATGGCCATTTCTTAAGCATCAAATGTAGGTCATGCACAGAACATGAAGTATTAATAGAATAGAGAAAGCATCTTTCCACAAGGGGCCACCGTATTTTCATGCAGAGATAGTATTTCGATAAGCATTGAACAATCACATAATTTTGAATTGTGATAATGTCTACGAAGAAGCCCAAGAAGTTGTGAAAATAAAGTGGGAGAGCGCAGCTTACAGAGGTGGAGTTAGAGAATAGAGAAGGTCGTGCTGGAGAAGAGTGCTGGCCTTGGAGCAGGAGCGAGCGCCAGCGTTGGCCAGATGACTGTGTGCCCTTGTGTGCATGGCTGGGTTCACGGCCAGGCCCAAGGAGGCAACTCACCAGAGCCTTGGAAAGAAGCAAGAGTGGCCCATTTTAGGGACAGAAGAAAGGCCAGTGTCTGGAGAATCTCCAAGCAAAGCAAAAGCCTGTTTAGGATGTCGATGGGCGGTTTATGGAGCACGCTGAGGAACCCTTGCCGTGGCGCACGGATGGACGTAATACATGATGGTCCACGGGGCCTCTGTGCCCCTAAGCAGGGGAGCAGGAAGGCCAGTTGCGGTCCTTTGGACCGTCTGAGGTGCATAAGCGGAGGTGTCTTAGCTAGAAATCAGAGCTGTACGTAACAAGCTGAATTTTATAAAGTTTAACTAAAAAGAGGGGTCTACAGGATGATTTTGTGGGTTCCCAGGGCTGAGACACTTATCAGGAATCCAGTGCAGCTCTGTGTGGGTCCCATAAATACCTCTTGGTTGGCATCTCTGTATTTCTTGCCATGTCTGCTTCTGCCACGTTTTCTTTTTCACAGTGAACGCTCTGAGATCACCTCTCTGCTTAGAAAGCATGTTGCTGCATTTTAAATGCAAAGTCACGTATTTCAAAATGACAGTTCCACAACAGCAGAATTTATATTTGGGATGTTCGCATGAAAGTAAAATAATGAAAGTGTATTTATTCAAATCAGCCATATAAAATCCCCAAATCAATAGCTTATTGGTGGTAACAATTTGCTTGATATTTATACATGTTCCAATGTAGAAGCAGAAACTAGAAGGGATTCAGGGTTTTATGTACCCTGTATCACTCACGACTGGTCATGTAGAGAAAGAGGGCTGAGGGTGGTACACGAGGCCATGGGGCGTGGTCCTTCCAGTCTGTCCTAATAAGAAGAAGGACGGATGCCAGGAAGTTTTTCCAGCCATATGCGGCCATAGTGACTTGGACATGTCTAAAAATTGGGCAGAGAGCCCTCACCACATTCTGAATTTGCTGTCACTTTGGTGATGGCCTGGCCTCCAGAGCTGTGATAAAATAAATGTGTGCTGTTGAAGTCAGCCCATCTGGTATTGTTTATGCAGCCCCAACAGATGAATGCACAGTTGTTTATTGAAATCACAAGTTCACAAGTTACTTTTCACAGTCCTTGTTACACTTGCATTAAACTCACCTTTATTTTTATCCAAACATGGATAGGTCTTCACAGATACAGTGATCAGCTATGGCTCCTCTAATAGGTCAACAACCTTAATACAGATCTCTCAGTTCATTTTCTGACTTCATCATAATTTGTCCAAACTTATCAGCAGTTCTGAAAATCCAGGAAGAATGAGAAGTCTTTAGGGATGCATGTTCCTTTCTTATTTTTTTTTTTTTTTCAGTTTTTTTTCTGGTACCGGGAATCAAACTCACGACCTTGCGCTTGCCAGGCAGGTGCTGTGCCACTGAGCCCCCTCCTTCTTATTTTTTAATACCGAACTCCAACCAGCCCACAAAAAGGTGCATCTGTAGAGAGATCCTCAGCGGAAGGGGGAGGTTGCAAAATAGAATTAGAAAAACTAGAACATGTAGAGTGTTTCAATCCAAAAGCAACAGAGTCAGTAAAACATAAAAGAGGACCATAGTGAAAGAGGAGGAATACTTGCAAGTGTGGGCCCTGGGGCAGGAGGGAGCGTGGAATCCGTTGGGCAGCGGGGAGGCAGGTCTTGGCTACCATGGACTTCGCCTCTGTGTGCTAGGAGGAGAGAGATGATCCGTGTGCAGATCTTACAGATCAATTGTCAGAGCTAGAGATGACATTTGTTACCTCCTTTCATTAAAAATGATAACTCACTTCATCTTATTCATGTTAATAACACAAACCTTTGCTGTTGCAACTGCCATTGAAAAATAGATATGATTACTTTGCAGGGAACATATAAAATATATTTAATAAATTACCTGCTATGAATATGACTTCAGTTTAAAACAATTCTTGTAACCTAGCTACATGCTATGCATAGAAAATGATTTCAGTGGGCATTTAGGACAATTAAAAATTATCTTTTAAAAATGAGATGCTGTCTGGAACATCCACATGCCTGTTATCTGCACGGCTTTTATAGCTAACATGTTGGATATTTGCTCCTTAGGTTCTTGGGAGTGTCCCAGTGAGGATTTGCTTATCACTCTCCCACTGGCAAACTTTGGACTATACAATCTATCAGCTTTTAACAATTTTTCAATTTAGGCAGTGCTTGAGATAGCTGATATCTGGGTTCTTTCCTCCACTTTCTTCAGCCTTGCCCCATAGAATTCCCTCATGAAAAGCACTTTCTAAAGTGTTTAATAAAACCTGTGTGTGCACAGTCTGACACTTCTAGTTTTGCACATTCACTGAACCTATGCAAACTACTTCTGGAATAGTAATTAAGACTTTTCCCTCAGTTATTACTGATGTACAACTAAATATTTACTCTTTTTATTCTTCCTAAAAGGAGTTTCAGAATTTAGTTGGAGCTTAATTGCTATCATTTTCCTAGGTGAGTCACTACTGTGAGTTTTAATATTTAGTTTTCTAATTTTAGTTTTACCTTGTGTTTGCAGTTATATGGCACCTAGGCCATTGCATGTGGTAGGTTATCAGTAAACTAATGTTAAACAGTCATCAGTGATTAGCTTATCATGTTAAACCATCTGAATTATCACGGGTAAGAAAACTTACCAATAACATTTCCTGAAAAGCAAGCTCATTTTACAAAGTTATACTTGGGGTTTCATTTAAAATATGACTGCAAATTCTTAAGGCATATTTTGAAAAAAACAGTAAATTGTTGATATGAGTTTTAAATTAACCTGCTTACAGTATTTTGAGCAAAGATATCTCGGGGCATGTGTAATACTTTATGTCACCTTGAATTATCCAAAGAGAGGGTATTGAAGCCTTAACGTATTTTCAACCTGACCAGTGGAGATGTGTTTACTACTTTCTTACAGTAATACAACAAAGGTTGATTTAGTTGGTTTAGTTTCAGTTTAGGGCCTCCTTTTGATTTAGTACTACAGAGTTATTCTGAGCAGAATTTAGCCCTACAGTATGTAATGTTGCTTGTCTCTGTATTTAAGTCTTTTAATGGCTTCATCTTCTAGTACTTAGCCAAGTGTGAGGCGCTGGCTGGTTCTCTCTCAAACCTCCTATTGAGTCAGATTGATCCGTGTCATTAAAGCCATCACCAGGAGTTCATGCAGATTGATCCATATCCCTTCCCTTCCTATTTTCTTAAAAGAATGATAAACATCAACTTTTGAAAATGGCCTAGAGTGAAAAGCAAGTGATTTACTAGCAAAACTGTTCAAAAAACTGTTCAAAAAACTGTTTTAGTCAGCACATTGAACCAGGAGGTTCTATTTACCAGAGGAAGTTTAAAACGAATCTTACAAAGATGCCACATGCAGCTGGGTTTGTAATTTAGATATGTTGTAAAGTAAAATCATAATGTAAAGTATCCCTTATATTTCTGTTCAGTAAATGCAGTATATATAGTTTATGTAATGATTGTGGGTCAAATCCCAGCTAACATAAGTGATAGCAAAGTAATAAAATATTAATCAAATAATGGAATTTCATAATTGTGTTAGTAATTAATTTCCTCAATCATAGTTCCTAATTAAATAATTACTACAATCTATCTTACACTGATAGATAAAATACTTTCAGTTTATAAGTATATCCGAATATTCATGATGCCTCTACTTTATGTAAAGCAGACACAAAAATTCATTTTCATGCATTTTTGTCAACATTCTGATTATATGGTTTCTTATATTTTAGTGAATAAATACACTGGAATTTAACTAAAATACATGTTATACTTTTCTTTTAATCTCTGAAATACTAGTTTACGTTAGTTAGTCACGAGTTCTCACTGAATAGTTAATGAATCAGCTGTTCTGAACAGAAGGCACCACAAACGTCCCCCGTGGCTGCTGACCTCCGCCACTCCCTCTGCTAGAGAAACAGCGTGGTTTCCGCCCCTTGCCTTTCTGACCAGTGTGAACCAAATGCTCGGTGCCCAGGACTGCCGCGCACCCTGCCTCATTTAACAGGACCCAACCTTCGGGCTCACTGGGCGATGGGGAAAGTAGGATATAGAGAGGCAAAGTAGCTGCCCGAGGTCCCCTGCCTAATAAAAACTGGAACTTGGATTGGAATTTATGTTCATGTGATTCTTCAGGGCGTAGTCCTTTCTTCACTTCTGCCATTTTCATTCGCATACAAGGAGGAAGCTCTGCTCTCATTGACACTGGTGAAAGCTACATGGACCAGCGTTCCTCATGGTGCCTCGGAACGGTGGACGTGAGTGTGATTTACCTCACGAGAGCCACTGGTGTCTTTGTGCATCTGTGCACCATAACCACTTTTCCATTTTGATTCCCACTTCCTCTCTGAACTGAGAACATTTCAAGTGATGGACAGTTGTGTAGTAGTTGGGACACTAAACCAGTTTTACAAATTGCTTTCTTTGTGTGTTTTTCTTTGTGTGTGTGTGTGTGTGTGTGTACCATGTAGTAAAATAGTAGAAACAATAAATATGTCATTCAAAATTCAATGTTTTTGTTCATCTCAAATCTCCAATTTAAAATTAAGAATGAATTACCCCCTTCCTATTCTCTTTATTCCTTTGTCAGGTACTACTAATACAGCAGTTGGCTTCTGCGAGTTTAATGCTCTGTTGGGTAGGAGAGAATGATTTCCTACACACAGACATCGCACAACAGTGTTAAAACAGTGGCACACCGGGCCGCAGTTCCAGTGGCTTGGGTCACTGAAAGCTGAGGCATGGGAACTGGTGTCACAAACTGTGGACTTTGGTCACTTGGAAGTACTGCAAAGAGTAAATAACTCACAGCAGGGAGGGAATCTGTACCCCGTGATTATATAGGTTTAAACATTTTACAAATATTGAGGAATTGTATTCCATGGGAGTGAACCTATTGAATTACTTCTAAATCCAAGAACAATAAGGGGAACAATTTTAAGTTGACTCAGTTCTGATCAAGGTACTACCAAGTGTTCTTTGAAGAACATCCCATTCCTATACCATGGATTCAATGGCTCTTCATGTGGTAAACTTCCTGGACTAGATTTGTGTTTCTCTTGGTGAGGATTTAAAAATTAAAACACACACACACACACACACACACACACACACACACACATACACTGAATCTAAGCATCCAGCATGAAACATGTCTTACATACATCATTATGTATTTGTAGGTAAACTATAGTTAATTCTAAAAAAGGGAATGAACTTCAGGTAGTTTACCACAGAAAGGAATAGGGTGGTTTATGTCCTTTGAAAATAGCCCGTGCTCATCTCACACGGGTGAGGGCATCCTGCTCCCTTCTGAGAGGCCACTCGGAAGGGTGGTGCCTAAGCCCCATGTAACTGGCGTGGCTCTGGCATCCGACAGTGTGCTGAAAAGTGTAACAAAGACTTTACTTAGAAGAATCAAACCAAATCACATTTCCTCAGTTCTGATTTATCACTGCGATTTCTGACTTGTAATGCCCCTCCCTTGGCGGTGGGCTTTTATGCGTGTGGTTTGTTTGACAGTGTGTTTTGGAGCTTTGGGAGGAACAAGCCCAGTCTCCTACCAGGGCCGTAAATCACAGAGCCTGAGCCATGCCTGCAAGGCCACCCGACCCTGAGGCTTCGAGGTGCTTTTTCTTTTATTATTGAGAAGGGATCCGCAGGATGCAGGTACATCAGTGGCTTGCAGGCCATCTAATGACAGAGAGGAAGCACGGGGCCTGTTGGGCTCTCCCCACATGGTCTGTGTGATCCCTCTGCACATCTGTCTCCTCAGTTCAGTTTCTCAGACATGCACGGCTCGCTCTAATCTGGCTCCTTCCCCTTCGGTGCAGACTGATGCGAAGGACTTAGGATTTTCCCTTCCGCGAACCCTGCATTCTAAGGAAAATGCAAACATAGAACTTCTAATGCTGACATTTCAGATGTCTGGCAACCGAGGGGACGGGGTTGGCCACCCCACTGTACACCGAATCAGAAATTGCAGAAATTCTAAGCCTCCCTTGCTGTAATCTATTTGTCAAAGGAAATTTTATAAAATTGCAGGTATTTCTGCTATTTTCTCACTCTGCAATATTTTATGCATTTCCCACATACCTCAATATGTACACTGAATGTGTCCTACTGACAATTCTTCCTATTCTTTCATTTTTCTATTTTTCCAGGTATTAGACTCTGGCTCTGCTGTTTATAATTTCTCTCTCCTTTCTCTATGGAAGAACGTGCTGTGCGGATACTAATGTTCGAACCCTACAGCAGAGGGATCCCCACTTTATACCCAAAAGAGTTGGCCTGTGTCACCAAAACACATATAAACGAAAAGGAAGTTTTACAAAGTTCTGAAGCTACAGGAAGAGCAAGAAAGAGATGCTCATATCAAATAAACAATATTCCGGAATTTTAGTTAGCAGTACAATTTTAAGTAACCTACCTTAATGAAGTGTATTATTTCACTGTAAGACACCAGAGAAAGTAAAATACAACATAAAAAGACAGTGGAAAGAAGACCAGATCTATTTATTACACATTCACTTTATGTCAGGCTGCTAAGGAACCTAAATGACTTACCTAATAAAATTTCATCCAGCGACCCTGTAAGAAAGGGGGATTATGTTTGCTTTTCCTCAGGGGAAGAAACTGAGGTCAGACAGGTTTGTTCACACCAAGAGGTTAGCAGTGGGGAGGAAGAAGACCTGGGATTTAAACCCAAGACCATGCAACCAACGGCAGTTGAAATTTTTCTCACACCGAGCCGTCCTCTGCTGGAGATTTCACACAAACCGTGTGAGTCTGAGAGCAGCGGTCACCTCGTCCTCTCAGGGGCCGAGCATTTCCCTAGTGAGTGAACGCTGAGAACCACAGGGAAGGTCCACTTCTTCCTTCTCAGCCAGTTCCCGGCGTCAGCTGAGAAGGGGCGACTCCGCGGCGCGCAGGCAACAAGCAGAGCTCACCGCAGTCCTGCCTTCGCTGCCGTGCCCGCCTTTGCCACTCTGAACAGGAGCTGTGGGTGTCTTAAGTCTTGCCGCTCCTTGATTAACACGCACGTCTCACAACCGCAGGGCTTCTCTGACGCCCCGGGCAAGGCCCAGACCACACACGTTCTGGAGTCACTGTTCCAAGTCTTGTCAGGAGCACAGTCCCCATTTATCTCATGTGCGAGCACTAGCGAAGCTGTCTACCTTTGACAATAGAGGGAAATTTCCGAAATGTTCCTGAGGAATAGATTGTACAGAGACAAGTGAGAGCATTGTGACAGCGTAGAAAAGACCAACCCAGAAATAAATGTGAGGGAAACAAGAGTCCTCAGAGCAACCGAGAAAGCAGAGCAGAGAAAGCAGAGAAAATTTAGAAATTTAAAGTTGTGCTGACTCTTCCGTCCCGCAGTCTGGCTTTTTGGACATGGCTCACATCCATCGTCAGTGTTAGTGACAGGTCTTCTCATACTCGGCCGCACAGGTTAGGACGGTTCGCGAAATGTAAAGACAAAGCTCCAGAGCAAGACACACGACAAGGCCTCGTTTGCTGGGACTCCCCCGTACCCACAGCACGCACTCTTATGTGACAGTAGAGCGCAGAGACGCACCACCGAGAGCGGGGGGCACAGGTGGACGCAGATGGGGCAACAGAGCGCCCTCGTATGCCGGCTGCCGTGTGCTTTCCATGAACATTTTATGAACAGAGTGGGCCAGTGTAGTTTTGTGTAATTAAGAAGGAAACGAGGAATTCATAGAAAATTCCATCAAGGTTAGGAATCTTTTCTAAATGCATTAAAGTTACCTTCCACTAATGTCTTGGTAAAAACCAAGCAACAAAAGTAATTCATCAAGGGGAGTTACAAGGCCGCTTGCTCCTAAATCAGGCTGAATAGCATTTCAGAGGTTATTTTTAATTCATGTCTTCCAGCCCCCTTCCCTTCCTCTCCTCTTCTCTGCTCTCCGTTCTCTTTGCCCATCTTTCTTCTCCTGCTGCCGCTCTCAGAGGTCTACTCCGAGAATAAATTACCGACAAAGACTAGGAGAGAAAGGATCTGTGGGTGATGCCGCAGACTCCTTGTGCGCCGCAGTCCCCCGAAGAGGGAGCGCGGCGGTCAGGGCTCTCATCACTCCCTCCTCCGCCCGGTTTTCGGTAGAGCGCAGTGCACAGAGACAGGACTGAACCGCTTTGCCAGGCACCCGGAGTGCCGTACAGTGCCTCTCACAGTGTGCTACAGCCGCCTTCCACAGCCGTGCGCTTTGACTGACTAAAGGACACACGTGTTATTAGGAGAAGTCTGTGCAGTTACTGCGAGCTGACTGTGCTAGCGCTTACGGTCTGTCACCGCTTTCCGTCTCAAAGACCTGAACGGTTGGTATGAAACTCTTAGTTTGCACTTAAGGAAGAAACTCAAGCAAACGTTAAACTGCCCTAGCCTAAGGCGACAATGAAGAAGAGAGCTGGGGTTCAAACCCAGGTTTGCGTCTCCTGCAGTAGTGCATTGTACTCTGCTATAAAATCTTGGTTCCTAATGCTCAGAAAAATGAGCAGTTTTATCACTTTCTTGAGGACCTATTAAATATCTTTTAAAATCCAAAGTTCTCCAACTAGAACTGCGGTTGCATTATCTGCTGAAATGTAGTATATTACTTCTGCTTTAAAATAATTTTAATAAAATCTGATGCTGATTAAGTACACCCTAAAAGAAGAAGAAGTGCAGCCTGGGCGTCTGGAGTTGGGCTTGTTATTCTGGAGGACTGTGGGTCCGGTGGGCGGAGCGCAGTTTCAGTCAGAAGGAAGACGACCTGTGTACCCTGAGCGTGTGTGACGGGGCAGCGTGGGGCCGGTCAGCTTCCCCGAGGGCAGTAGCGACACGACGTGGCCACGCAGCGAGGCTTCGCACGTTTTGGGAGCGGTAAACAAAGCTGCATCCCTCCATCAGTGTGACAGAAAGAGAAAGAGAGCAGGTGCTGCCCATCTTTCTTACTGGGGACATTCCGTGTGGCAGAGCCCTGGAGGAATCTGTCACCCGCCATTGCAGTTACTCAGGCGATCTGAGGCGCAATCGTGTGGCTCTGCACTGTCCACACTCACACCAGGAATGACTGGAATCCCCCATGAACACTCAGAGAGGCTTAACACAGGAAGCTCCCGCAGGGGGCGTCTGTGCAGTGAACTCAGCACCGCGTCATGCCCACCTCGTGACTGCCGCACAGCGGCTGACTGGGCCAGAGCGGGAGCAGACTGAGGAAGAGTTCTGTCATTTAATTTTATTTTTCATCTAGTTATCTTTTGGTATAAAGATCTGGATTCCAACATGCTTATTAGAAGTATCTTTCTAAATTCCACCTGTTCAGATCTGAGTTAGGGGTTTACGTGGTGTACTCTGAGGATGCGCCTAGCTGATCTAGTACTCACTTGCGAGGAAAGATCAATACTTTCATCTAAGAAGGAAAACGTACTTTCCCTACAAGCAAATATGTGAATATATACGAACATATTTACATATACGTCCATGCACACTATATAGAAACACACATAACACACACACACACATACACACACACACACACACACACACACACATACCGCACACACACACACACACATACCGCACACACACACTCTTTAGCCACACTGTCATCTTCTAACTTCATGGGGCTTTTCAAATCCACTCTTCACTCGCAGCCTCTGAGGGCAGAAAGCAGCTGTGGAAACAGCTCCCAGCGATTCCTGCCTGCGGCTGTCCTGCCCTGTGTGTGTGATCCCCTTCCCGGAGTGGGGACTGGTCTTGTGACTTAATTCAAACATGGGCCATGGCCGTAGTGAGGGGACACTTCTTCCAAGATCAGCTTAAAAGTGCTATGGTTCTGTCTTGACTGTCCTCCCCTCCGGCTTTTCTGTCTCCTTCACTCTGACAAGGCCGAGTGGCAGCGTGAACTGCTCTCTGAAGGGCCTGTGTGACAGAGACCAAGGGGACCCTCCGTCCTGCAGCCAGTGAGAAGCCAAGGTCCTCGGTCTAAAAGCCTGTGGGGAATGGATACTGCTGGGACCACCAGGAACCAGGAGGGTTGATGCCTCGGTCAAGGCGATGGCAGCTGTTACCAGTGACTCCATGGGAAGACCCTGAAGTGGAGGGACCATCCAGCTTCCCAACCCCAGAAACTGTGTCAGTGAGCACCACTGCCCTGTGCCACTAAATTTTGTTGTTCATTATGCAGCACAGATAACTTGTACAACCGGCACACTCCTTGTTTGGGTAAAGTTATGAGAATCTGAATGACATCGTTCACTCTATGGGTCAGCTTTCAATCTCAGTCCAGCCCAGCGCTGAGTGAATAATGTGGTACCCGTGTAAGGTAACTATTTGTATTTTACACTGAGATGCTCTTGAGAATAAAGACACATGATTAATGTGCAGCAGCAAAGCTTAGTTAGGGCTCCTCCGGGGAGACAGGAGAAAGGGTGCCCTGGTTTATAGAATGGTCAGTTCTTGGGCTGTGAAGAGGACTGGACGAGCCAGAGGAGAATGTTGAGTGGGTCAAGCAAGTTGATTTGCCTATTTGACTGAAAGGCTTTATTTTTCCATTATGTAACTAAAAACCCAAGGCTCAAGCAGACTGTCCTTAAGTACCAAGAGATCCCCTTTGACTAGGGGAGCTGGGATCCCAGCTCAGATACCCATTACTGTAGAGCTTGCGTGTGCTTGGTCCCGGCATCCCTTCCAGCCAGCGACTGCTCCAGTGTGGTCAGGAACCTGCATGGAATTCTCACCACCCTTAATCTAGATCCCTCTAGAATCACGGTCGTTCAGTGGCTCTCAACTTCGAGGGCTTGTGATGATCACCTGAGCACCCCTGAGAACACTAGAGGACCACAGCCCTCCTCAGAGCTGTGAGCTCAGAATTTCCTGTGGTCAGAAGAGGTTTCTGTTTTTCTAAATCTGGCCTGGTGATTGCAATTTGTAGCTGACCTTGGATGAGCATGCCCAGGAGGCCGCTGGCAGGTGGAGAACTGAAGGAGGACTTTGGATTGGGAAAGGTGTGGAGGGACTGTTTATAAGCCCAAGTTTTCTTACAGAGAACCAAGAGAGGCCAGGAAATGTTGGCATGTTCAGCAAATGCCTCAAGTAATTTTTACTGGGGAAGTTTGGGAACTACCAGCCTGACCCATTTTCAAAAAAGACCTGTCTCCCAGTTACCACGATAATGCCTCATTTTTTTAAATTAAAGCATCTTATAATCTCTTGAGCTTGTCATTTAGATTTTAGCTTTACCTTCTGATGGCTAGAAAAAGTGGTTTTCTGAGAGCAATTTATCAAAACTTATGAGAGGATATGGTTGGCCAGCATTCCTACCAGTTTCTCATTGACACCGGGAATAAAAAATCTAATATTTTCTTAGGTATTGCATACAGTGTCAGATGCTAACAAGTCACTGTCGTGCTGCTTTTTGTGTACCAGGGAGGCTCAAGGATATCAAATATTTATGCACAGTCTGTTCAGTCATCTGTCTTTCCTTTCAAGGGAGAGAGCTTCTTACTGTAACCAACTCAGCTCTTTTAAACAGAAGGACAATACAATGCTTGTTTAGAAAGTGCCCTGCTTTTTCTATGAGAATGCCTACATCCACAGGCTCTTGAATACTTCTGAGTAGGCGTATTTTTTGGTAGCTGTTGAAATAAGTATAGGCATATGATTTAAAACAGGAAGTGAAAAATAAATTGTTCAGTTACGGGGCTGGGGATTTAGCTCAGCGGCAAAAGCGCCTGCCTGGCAAGTGCAAGGTCGTGAGTTCAGTTCCTGGTACCGGAGAAAAACAAAAAAAAACAAAAAAACAAAACAAAAAAAAAATTGTTCAGTTACAATTACAGGGGGAAATTTGGGGAGAAAATAATTACTTGGTCTGTAACCTAGCCAGGACAACAGCTAATGTCCCTAGCCATATAAAGTACAGAAATAGGAAAGAGGTAATTTTCCAGTCTATCCCCCACCCCATCCCCTAGTTGGAATGCATTGCATTTATGTTCTTCTTGCCACGTACAACTCAGATGGGAGAGAAATTTATTACCAGATTTATAGAAAAAGGCGTGTGGGTAGTTTGTACCTCCTAATTCAAAAGCCATAGAGGCCAGAAAATGTCCCCAAACAGAAATTGCTCCCCTGTCTCAGAGTGTTTTAAGTATTGTACAATATGGGAACTGATGGTCATCAGTCAGGCTTCATGTTTTGAGCTATCTACCAGGAACAAAAGATATTACATTCAGTATTCATAGGAAATGGAATGCATGGTCTTATTTCATTATCAAAGAAGCAGAGATTACAAATATATAGTTGTTGCAGCAGGCATGATAGACATGCAATCACTTGAATGTGTTTTATTTCCAACATCCCAATATTGTTTGTCATTTATCTTGCAATTACTCACTTTGATTTTGTCATTAAATGGTAAAATCAGCTACTCATTTTTTTAATGAATTGTAACATGTGCAGATATGCGTGGTCACCCTTCTGCTGTGGGGGGAGAGTTTATCACCCCCAGACTCCTCTATGTATGTTTTTGTAGTGTGTGCCCTGAATGCCCGAAACCCCTAATGGCCACTTGTGTGTTTTCCAGTACTATAGTTTTGTCTTCTGGACAATGTCGTGATACGGAATTGTGAGATTTGTAACCTCTGAAGCTGGCTTGTTTCGCCCAGCGTCAGGACTTGGGGCCGTGAGACATCTTACCCTCGCCTGTCTGTCTGTGTACCAGTAGTTTGTGCTTTGCTGTTGCTGACCAGCATCCCATCATATGAATGTGTCCTGGTTTGAGCATTCCCTGACTCAAGGACCTTGAGGTTGTTTGAAAGCTTTGTCAACAACACAAAGCTTCAGTAAACACTTCTGTGCCCAGGAGTGACATTTCGGGGTCCCTTTGCAACTGCGAATTTCCTTTGTGGGGAGCCATCTAGCTGTTTGCACCATGGTGGCGCCACTTGGCAGTTCTGCTGGCAGAGAGCCAGGTTCTGTGTCTTGCCAAGCTTGGCCTCACCTGAGAGTCCCTTGTAATCACAGTGTGCGGTGGCTCTCGCCACCCTTCCCTGCCCTTTCCCCAGTAGCTAAGGGTCTTCAGTATTTTTGCAGATCATGCTTTCAGATCATCCAGAAAGGTCTGCTCACATCTGCTCACCGTTTTTATTTCATTTATTTTCTTACTTTGGAATCTGAGAATTCTTTTATCTCTGTATGTCCTTTGTTGACTATGTCTTTTTCAAGTGCTTCCCTTGCTCTACAATTTGTCTTTGATTCTTTTAATAATGTCTTTTAAGTTTAATATGGACTAATTTGTCCTTTTTTTCTTTGAAGTGTCATGTCTAAGAACTCACTACCTAACCCCAGGTCATAGATTTTCTCTTCCTTGCTCTTTTCCACAAATTTCTTGTTTTATCTTTTGTGTGAGTTACTGTTTGTGTTGAGTGCTGTAGAAGTTGTGAAGTTTAAGTCAGTGTTCGCTTTTTTTACATTTGTTGAGAAAAACTTTCCTTTCTACACTGAACTGCTTTTCCACGTTTGTGAAAATTTATTTTCTATATTTATGTGGGTCTATTTCAGAACTTTCTGAAATGCTTTATTGATTTATATCCTTGACTGATTTTCCATGTCTGAATTATAATGATTAGATTATAGTCTTTCTTTAAATTTAGTTTTGTTTTTCAAAATTATTTTAGCTATCCTAGTGCCAATTATTTTCCAAATGTATTTAAGATCAACTTGTCCATAGCTGCACAGAAATTCTATGAGATTTTTTTTTTTTTGGAATTGCATTGTCTGTAGATCTACATGGGGAGATTTAACATCTTCACTATGTTTAATATTTGATTCATAAAAATGGTGTGTCTCTCCATTTGAATATACCTTCTTTAGTATATTCTTTACTGTTTTATATTTTTCTCAAATAGATTCTGTGCATGTTTCATTGGACTTATACACAGGTATTTCAATTTTGGAGGGGAAATTGTACATGCAATTCTTCTTTTAAAATTCTGGTTTCCAACTGTACGTGGTAGTAGTAGTGGAAATACGATTTATGTTTTTCTGTTGACTTATATTCTGAATATTTGCTAAATTTACTTATTAATTTGGAAAGACTTTTGCAGGTTCTTTCACATCTTTACATGGACAATCTCATGCAACTTGGGAAGGATTTATTCGCTCCTCTCCCACTTGTGTCCTTCTCACTTGTTTCCTGTGTTGTACTGAGCCAACCAGCTCTTCCAACATGATGCTAAATCACACTGCTGGACGTGAGAAGAGTGGGGACCACGGACTCACAATGGCTCATTCTGCACACTTCCCTGAGGGGTAAGTGGGGCTTTGGGATTATCTGCATCACCATTTTGAGATTTCCCGTTCACTCTTTAGGGATGAGCCATCCTCTCCCACCCACTAAGACTAATCTAAGGCCACTAGGATTGAAAAACACTCCAGGGCAAGATCCTTCTTAGCATGGACTGTCTCCGCCCTCAAGTCATCCCAGGGTTAGGTTACTGCCGAGTCACTGACCTCCGACTCTTACACTGACCTTGACTCTTGCACTGGCTCCTTCTATCACTGTACACACCCAGTAAACAGTGGCTGGCTGGAAGTGTCCTTGTCTCTGTCCACCCTGAGGCACTGACCTCCCAGCCCCCCTTCACCCATTACTAATTTGTCTGTTCCTTATTGCATCCTTTTACTGTACCCCTCATACAGGCAACTAGGGATCTTGGCCAGGTCCCCAACATTTGGCTCCCAAACGGGGACGTCCTGACTAGGTGTGAGAGGGAAGATCGGCCTGAGGGGAAAGAAGAGGAAGTGAGGGGGTAGGAGGACTCCGAGGGACAAATTCAAGGATTCCACATGGAAGGTGGAAGGCAAAACACTTGGCACTGTGAGAAGTTTTCTGCAGCTGGGAAAACAGGGCAGAAGCGATCCAGAGAGCTGAAGAATCGCAAGAAGCTCTTGTGTTAGCTGCTTAAACAGGCGAGACTTGAGTGAGTAGCTGCACCTTAGCGAAAACGGTGTGTGAGATGATTAAATTCAACCCTTGGTTTCTGCAGGAAGGAACCTTAGATTTAGAAGATTGGGACAGGATTGGGTGAAAGTGTAAAAAGAGCTCATACAGGTGTGGTGGCACACTTCTGTAGTCCCGGCACTTGGGAGGCTGAAGCAGGAGGATCATTGCAAGTTTGAGACCAGCCTGGGCTACAAAGTGAGTTCAAGGCCAGCCTGAACTGCATAGCGAGACCCTGTCTCAAAAAGACCAAAATAAAAAAAAAGTAAAAAGAGCTCATGGTCAGAGTGAAAAATATCATCAGAAACATTCTCCGGTTGGCTATTGGTAAGATCTGTTTCAGAACCTTAAACCCAAACCCCACCCCATCTGAAGCGCCAATGAAGAGCGGGCGGGGAGGGTGATCACAGGAAAGGACAGACAGAAGATTACCACAGCACGAAAGGGTGACGCATGGGAAGGCAGAGCCTCAGGTGCTCCCTGTAATCCTAGAACCAACGGTAGGGGCGGCAAGTGGGGCACACTGCTCAGAGCTGCCTCCCATGTCGCTGACCAGGCGCAGCTGAGAGGCGGCCACGAGGGCGGAATCCTGGGCCTTGCTGTCTCCGGTGATCGGCAGACCGGACCCAGAGGGTCAGAATCCGCTGCTGCTAGAACATCAGTTTTTTCACTTCAAGTTGTTAAAGGAATTAAACAGAGTGTAATGAGTAGTGGAGCTCAAGGGCCGTTGACCTTGGGGATTTTGGATTCTCCGGTGGGGACTCATCAATTAACGCCTGTGGACGTGAGACATCGCACCGCTCCCGTCTGCACCCACATTTTCATGTTCATTCGCAGGAGCGAGCTGAGGATCAGGCTGACAGAAACACGCTCGATGATGTGTTCTCACTCAATACAACCGCATTATGTTACTGGGAACCGGACAATTTGCAGATGTAACCAACGGAAGGTCCTGTCCTGTTCCCATCGCGGGATGACGTAATCTTTCACAATGAAGACGATGTTTGCTAATTTACTTTGAATACCCTTGTAGGGATTAGGAAGTTCTTTTTACTGTTAGCTTGCTCAGAGGTTTTTCTTTTTTTCAATTTTTAAACATAAAGGGATTCAGTTTTTCAGATAACTTATTGTATAAACTGGTATGATTATGTACTTTCTATTTCTGCTTTTCTAGGAAGAAGCCCACTCGGTTATGATTTTCCTCTTAAATAGACATATTCAAAAAATATAGCTATTAGAATATTAAATCATATATAACACATATAT
>NW_004955436.1:3254662-3257722 GCF_000276665.1 Chinchilla lanigera | reverse complement strand
CTAAATCCCCAGCCCTTCTTTTCTTTTTGAGACAGGGTTTCACTATGCAGTAACCCACACTGGCCTCGAACTCAGAGCAATCCTCCTGCCTCAGCCTCCTGAGTGCTGGGATTCCAAGTGTGCACCACCACACCCAGCCTTAACTGTATACTTTTGATCATACCATTTCTGCCTTTGAGCCTGGCCTCCTAAGGAGTACTGAAAGTTCTGATCCTGTAGGCCAAAATAAATCTCTCCTCTTTTAAGCTGATGTGTCACATATTTTGTCCCAGCAAAGGGAAATTAACTAAGAAGATCATCCAATTGTCCCTGTGCCGAGGTTGTTCAGTTTTACATTGTCGGTAAGTGCTCCATCCACTGCCACGCAGTGAAGAGACCGAGAGTAGATTACTTCAGTGAAAGCAGCTGTGTGCCTGAAAATGTGCCGAAGAGCTCAAGGAAATAAGCACGTTTCTACACATATATTTTATATGCAAAACCTGGGTCCCATAACACAAAATGCTTAAAAAAAAACTAGCAAAAATCCATAAGTTCATACAAAACAACTCTGCAGGGTGATTTCAGGTGGAGCTTGGCCTCTGTTTCCCTGTGCCTGAGACGAGGGAGACAGACAGAATGCCTGAGTGCTGTGTGATACGGTTGTGGTGTGCAGAGTCCGTAGAGGGGTGGCCGGGAGGGCCCGGCAGGGGCTGTGGGAGGGGCGAGGCAGGACCACTCTTCACTGTCAGGGAGGGCGGGAGACCCAGGAGCCCCACGCCAGAGTCCACACTTTGTCTTGGGCCCCTCTGTTGGTTTTGGCACCTATACTGATTGTGGACTGATGTGATCTTCATTTTATTATTCTGCATATTAAAATGCTAAATTTCTAACGTGTGGCCCACATTTCTCCTTATTTCAGTGAAAAGTCAATGAAACCGAACATTTGCACCACTTAAAACTTTTTCATTATGTTATTAGGCTCAGTGAATTTCTGAAAGGTACCAGTGAATTTTTCAAGCTCTAATGGAAAAGTTTCCATGTGTTAATTGGTGACGTTAACACTATATTTGTAGAACAGAGTGAATTATAGAGCAAGAAGGTTATTAATAGTCATTAAATTTAATTATATTCTACATCAGATTTCAACATTCATTAGAAATAATAACTCTATAGCCATTTAGAGTATTCTGTAAAAACCTGCCATGTGCCTTGTTTCTTTCAATATACATTACTAAATATTTTAATAATTCTAAAAGAAATGAAAGCAATATTTGATTCTACTAAGTTATACTCTGGGTCTCTCCTCTTACTAGATGTTTTTGGTTCACTGCTGACTTCAAAGAATAGGTGATACATCAATGTTAGACACGCGTTAACTGATTATATAATTCTTATATTTTCAGGTATGAATTAGTGTGAACACAGACTTCGCCACACGTGGCAAAGTCCTAACAGAAGTGTGTTTTGGAAAAGACAATTATTTTTTTCTTCCCCCCCCAGTTGCCCATGGCAGTATGGTACATGCATCACTTCACAGAGTACCACACAAGTCTGTTCCTTGTGCCTTGTACCCCCTTACACCACGTCAACGGCACCCATGCCCAGACCTTCTGAGTGTTGCCTGCATTGTCCCCAGGGGGGGAAGGATGACTGGAGTACTAGTTTCACACTGAAAAATCATGCAGAAAAGAGAAGTCTGCTGTCTCACTCAAGCCTTAGAGAAAATTCTACTTACCTTGTATACGTGCATTTCTGAACACTTATTTTAAGTGGAAGATGAGATAGGTTGACCAGTGCAGACCCACCAGTGCTATGACCCCAGTTAAAGCCCAACTAAACCACGTTGGAAGGGTACTAGGAAGAGGAAATTGTTTGGTAAAGAGTGTTTTTGCCGGATGAAAAGAGAAACTGATACTAGAAGGAAAACACTTACACTGAAAGTTATTACTATGATGAGTCTCCATGCCAAAATTTCTGTACTGTAGATGAAATTTCTCATATCTTACCTTTCATCAGAGGTTAAATATTTTCCTTTTTTTTAAAGCAAAAGAAGTGTCAGATGAAAAATATCATCTGAAATCATTGAGACATTTTAAAGAGAGTAGCGTAACATAACAGTCTTTTAAAAGGTGGAGATTACATCTTGGATTCATTTGGGGGATTACTTCTAGGGTTGGTAAGCGGGTGACCTGACTGCCCTTAATTATCCAGAGAGGGGTGGGAGGTGAGGGTGCTCATGTATTTAAAAAAATCCTTTACCCTGGAGGTAAAGTGTGAGAAGCAGATGTGATCCTCTTGAGCCAGTTTTGATTCAATTGTCTAAGAAGATCTCTTCTCTGGGGGGTGGGTAGAACCTGAAAGCCCATTCTCATGAGCTGGACTCCTGGGAGCTGTGTGTGTGACATTTTCATCGATGTTAGCACTACAGGAAAGGTGTGATCATCTCTGAGGGAATCCCGGAAATCTGAGCAGGACCTGTGAGGGTTTGTATTACAAAACACAAGAGCCTGCCTGCAAAAACACCCAGTCTTTGAAAGTGACAGTGTGCGTGGCAAAATCAGCTGGATTCAGTTCTTTCTGCCTGATGCATAGGAATTGTCCCCAAAGGCCCTAGTTATGAAGGGTAGAGCATTATTGCCTGGCTGCTCCTCTATCCTGAGGCCCCCTGGGCAGGGGTCACCTGTCGCTGCCCGAGCTGTCAGGGGAAGGAAGTGGTGATGGAGGGGCGGTCACTGGAATGTGGTCCACTGCGGATGAGCAGATCTTTACCTTTGTTGAAACTTGGCCATCACAGTGCTGAGGAACTCCTGTCAGCACAGCCTGTTTATTGATGAGTATGTTGGTTTGGGGGATATTTTTGCAAGGGGAAACAATATATAATACAGGACACATATTTTATAAGGTTATTTATAATAGTCACCCAAAGAATGATATACAAAAGGATGCAGGAAATCTGTCCACACACTAAGACCAAGGAATCCAGCTGAGGGCCTGGATCCCACAACAATATCTCACATGAGTTGAGCTGAATCCTCAGAGCTCACAATGCCTCCCGCGAATCCAACTGGAGGCCCAGAGCCC
>NW_004955436.1:3244622-3254405 GCF_000276665.1 Chinchilla lanigera | reverse complement strand
AGTGAGGACCAGAGCTCCCTCAAAGTGAACCAAAGCCATTCTCAGTGCCAACGAGGTCCCGAGCTCCTCCGAGGATGAAAACAGCCAAGTTCATCAGGAAAGCCAGCATGACGAGCTCCTCCCACAGAACCAGCAGCTCCTTGCAACTTCTACCAGCTCCCCACAGCCTTTCTCAGCTCCCAACAGCTTCTCTCTGCTCGCAACAGCCTCCTTCTCCTTCTCCGGTTCTGCCTCATATGCTGCTGGCAATTATCCCCAGGTGGGCCTCCCGCACCAAGTACCACACTTACTCAGTTCAGCTGGGGGTTATAAGTTGCCCACGAGTTGTCAATCCACTACAATGAGTAAAGCCCTAAACAAAGCACAACACTGCAAGAAGGCAAGATCGCTGCTCTGTGCTGGCCTTTCAGAGTCCTCACTCGGTGGTAACAGTCCAGGGGTACCCACTTGCTCTCCCATTTATTCTTAGTCAGCTGCGAATTCTACTCCTCTCCCTCTTCCTTTCCAGTTCATTTTTCTTGGAAAAAATGATCTAAAATATTTATTCTCTCTCTCTGTCTGTCTGTCTCTGTCTCTCTGTCTCTCTGTCTCTCTGTGTCTGTCTCTGTCTGTCTCTGTCTCTGTCTCACACGGGGGGTTGAACACAGATCCTCACTTATGTGAAGCAAGTGCTTTAATACTCATCTGTGTCTCCCAGCCCTGAAGCACTTCTGCTGTGTGTTGAACTCTCAGCTGTTAGAGATTGGGGAAAAGGAGAACGAGACCTCTGGGAAAATAACAGCTTCACTGAACTCCCCAGACCCGTTGCGCTCCCAGTTGTTTTTCTGCTCCTGCTTAGTCATCAAGAAGGGCAGCTAACTCTGTGGTCACGAAGAGGCAGGAAAGGAGCCTGGAACACTGTCTGCGGGCTCTAAGGCTCTGCCTGGTTGGAACAGATGTTACTGCTGTTTATAGACTCATTATTGGGCAAAGAAAATTACTTGGTAGAGAACACAGCAGGAAAATGTTCAGGAGAGAAGTACTGAGGTATTCAGGAGCAGTTGTAAGTACTTTCACAGAACCCAAAGGGACTTACGAATTAATAAATAACATGATTTTAGGGGCTGGGGATTTAGCTCAGCGGCAAAAGCGCCTGCCTGGCAAGCGCAAGGTCGTGAGTTCGGTTCCCGGTACCAGAGAAAAGCCAAAACCAAAAAAAAAAAAAAAAATAAATAAATAAATAACATGATTTTTGAAAAAAATGAACTAAGAAATTGTGAAAGTCATTTGATCATTAGAAAACCCCCATAGAAGTAACCTCCTGACGGACTGCAAAACAATTAATGAAAATAGGAGACACTTAGAAGCAGGTCCAGGTGGGCTATTTGTGAATGAAAAGAGCATTACGAGATAGATAAATAGGAAGAAGGGAGCGGGGCCTGTTTCATGAATGGGGAAGGTGAGATGCAGGGAATGGGAAGGGAGAGGAATAAGATGGAACAAAAGAATTAAAGGGAAAACAATGAAATAGAGCTTTTGCCAATGGGAAGGAAACCAAGGGTTGGAGGAAGTGAGGTGGGGGCGGGAGATGAGAAAAAAGGAGAAATATAATTAAGACGTGTTACGCGCAGGTACCGGTTCTCCACAATGAATGTGATCATTATGTACTGCAAACATGGACTAATAAAGATATAAAAACTAGGAGCAGGAACAAATACAAAGTTCACAGTCACACAAGTAAAGGAGCTGATTTCTTGATTCAGAAAAGAGTAAGTTCGCATCTTGAAAGGGCTCACTTGATTTTGACGAGGAGTAGTTGCCAAAGTGCCCAAACCAGAAATGTCCTTGCCCACGGCAATGTTTCTTGTTGACATTTCTGAATTTCAAGGAAAGGCATATAAGATGTATATGAAAGAGGATAAGAATAATGATACTTATATCGTGAACTTGGAGGGGGAAATATGAAAATAAGCAAGAAATTAATATATACACATGTAAAAAAGGTAAAATAACACAGTTATTACACAAACTCCATATAGTACTGTGTTCAGACCCAGGAACACTTTCATTAAATAGGCCTATTATTGAAACTGGAAGCATTAGAGAACAAATTGACTTCTCCCTTATGAGAAGCTACACTAAAATTAGTAATTATACTACATGTAATTTTAATTCAAATGTCGTTGGTTTCAATTTGGGATAATGAAAATATTATGCAGAAGAATTACAAAAATTAATGTAAGGGTGCTGGGAAACCAGAATCATCAAAGGTAAATCACTCTCAATAAAACTGCTGTAAACAAAGAGAATGATGTTGTCATAGCAATAGAAACAAAAATCAGTGAAAAAGAATAAAGTCCAGGGGTGGAAAAAAAACTCTACTGTATAAACCTATGTATAAAGGCTTAATGGGCATTTTAATTTACAAGGAAAAGGACAGTTGTGGTAGCTAGTAATAGCACAACTGTTTTTTAAATTTTTCATATGAATAAACTCTCCCTGGGTGCAGAGCACAGCTCCCCAGCTAAAGATTAGACTTCGCAGGTCCCAGGTGTGGCCCTGTGAATAGTTTTTTAGGTATGGGCAAGAGGAGGGAACACAGAGCTGAGGCGCCGGTACGCACCACTTCAGAATCCTGTCCTTGGGAAGCTGGGTAAGGGCTCTCCTGCTCCCTTTTCCTCTTTGGCTGGGAGCTGATGAATCAGAAATGGTAGGAATTTGATGGATGTGGCTAAGATGTTTCCTCATATCTAAATTAAGCTGAATGCTTGCATCTCTTTAGTTCTAAAGCTCAGGTTTTTTTTTTTTTTTTTTTTTTTTCTGGTACCGGGAATCGAACTCATGACGTCGCACTTGTCAGGCAGGTGCTGTGCTGCTGAGCTAAATCCCCACTCCCTTAGCTCAGTTTGTCCTGAACTAGTATAGCCAATTTAATAAGCACCATAGGCTTTTTATTTGGAACAAAGTAGAGGTATATAACTCATGACATGTAAAAATATATTTCTCTTATATTAAAAATAAATATCTAATATAAACCAAAAGTTACAGAAAGTTTAGAAAAATTTTTTTTTGTTGTTCTTTTTGAGACAGGGTCTCACTATGCAGTTCAGGCTGGCCTTGAGCTCACTTTGCAGCCCAGGCTGGTCTTGAACTCCTGCCTCAGCCTCCTGAGTGCTGGGACTACAGGCATGTGCCACCATGCCTGGTTTAGAAAATACTTGGGTAAGCCTGAGATAGTGAAGTGAAATAAAGAGGCTCTCCTGAGCAATTTTTGAAAACCTAGAAGTCAAAAAAGCTTTGCAGTGTTTGATGATATATACATTAAGGAGTATGAACAAAAGCAAAACAAAGGATAGCACAAACAAAATTCAAAAGCTACTTGTAAAAATACTGAAAAATATTTAGAGAAAATCAATGTGTTGAAAATGCAAAAGTATTCTTTAAAAGATCAGTGAAGTTGGTGAATCTCTAGCCCAGGTAACAAAGAAGAGAGAGACATAAATTAATGTCAGAATTGAAAGAGCCCATCACTCTTAGTCTCATGGGCGTTAGCAGGAAAATAAAAGAATATGATGCATGACTTCATGACCACAAATTCCTAAGTTAGGAGAAATGGGCCAATTTTTTGAAAGACAGTAACTATCACCTTTTGCAGTAATAAATAGTAAAAAATGAGTCTTTGTTGATTAAAGAAATAGTGAAATCGTCCTCTGTATTTGTTAGGCCTTTCCATAAAAACAGAACCAATAAATTGTATACATCGAGAGAAAGGGACTTATTATACAGAGTTGGTTCATGTCCCGAGATCTGTATTCAGCAAGCTTCAAACGCAGGAGAGCTGATTTTCCACAGAGGCACAAAGAAGAGGAAAGAGTAATGCTCTTCGACACATAGTGCTAGAACAATTGGGCGTTCATCTGGAAAAAAGCATAGAGAGACAGGCTGCAATTTTTCATGAAAGTTAATGCGAAATGAGTCATAGACTTTGTAAAATATGAAACTATAAAACCTCTCAGAATGATAGAGGAGAGCAAACTAAGAGGTCTTGAATTTGATGCTGAGGTTTTAAATGTCCTACCAAAAGTATGATTCATGAATGGAAAGCAATGACAAGTTATACTTTTTATGTTGCAAAATATATTTAACGAGGAATTCGTATTCAAAATGTACAGATTCTTGCAAATCACAACAAAGAAAACTGCACGACTACGAGCCAGATTTTGAACACACACTCTTCAAAGTAGATAACGCAGATGGCAAATACGCATATGAAAAGATGTTCCAGGTTCTATGTCAGTAGGAAATTGCCAATTACAATAACAATGTGATATCATTACACATCCACCAGAATGGATACAATCCACTGAAACTGAAAATATCAAATGCTGGTGAGTGGAAGAGCAACAGGAACTCTCCCTCCACCCTGGTAGGCGTGCATGGTGGAGCAGCTGCTTTAGAAAACAGTTTGGAAGTTTCTTGTAAGGCTAAACATAGTCTTACCATGGTGTTCAGCAACCATGCTCTTAGGTATCTACCCAAATGATCTGAAATCTCATGTCAACACACAGGTTTCAGTGGCTGTATTCGTAACCCCAAAAGACTGGAAGGAAGCAAGATGTGCTTTAAAAGGTGTGGATGTAAACAGTCTGTGATATATTCACACGAATACGTTACTCAATGATAAGAAATGCATTTCCCTGCCATATAGGAAGGTGACAGTAGCTGAAATACTCCTGGTTGAAAGAGGCCACTGTGTGATTCCAACCACAGGACATGCTGGAAAAGACAAACCTACAGGTGAAAGTGAAAGGATCCTTGGTGGTCAGAGATTTCAAGGGAGGACACACGTGTGAAAGGTGAAGCCAGGAAAGTTCTGGGACACAGAGTTATTCTCTGTGACCCTGTCTCATATTTGCATCAGAGACTATAGCGGTACCATTCTGTAGAGTTGGATACATGACATTACACATTTGTCAAAATTCATACAACTTCTAACACAATGCATGTGGCATTGAAGTGAAACAATGTAAATTGTAGACATTGTTTTACTAAAATGGGTCTATATTGGTTCATTAATCGTAACAGGTGTACCACAGCAAGGCAGGAGGAACCGTGTGCAGGCTTGGGGCACAGACAACTCTGCATGGTACCCATTCCATTTTTGCACAAATCTTAAAAATTTTACATGTGCTCATACTGATATCACCATGATGTCAACAAGATTTAAAACATTTTATCATTCTGGAAGATTTCCATCTGTCTACTACCATTTAATGGTAACCATTCTCTGGCTCTTCTTGAATTTAATGTAAATGAATTTCTCTCTCACTCTTGCACTGGGGAATTTAATTGGCTCCTCTGTGTATGTGTGTGTGTGTGTGTGTGTGTGTGTAAAATAGTGCTAACTCTCACTTTCAGGGGTATTGTGATTCCAATTTCTAATGTATTATTCCATATGAGTTATAACCTACTTGTCTAGCTGTCAGAAAAAAGAAATTGATGGTAATTTTTATTGGAATTGCATTAAATTTATAAATAAACCTGGAGTTAATTACATACTTATGATGTTGCTTATTCTTTATACCATGGTGAATAGTTCTACTTGACAAAGTCTTTTGTGGGTGTTTTCCATACCTTTATTTGTGTTTTCTATGCCTTTATTTTTCTGTATCTTTATTTTCTATGACACATAGAGTTTTTCCCTACTGTCCTCTAATCATCATCTTTGCCTGCTTATATGTGGGAAATGTATATCCTTATACTTACTTAATTTTCTTGCTTTTATAACAATATTTTGCTAACATTTTTAATAGAAAACTTATGCAAGTGCCGTGATTTGTCCATAAATCTCCTAGGTTTACCTTGTTCTTTAAAAGTTTTGCATTTAATTGCTGGTTTTTGTTATTTCAGTTTAATGTTCAGAGGAGCTAGTAAAACTCTTTTTCCTGCTGCTTCCTTAACAACAATACCTCTGTGGTTTCACATAGTGTACAATAATAGAGTGAATGTGTTAAGGAAGTTAAATAACTTATTTTATTGAAGACCCTCACCCAAAAGGATTTTCCACCTTACCAAGAATCTTAGAAGATTTGGAGAGATACTCATAGTGTTTTTTGTCCTTATATCTATTATAATGATGGATTGTATTAATGGCTTCCTTATTGATCTCCTCTTGCATTCCTGGAATAAACCCTTCATGGTCTTTATATATTAATTTTTAATATGATGTTGGATTTACTTGGCTATTATTTTAGTTTTCTGCCTTAATATCCACAAGAAAGACTGATTAGTGATGTCCTCTCTGAGTGCTCTTGTCCTGCTCTTGTATCACTGTCATTTCATATTTGTTTCATAAAAATAATTTGCAAGTTTTTCTTCTTTTTCTCTCCAGGAGCAGCTTACACAGCAATACAATCATCTGGCTTTCAAATTCTGGTAAAACCAATTGCACCTTCCACTTTCTCATTTTGTTTGGTTTGAGAAGTAGGAAAGGCCTTTTATAAATTTTACTATTCTCTACTAAAGTCAACTTTAGTAAATCACTTTAAAAATTTCATGTAGTTATGGGGTGATCTGATGTGAGGCTGTGAGATCTACCTCTCTGATGCTGGTGGTTAGATCTTCTCTGTTTTGAACCTGTATTTCCCCCACTTGCTTTGTCTTTGGGTGAAAGAAAGGCGTGTTAGTTACTTTCGCTGCCATAGAGACGTGATACCAGACACCTGTAATTTAAAGGAGGGGAGGTTTATTTTGCTCCTATTTGAGTCCCTGTGCAACTGCAAGCAGAAACACTGAAATGCCACCCAGGATTTGGAGGTAGATTTCTTTACATTGATGGGTACTGATCGGAGTCATTCCAAGAATATCAGGTCCTGGTCTCTGGTGGTCTAGGGCTTATACGGTAAGAGCAAGCAGGAAGTACAGAGGCAGAATGGTTTGTCAGTTGGGGATTGGTTTACACAGTGTGTATCACAGTGACCAGCTGTGCATCACAGTGATTGGCCTTTTCTAAGAGACAGGAGCAACCAGAACTAGAACAGGAACTATTATCTAGGCAGCTAAGAAACTGAAATACACTGGCTGGAGGGGCAGGATTTTCTGTTGCAGTTCAAAAGAAAGGGGAACTAGGGAGGAGGGAGAGGGAAAGGAAGGAAATAGAAAGCACCTGAAACTGGAACAGAAGCTGTCACCTGGTTGGGTAGCTCTCAAGAAAAAACAACACTGCAGAGGGGCATGGTGGAGGAAAAACTGCTTACCCCACGGTGCCCAGGAACCAGAGCGTCAAGAGAAAAAGCAGGAGGGGAGACTCACTCTTCCAGGCCAGGTTCCCAGTGCCGCTTCTTCCAAGCATCTGCTCCTAACAGCAAGTCAGACATCAGCCCCGTGGTGCAGTTGCTTGCAGAGCCTCATGCATGAGCGCACGGAGTTCTTGCTGGACATCAAGCTACACATCACAGTGTCCTGCCCACACCCTCCAAAAGACACATAGCTCTTTACACAAAGTGCATTTACTCCATGTCTAAGAGTCTCCAGAGTCTTGACAGTTTGGGCACTGCTGAAAAGTGAGGTCCATAGTCTCCTCTGAGCCTAAGGCAAACTGTTACTCTGAGCTCCTGTAAATATAAAAAAAGTTGAAGACTACAAATGTACTATGGCACAGGGAAAACATTCCCATTCTAAAGGGGACAAGTGGGGGGATAGAAATCAGTGGGACCAAAGTGAGACTGAAGCCCAGCAGGGCAAACTTTAAATCCCACAGCCATAACTCTGGCACCCAAATTAGGTTATAGTGATTAGAGGTAAATGCCAAAGGGCTGCTCCACTCCTACAGATTTGCAGGTTTCACTGCACACTGCCTCTCTCTTGGGGGTGGCTCCACTCACGGGGTTCTGCAGCTGATGTTTCATGTTACTGGCAGCTCTACCTTCCTGGGGTCTCCATATAGCTTTACTCTCACAGTCTCATGTACTGCTCTCAGGGGCATACTGCCTGTCCTTCCAGGCTTTCTTCTGAATTCTGAGAGGAAGTCTCCATGGCCCCTCAGCTATTGTATTCTGCAACCCTGTAACACCAGCCAACACCACATGGATGATATCAAGGTCTTCTGACAGTCTGAGCAGTAGCTGGGTTCCTTGACTCATGGTTGCACCAGCTTCTGAGTGTCTGCACTGATGAGCGCTGTGAAATGGATCTCTGGGAACCAGGTACTTAGGTAGCCCTTTCTGAGCACAGTGCAGAACGTTGTCTTGTCAAACGAAAGTTTCACAACTTTGCACCCCTGAGCTTCCAGTGGGTGAGGTTTTGTTGATTCCTGAGATGTCCTCAAGGCATTGCTTCTGTTGTCCGGCAATGACATACTTGGCTTCTTTTTAGTGCTGAAAGTAACCAAGCTCTCCTTGACCAAGCTCTCCTTGACCTAAAATTTACAGGACTGGATATTACAGAAACTTCCTTTATGGTGAATCTTAAAATGTTAAAAATCACCCAGCAGGGGCATTTGATCTTGATTGTCAATGCAAAGATGTCTACAATCCCTCAGCTGTACCCATGCCATAGCCTGAACGTTGTGTTGAGATTTTCTATGCTAATTTAATCTGCCCACCACCTTTAATCTCAGACTATCACAAAGCCTCAGAGCATGAGCAAAATGTAGACACATTTTCTGCTACAGTATAACACACAGCCTGGAGTCCAGCTGCAGTAGAGACCTTGTTCCCATCTGAAATTTTCTGAGCCTGTCATTTGCTGTTTGCATTCTGACAGCATTCTGGTCCTCTGAGTTCTGATCAGAATCTCCCATCACACTAAGCTCATGGCAGCCCATGGATTCTCTACCTAACATCTCCAAACCTTTCCAAATTCCCATGAATCAGTTCCAAAGGCTTCTGAACCACATTTTCAGGTAAAGTCACAGCCACATACTCTTCCAGTACCGAAGCCTATTAATAGTTTTTATTCTTCATTTCTTCCACACCTATAGTTTCTGCTATATAAAAGCTGCCACTCTTTCACTGCATCGATAAATAGCAATAATTACTCTTTTCATGGTGAATTGAAATCTTAGCATTAAAATGTGCAGTTTTCTATTTTTAATAGTTTTTATTCTAAATTTTATTTTGTTGAATAGCAAGGTTTAACTGCTGATTATTTTTTGCACTCCGTATCTTTATCCATTTAGCTAAGAGTACTACGTACAGTATAATATTGGACTTTGCTTTGTTAGCCTATAGAAGAACTTATTTATTCTTTTAATTAGATGTATTATGCCCAGATATGTTTATAGGAATGATGAATATAATATATTTGCACTCAATTGTGCACTGTTGTATTAGTTTATTACAAAGATAAGGCACACACGTGTGTGTGTGTGTGTGTGTGTGTGTATGTGCACATGTGTATCTGTTCCTACTGTCGTAGAGTTCTGGACCCTCCTTCACTGCCTTATAACCACTTTCATATGAGATGCAAACCTCAGTTCTGTGGAAATATTCCTCATTTCCAATAGATGTCAAGGTCTGTCATCTTTGTTCAGCTCCCCAAATCTAAGTCCTGATGCAGCCTCATGGGTTTCCATGCCCATGTGTACCACCTTTCAATCACCAGCTTTCTCTCTTTCATGAATCCTATTAAAAACAGACTGAAATTGCTCCCTTTTTAATTTTTCTTATTATTTTAGTTTCCTTGTGATTTTCTTTTGAATTTTTACCACCTATTCATGTTTTACTTACTAATTTTATTTTTTTGACTATTAAATATCCTGCTTATTATCACTTACAGGTTTTAAAATAACTTCATTGGGCTGGG
>NW_004955436.1:3241794-3244427 GCF_000276665.1 Chinchilla lanigera | reverse complement strand
TCTCTCTCTCTCTCTCTCTCTCTTTATTTTTTGGTGGCACCAGGAATTGAACTCATGAGCTCTTGCTTGCAAGGCAGGCTCTGTGCCACTGAGCTATATCTCCAGCAATCTTTAATAATCTCAATTCATTCTTCTTCATGATCACTGCCCTAATTTCCCAGATGCAATGGTGTTTGGCTCCTATTGAAGACATTACATAGAAATCTCCTACTTACATTTCTTCCTTGTCTTTGTTTTCACCACTGATCTATTTCACAGGGTTAGGCACCTCTTAAAAGTATTTTTCTTTTAAATCACAGTATTTGTTTATCTTTTCTAAGCACGGCAACTAGTTTGCATTTATATGTCCTTAAAGAGAGATATCTGAAGATTTTCTCACCTTCAGATTTGGCTAGATGGAAAGTTTGAATTGAAAGCTTCCCCTCAGATTGATGAAGATATTACTGTAAATCTAATATCCCAGAACCACAGAGTGTAAAATATATGATTGTGTCCCTTTCATGAAATTACTTTATAAACTTAGTTCTTTGGTGAATTGGAGAGGTCATCTGGTCCAGAATTGAAGTTAGTGGCAGCTGAATTAGAAACTTCAATGTATTTTCTATTGATTTTTGCCATGTTTATCAAAGTTGGAAATGATAGTACTTCTTGATGAATGAGAAAACTGTTTTTTTGTCAGCCATGTAAAATCTCTGTGATTGATGTGTCCCCCTGACAGGCTGACTGTCTACCTTCACCTCTGGTACAACTTAGGTTTCACGTGACATGTTCTGTAATAATGTGTTGCACATATTTCTGGGCAGGATATACCCTTTCAGAATGGGAATTTTGATTGGATCTTTCTGTCACTTAGTCTCCTGGATTCTGTGTCTCACTGGGCTGCTTTGACAATTTTGCAAGTGGAATACATCATTTCTAGTTTTTAAAGAAAGTTCTATAAGGTTTTCTCCAATTTCTAGAGGGAAAAAACTAGATTTCAACTATCAATCAAAGCTCTGAGTGACATGTTAAAAAATGCCTCTGAAGTTAGTGATGAAAATATGTGTATTAGTACATTCCAAAGTAGAAGTGTGTACACTCTTTTCAAATCTCTTTTTCTTTAAAAGTTCATGTCTTAATTGAAGTAGCAAATTTATAGATTATTGTCCCAGGAGGTAAAGATTATAGAAACTGAAATTACAGATAGTTTTACTAAAGAGCTGGGTAAATCAACAAGTTACAGACTCATAAGCAATTACTGAGATTTTTCAAAAGAATAAATCCTTCTGTTCCAGGTTACTTTTGTGAAATATTGTAGAAAAACTGCCACCTCCTTTGAGTAATGGTATGCCTCAGATCATGCATATTTGGCAGTGGATACAGGTGTTGTCCACCCCATTTGGGTCTTCTCGTTAAACATTTTATTGGTGTCTGTTTGTGACACATCACCAACATGCTCCTTGTATGCTGTGGGAACACAGGCATCCGGACCCTTCCCACTTCTCCTTCTGCTGGCTCCCAACCTGCCTCCTGCGCAAGCTGATCCAAGCTGATCTGTGAGGCTTGTTGACGATACTGTGCATTTACCCCATCCAGGATAGAGTTGCATGAACATCATCGGTCAATGGCAGCCAATTTCTTCCATCTACTCAAGAAAAATCAGTCAATTAATTTATTTTTAGTGTTGTTAAACCACTCTTTGATAAAAACATAAAATATTCAAAGCAGAATTCATATCATCGTATGATATGAATATGGTATGGTCCTACAAACCAGTTTGCTTCAACTTTTCCCCAACTTATGAGGCTTCAAAGAGCTATAAATTTGTGCTTGTTAGTCAAATTCGGATCCTTCCTGCACTTCTTTTCAAGGTCACTGTGAAAATAAACTATACAAAATACAAAACCTAATTCCTATTCTACAACTGATATTCACTTTGCTGTTATCAAACATAGCTTTTTTTTTAAAAATTTTTATGGGAAAATAAAACAAATTTTATAACAAAATAATATCAGAATAACAGCAGTTAATACTTTGTGTATTATTATCTTCAGTGTAGCTCCTCAGAGTACAAGATATGGGCATAAAAATTTTCCAGATGATATTGACACAAACCTTTCTTTTCAATGAAGTAAGAGAAACTAGAATTATAATGACCTTACATTTTTTTCCTTTCCCATTCTATCCTTTCCCTTTTTACCTATCCTGGTTCCTCTTTCCTTTTGAACAGTTTCTTTCCTTTTCACAATATCTATTGTATGTTTTGGTTCTTATTTATTCTTCAGTGTTTCACCCCAAGGAGACAATATGATGTGAGTCTGACTTGCTTCAGACTATTTGTCTGTTTGTTATGATTATGGTCGCAAGTTGCATCCATTTGCCTATAAATGGCTCAAGTTTATCCTTCTTTATGGCTGAGTATACTCCGTTGTATTAAAAAGCTGCTCACATCTCTGTCCATTCATCAGCTGATGGACAGTTGAGTTGTTTCCAAGATTTAGCTATTACAAACTGTGCAGCTATAAACATGGGTGCACATATATTGTTGTGGTATTTTTTTTTTTACTTTAAAGAGAAAAAAACAATAAAAATGATACAGAATTTCAAAACAAGATGACAGGAAATTAACAATGCTTATTATATTGCATATTGTT
>NW_004955436.1:3215295-3241514 GCF_000276665.1 Chinchilla lanigera | reverse complement strand
CGCTGAGCTAAATCCCCAGCTCCTCTTTCCCTTTCATGATACTTATTGTACCCTTTGGATCTTATTTTATCTTTCAGTTTCTTACACTATAAATACAAATGGCAAATAAATATATGAGAAAATGTTCAACAGTATTAGTCATTCGAGAAATGCAAATTAAAACAACACTGAGATTCTGTCTCTCCTAGAAAGAATGACTATCATAAAAAAAGTCAACCAATAACAGATGCTGGAGCGGAGGCTGTGGGGAGAAAGGAACACTTCTCCACTGTTGGTGTGAATGTAGACTGGTGCAGCCACTGTGGAAATTAGTGTGGAGATTCCTAAAGAAACCAGGACTAGAGGTCCCATTCAACCCAGTTATTCTCCTTCTGGGTATTTTTCCAGAAGAACCGAAAACATCATACCACAGTGATATATGTGCACTTGTGTTTATAGCAGCACAAACTGGAATCTCATCTTATTAAAAAGTTTTTGCACATCAAAAGAAATCACTAACAGAGTAAAAAGAAAACCCACAAATTGGGAAAAAAATTTAGCCAACTGTCCCTCAGACAAAAGACTTCTATCTAGAACATGTAAAGAATTAAAAAAATCAGGTCCCCCCAAATTAAAAGACCCAATCTAAAAATGGGCATCTGAGATGGTATGATGTTTTTAATTCTTCTGGAAAAAAAAACCCAGAAGGGGAATAGCTGGGTTGAATGGTACCTTTAATCCCAGTTTTTTGAGTAATCTCCACACTGATTCCACAATGGCTGCACCAGTCTACATTCCCACGAACAGTGGAGAAGAGTTCCTTTTTGCCCACAGCCCCTCCAATTGTTACTGGTTGATTTCTCTATGGTAGTTATTCTTTCTGGGGTGAGATGGAATCTCAGCATTGTTTTAATTTGCATCTCTTGAATAATCAATGATGTTGAACATTTTTTCATATATTTATTTGCCATTTGTATTTCTTCATTTGAGAAGTATGTATTCATTCAGGTGCCCATTTTTGGATTGGGTCTTTGAATTTGGGTTTCTGTTTTTTTCTTAAAGGAACTAATTTTTCTCCCAGACCTAGAGAATTTTAGGTGAGAAGAGACTTTGGAGACCATTGATTTTATTTTACAAATGAGATGCTGTGTCTAATTGAGAAATAAATATTGATTAGAAACCTCTGTCTTTTTGGTAAAAAAAATTCCTTAAGAAAAAGAAGCAAAACCGCAAAATATACTTAGAAAAACGTGTTTTAGGTGACGTGGGAAACATTCTTCCAAGTGACATTTGTAATATATTAAGTCCCATTCTTTCCTTTGTGATTTTTGTAATTTTCTAAAAGTTTCACCTAAGTGTTTTTTATCTTAAAATTCTGAGTAAGTTTTGACTTTATTTTTTATTAGTGCATAACGATTTACAGTATGTAATGTTTACATGTATTTCAGTTCACTGAATGCACTTTGATATGTCATGGACTCCACGGCTTAAACTGCACACATTTTTCTTATGGTTGTGGAGGATGGAAAATACATGGCTGTGGAGGAAAATACATGACCCAAGTGTGAGCAAATGTAGTGTGCAGTGATGGCCCCTCGTAGTGTGCAGAAACCTGCCTTCTTGGTTGTACCCGCACATGCGGAACACAGGACAAACGAGCTTCCCTGGTCTTTCTGAATAAAGGCACCAATCCCAAGTGAGGGCTCCGCCCTCCACCCCATTCCTCCCACTGGCACACCTCCAGAGCCCCTCACCTGGGGAGGAGGTTTCGAACCCGAGTTTGATGGAGCAGAACGCGAGATGTGCAGTTCACAACGGTGAGTTTCACATGGCAACGAGACTAATCGCGCTGCAGAGATTATATTGCGAGTGGTGCTGCCCAGAAACTCTCATTCAGTGTTATTCTTTGAGACAGGACCATCATGTTTATTGACAGAGAAGACACTGGAGGTTCATCACCGTGAGGCAGTTGGCTACTGGTCTTCATTGGGAAAAAGCAAAGCGGAAGCGTGACACACTTTCACAAGGGAGACAAGTGGGTTGCCTGAGGACAAAACGCAGAAGTGGCCTTAGCACACTAACATGTAGGAGAGCTGCGCTGATTTATAATTAATTTGCTAAACTGAAGTCGTTGGTGACACTGGCGTAGCATCGATATGTGAAAAATTCCAGGAATGGGAATTTTTTTTTTTGCCTTGTACCCTCTCTTTCACTTCCTCTCCCTGTCTCCTTCCCTCTCTCACTCTCTCTCTCACACACTCTTTCTCTTACACTTTTTCTCTGTACTGGGGATTGAATACAGGGTCTTTGCACTGAGCTACATACCCAGACCTTTACAAAACCTTTTCCTTTTGAAATAGGGTCTCACTAAGTCACAGAGTTGCCAGGTTGAGTTTGAACTTGTGTTCTTTTAGCCTCAACCTCAAAGGGCCACCATAGCTGGCTCTAAATTTTTCACTTCTCTTTATCTTTTATTCAAGCAAAGATTTTAAAGTGACAAGTAAGACTACAGAACCTTCATTTACAAGTCTCTAAAAGCACATTTTTACAAAAGTATGCTGCTAAAATTCATAGAGCAAAACAGTCTTTAGCACTGATCTAATTTATCCTTAGCCTTGCATGATATTGACGACTTTATTGGTGACTGGCATCAAAAAGTAACAGATGGAGTTACTAGGATGCTATGTTTGTGCAGCATGGATATTTGTGGGCTTTCAGAGTAATTCTAGTGTTTTGTTAGCTGGATCAGCGGACCAGGCACTACGTATGTGTAGGACTGCTCCTGGCGCAGACAGTGCACCTGCAACCTTTTGGACAGCTTGTAGATGCTGCTCACAATGCTAGAGAGTGAACAAAGCAACTTGAATCAATTACTTTTTTTGGAAAAAGTCTCACGCTTGGTAATAATGACTGAAAAACACAGAAGATTCATAATTTGGCAATCTATGGCTTTTATTTTGGTTTCTAGTAATGAATGGGAATAAACTATTTTCTATTCACTAGTGAGAAGGTAAGAAATCTTTAAAAATTATTGTACATGTTGTTCATGAGTATTATTTGAGCTACTGGTTAGTGTTTTGGGTAATACTGGCTTGTTCTAAGGGTCTTTAAATGTTTTCTACATCCCCTTTTCTCTTTGCTTTCTGACCAAGGAAGACAAAATTCAGTGGAGGTATTTTTATATGTATGGCTAATTAGTATGTAGCTGAAGAACAGTATTATGCTGCTTGCAACATATATTAGTGCCTCTGCCACTTTTCCAAACATTAATAAGCATTTTAATATTTTATAAGGCAAGCTTTAAATTATGGAAAATAAATCTGAACTCTATTAATACCCAATGGGGCACATTTAGAAAGGCGGACAGTATGAACTACTGTGTAGCTGAGTACTTAACTCAAGAAATTATAATTTATTTCTGATACCAGAGACCTTGGTGAGGCTCAAAAGAGCATATGAGCTTTCTAGAAAGCTGGTACATCACAGGCGCATGTGAGCACGGCTGAAAATTCATGCTCAATTCACTTCCCTGGTGTATTAGAGATAAGCAATTGTAGAAGCTGTCCGAAAATCATGAGGTCTGACTAATTCTGTCCTGTAATCTGTCACTTGCCAGGATTTTCTCTGAGGCTTAATACCGTATCACTATTTTCAATCATATCTTGACAAGTGCTGGGAAGGAGGGCAGCTCATGGACAGAAAAATGCTTCAACTTATATCTGCTTCTAAATGGAAGGTAAAGAGCTGATTACAATGACGGCCCTGTGTGCGTCTAACGACCCACACACCCGTTGGAGTGTTTTATGCAAGGATATGCTTAGATTAGTGTGAGTGTAACTTGGAATCAGTGGGTTGAGACTGAATACTTACATGTGTGGGAAATTACGAGGCTCACCTGTGTGAGTATTTCATAGAAAATGGTGAGAAGATTATTTTTCCACTTCCTTGTAATACAAAATAAAAGCAGGAAAAAAATCAAGTTTATTGATTTCATCCACTTCTGCTGTATCCAACAGAAAAGCGGCCATCCTTCCTTTCTGGTTTAAAAAAATAGAATAAGATTCTAGCAAATAGAGTTAGATATGGAAATTATGGAGCGGATTTTCCAAACTTGTTTTGATTTATCCATGTCTGTCATCAGCTCCTTCTTTACCACATACTACATTTCTTTTCTGTAACACTAGGTATTCTGTTGATAATGGTGTCTTATAAAAGGTATGTTTGAATTTCCATTGTTTTGTAACTCAAAGCATGCGCTAAGTAATATTAAGCAGGTTTGTACATAACCCAGTCAATTGTTCAACTGAACTATTCTGGCTTATGGATAGTCATAAATGAAAGTGCGATTTCTCCCAGAGGCCTTCGTGCTGCCCTTTAGAAGGAGACGCTCTATGATCCCCTCTCCAGCTTCCCACAAGGGCGGAGGGGGCTCGGTGTTCACCTTTTCAAGACGCCCATGCACATGGGTGCCGCATGGGTGTCAGGTGTTGGCGATGTGCAGAGGCAAGGCTGCAGCCCACAGGCGTCTTTCCATTTGTGCCTCCACTGGCTGCCTGGGCTTTCTTGCATCATGATATCTGGGATCCTCCAGTGAAGGTCCCTGTAGAGAGGAAGCTGAGCCATCAACTTTTGAAGGTGTAGACTCTGAACCTCTCACAGTGTCGCTTCTCCCCAACTCTTACGTAGATGTTTTACAGCACCCTCAATCTTCCCTGCACAGCCCTTGAACAGCTTATCATTCAAGACATATATTTGATAACTTAATTTTATTTCTTCTCATTAGATTGTATCACAAGGACAGGGATCTTTCTTGATTTTTCCCACTACTCTTTCTAGAATTTAAACTGATGAATAGCATTTAGAGATGATCAATAATTTTATTTTATAGACAAATGAAATGTATCCAATATTTTGCTATTTACTTAGGATAAAAGCCACATTTGTGTGATACTTAGTTGATGTCAATTTCTGATTTTGAACTGAGTAGAGAAATTTACTTTCTAGATTAGAAAAACATTTTAATTTCTCTAAATTAGCTCATTTCATTTCAGAATTCTATATGTCACTAAGGTTTTTCTTTCTAAAATGATTCACCGTCTTTAGTCCTGGGAAAATGTATGAAAGAAGAACTTATAGATGAATTATATATTAATTTAGACTGAAATGATTATGAGACTGCAAATGTGTTTAATTATATAGAAATGTTAATTTTTCAAAGTATGTTCCCTATATTATAGTGTGTATTACATCATACACCACTATTTTAGATATTTTATACCAGTGGTTCTCAACTACAGGTACGGAGTGGAAAAAATGAGGAGGTTGAGGTCTTCACGCCTGGCTCTTACTCTCAGGAATTCGGCGTGGCTTGGTCTGGAATACAGCATGGACATTTGTATTTTAAAGTTAATAAGTGATTATAGCATTTAACTAAGGTTAAAACACCAGCTCTAGTCAGTTCTTCTTATCTCAGTCCTCCCTTGTTGGATATTAATGGACCTTGGCTATTCATATTTTAAAAAACTCCTACACAATTTTATTTGTAGTGGTGGCTGACAATGACTTCTTCAAAGAATACTATTTCCCTGTTAAAATCATTTCATAACAAATGATCCTCACTTTATATCTTTTGGAAGCCATGTTTTCCAAATAATATGTTCTATGTTTTAAAAAAACCTACTTACTGGGTATTATATAGTTTACACGATCACAGTATTAATGCTTGATGTTCAATATACATTTATCCCCCATCACTTATATTAAATATGAATGAAGTCAATAGTTACATTCTTAAAAGTACTTATTTTCATTGAAAATGCTACAAGTATGCATTTACTGCATTGAGGGGTCATGTAAAATGTAGGATAATTGTTAAGACCCACACTGAATGGCCTGGTTCAGTGACTGAGATAATTGAGCATCGATTCAACTAGTGATTTAGTTACGCAAAGTAGCTAGTCACATAGGTAAGGTACCTGGAAAGGCAGATGTTCTCAGAGCTGACAAATGTAGGTTGCCGTTTTCCCGGGTCTGACCTAGAAGTTAGCACCTGCAGCGTATTCCCTGTTCTAACAGTCACAGAACTCATATTAAAGGTGTGTCTTGGGATGAATTTTACCTCTCAATGGAAAAACTGTAAAGGTTTTTGTACCCATTTTAGAAATTGCTTCTGGTTTGTACTGACAGAGTGCATGGGAACAGTTGCTTTCTGGGCATATGGCAAACTACTTACCAAGACCAAGCCTCTTACAAAATCAGCTACAAATCTGGACACCATAAAAAGAACATCTATCTACTTGAGATTGCTGACAAGAAATAATCAGGACAAAACCTAAGTGAAAGTGGAGAGGCTGAAAAGAAATGGCTGAAACATGAAAGGTGGGTTTTTCTGTGAAAGTATTTTTGCAAACCTGAGTATCTGTGTTTCATGAGCCTGAGAAGAAAGGACAGAAATCCAAGGTCAGAAGAGGGAAAGTGGAACTACCCAACTGCCCAAGAGATGCCAGACAAAGTCACCTGACACCAATAGGGATGCTACCTGGAGATTTAAAACAACTGATATTTACAGTCTGAACTCCCAGAATTATAACTACCTGAGGACATTCTCAAAACTTCCATGGGTAAGTCATAGAATGACCATAGATTTGTATGCAGCAAGTAAGAAAAGAATGATAACAACAAAAAAACTACAGCTATAAAGAACTTGAACATAAATTTGGAGAAAAAAATCTCTATAGTTGTTATGTGAATCTTGAACAAAGTTCCTCTAAACTGCATTGCTGGGGATGTGTAACTAAGCGGCACAACTAGAGGAAATCAGCTGTGAACCCTGTGAGAGTATGAATAGCCTGTATGTACAGCTTGGTGGGTGGAGGTTAAAAGAGTTGAGGCAAATTCAAAAGCTATATCACTGATTTGAATTCACTTTTCTTGGTCACTCATAAGTCAAAAGATGAGAGAAACACAGTGAACCAGCTTGATTCTGGGGCTCTCTTCACAGAATAAAACACTTAAGAGCTGGTCCTCCTCAGACCTACGGCTACATGGGTAGTCAACAGTGTTTTAACCAGTGACGCTGAGATGTTTTCAGTATGTTATTCTGCTTTTTAAAACATAATGGAACAGAAATTTTTAGGTAAAGATGAACAAGTAAAATTTTCTCATAGATTTTAACTCCCCGACTATATCACGAATAAAAGGTGGTAAAATCTTGTACTTTAAGAAATGATGATCAAGCAAAGAAACAACATTCTGTATCCACATAATTCTTGATCCTGCAGCCGCCCAAAACCGCTGCCAGAGAGTAAATGAGAACTGGCAGTCCTGAGATTTGTCAGGGGAACTCCAGATTGGCCAGAGCCAGACTGGCTGGTCACACGAGCCCGTGACAGGGGCTCAGGAACGGGCTCTGGAAAACAGCTTTTGCCGATGAGGCAGAGCCTTGCAGTCTTTCGGAGCAGACAATACCCTTGGTTGTGTGGATTTTACTCTTTAGAGATGTGAAAAAAGTTACAGTGATAAAATAGAAGGTCGTTGTCTTAGAAGATGTACACATGTTTTCAGGTTCCCTTCTGCCTGTTCCACACACAGACTTTCAGACTGCAGATAAATGTGCAGAGAGTGCAAGCCTGTCCCTAAGCTACAGTTCAGGTGAAGTGTGATGGTGTCTGGGAGACTCCCCGCACAACGTCAGGGGAAATTAACGTTCATACAGGAAGTTTTCCAGAAATGACCAGCAACTAAAGAAGCATATGAGAGCAAAACAGTGGGAAAAAGTAATGTGGATGGAAATATATTGTCCCAAGAAGGGAAGAAAATTTTCCAAGTATGTTTTGAGTTATAAAGGACTTCATAAAAACACAAAATCAATAAAACACCAGGTCATAGACAAAGCACTAAACAACAATAAAATGAAAGGGGAAATTTCAGAGCTAGTAAAACAAATCAAGTTCAGAACATCAACATTTATGGTTGCAATAAATAAATTAGAAACAAGGGAAGAGAGAGTAAGATATTGAATTTCTGCCCTGAAGGAAAGACTTAAGATACTAAATTCAGTGAAGAAAAATAAACAAAGGGATTTAAAAATTACTAAAGATGAGCAATTTGGTGGCCAAAGATGATCTAATATAAGGACAATTGTTATTCTTGCAAGAGAAAATCTATTCAGTGGGAGCAAAAAGTTACTGAAATACAAAATGGGGAGGTAGCTCCCAAATTTAGACAGATATTAAAGTGTATCTTCCTTAGTTATTTTTTCTCATTGCTGAGATATCTGGTATCCAGTTTAAAGGAGGAAATGTGTATTTTGGTTCACAGTTTGTAGAAGCTTGAGTTGGTAATTGGCAGACTCCAGGGCAGGGTGGCGTGGCCGAGGGGCATCACAGAGGAGAAGCAGTTCATGGCAGGCAGAAGACAGCAAAAGCAAGCAAACGACATACAAGCCTCTATCTGTCTCTTATAGCTTATCCAGGCTACCTGCCCTTAGAGTGTGCAGCATTCACACCCTGAATTCTAGCACAGCACCCTGAATCAATTCCAGCACACTCTAGATTCAGCCACCTCTGAAAAGCCCCATCTACGATTGCATGAGGCTTTGAGGGAACATCTAGACACAAACCATAACGATGTCCTAGGTAAATTATTGGCCTTTTAGAAAGAGAGACTTCTTTAGACATCTAAGCAGGAAAAATCCTGTCCCCTGCAATGAATGGGAAGCAGGAAATCATAAATATCACAGATTTCACCATAACAGCTTTCAATACCATCTGGAAAGTATTTAAAATTCTGAGGGAAAACAAAATGATCTAAGGGTGTTTATCCAGCCAAGTTATCATTTATAGTAAAGGCAACTCTTGGCAGTGGCTCTGAGACAAGGAAGAACTCAAAGGCTGCAGCTCCTGTGATGTTTTCTTGATGTGGTTACTCACTGATGAGGTTCCAGTTATCAATAAATGAATCAAAAAAAGAAGGAGTCAGGAGCAGACACGGTGCACAAGGAGTATAGAAGGCAAAATCCAGCACCCCCCAACATTCTCACTGCCTGACTGACGAGCTTGCGGTCATCGCTTCCCCTTGAATGTGGGTAGCAGGTTGAATGTGGGCAGATGTTCCCTCCCTCATGAGCTCCCTGTGTCCATCAGCTTTCGTTTACTGGGGCAAATACCTGAGGTAAAAATGTTTGTTTGGGCTCACAGCTGTGGAGGGTTTAATCCATAGTTGGTAGCTCTGTTGCGCTGGGTTCGGTGGTGCGGCTGGGGCTGTGTACGGGAGGAAGTTGCTCATCTCGCAACAGCGCGGAAGCATAAAGTGGAGGAGAGGAGGCCAGCGTCGTATGACCTCTTCAAGAGCACACACAGCCTGGGGAGCTCACACCCTCACTGCACGCTGCCCCCTTAAATCTCCACCACAGGCTGAAGAGGAAGCCATTAGTGAGGGGGCCTTGAGGAACATTTATGTCAACGTGGAAGGGGCTAATCAGTTTAACCTTGTGTCACTGCAAAGGGCAACTCACTTGCTGGGCCTTAGTCAGAGAACCCGAGAGTGCAAGGCTCAGAGAGATGTTCTGTGACTAGTCTAAAAATGTGAACAGACATGTGATGATGCTTCTCCCAGAGAGCTGAGGCCTGGCCAATAGTTTGTGAGAAGGTGGGGATGTTAGCTTTGCAGTCGTCATGGCTGGTGAGTTCTGCTGGTCACCGGGTGTGCTGGCGGGAGTGCTTCCAAAGCCAGAAGGAGCTGGGCGAGCAGCACCTGGACCCAGGTTTGGGCGATCACAGGGAGGGCTGGAAACCGAGCCGGGATGCCTGACCCATGGGTATGCGGGGAGGAAAGTGTGCTCGATTTGTTTGGAGCTGCTGCTAAATGTGAATTCATGACGGCAGTGAAGACGTAATGAAGCGAGCTTTTAAGTTGAGAGGGAAGGCAAAACAACTTGGACAGCTGGGGTTAAAAATACAAAGTCAGTACTGTAAAAGGAGGGAGGAAAACTGAGTAGCTTATTGGAATGTAGTTGGAGTTGATAGAAGGAAAATAACAAAAATAATCGTTCTTTGGAGGCCAGGAATATTCAAAACTGTCTATAATTGGAAATTCTGACTAACATAATGACTTTATATTTGTAAAATTTATGTAATGCAATCCCTAAAGTAAGCAGAATTTTTTGGAAGTATGTACTTTTTTGGTTTCCAGGACTTAAAGGATCATGTACACTGATTTTTAAGCCACATTAATCTACATAGATAGATTTGGGATGGTTTCTCAGAAGTGGATACAATAATTTCCATAGGTAATTTCAGCAGTGGACAGGTATGTAAGTTTTAGCTCTGTTTTCTTGATATTTTTGAATGAGTGTATATTAGTTTCTGTAATATAAGCATTATAAAATTAAAGGCATTAAATATAATGGTAAGGAAGGTAAGGAAGAAGATAACACAGGAAATGTTCTTATTAACCCAATTAACAGATGGAAATAGGATTACTAAGGTCAAGTGGTGTGCCTAAAATCACATTGCTAGTATGTGGACAAGAATATGACCACAGAACTAAGCTTCTATTATCTGTTGACAGAACATATGAAATAAATAAGAGAAACAGACTGATGTTTTTCATGTGCAAAAGAGGATCCAGGAAGCTCCCCACGGCTAAACCCTCTCCAGGGTTTCCTGTATGCACGCCCAATATGTTTCTGTGTATTTTAGACTGCTTCTTAAGGCAGCAGAACTTCTGACTAGTATACTGGCCAAGTTTAAATATCAGCCTTTTAACTAAACTTTTCATTATTATTCCAATGGTTTGTTTTTCCATGAGAGTTGCACAGAAATACTACACCAAACACATATTTGAAGAATTTAGGAACATGTGAACAAACAGTTTATTGAATTTTGAGCTGGGCATGTTTTTATGTTATTTCTTTTTGGTGCTGTAGTACCAAGTCAAGTTAATATATGCTCTCCCAGGCATATTCACTGATTCAACCAATACATCCTAAGAACGTTAAATGTCATTTATTGTGCTAAAGGCAGGAAATACTGTGGTGAGTAAATTCAATATCATTCCTGCTCTCCTGGAGTTTTAATTCTGCCAGGACAGATAAACAACATGAGGGAGCAAACAAAATAAATATAATTTGGGATCCCTGTTTATAAATTTAATAATGATTTGCTGAGAAAAAGAAAAGAGGGGAAATGTTTTGTAGAAATGGTGATCATGAATCTTTATTTGGAAGTACACTTAAGCTAAAGCCTAGAGTGTGAAAAGCTGGTTGGATGGAGAAGGAGTGACTGATTTTGAGTTAAATATCTTGGTGCAAAGAAATCCATGCGCAGAGGTCCTGAGTTTGGAATCGTAGAGAAGCCCACTGTGGCCAAGGCAGGCTTTGGTGAAAAATAGGAGGTGGAGGGGCACAGGTGGGAACTAAACAGTGCGGGACTTCCCAGAATGCTGGTGAATGCTGCTGGACACATAGCAAGAAGCACTGTTATTGTTTTATTTCTGAGGATGACAAGGTCTGATTGTGTTGAATGACAAGCCCTGTGCCATACGCTGAGGAGAAACAAAGGGAGTGGTGATGATTGTGCAGCACGACACGCAGCCGAGGGGTCAAGTGATGGGCGGAAGATGTATAACAGAGGTTAGGGTCACAGGACTTGGCTCTGGGTTTGATATACAAGGGTATACATGAGGATTACATGACTGCCAGGTTTCTAGAACTGACATTGGAAGCTAGAACGCTCCAACAGAGGAAAAGAATGTATCCGGGGTGAAATATTTTTTAAATTGTGCTTTGGACATGAAATATGAGATGGCTCTGAGTCATAGAAGAAGATATTTAACATAGGCAGTTAGATAACTATATCCGAACCTCAGAGGAAATGCTTTGGGTAGAGATGTAAATTTGGGCTTCGGGGTGACAGAGGTGTATTTTGACTTTGTTTTTGGAAGAGGTTATTGAGAATTGGTATCAAGTTTTTAAAGATTTGGTAGATTTCAACATTTAAACACTTTGGCCCAGTGTTTTAGTTTTTCAGAGGGTTTTAGTTATTGTTGCAATTTACTTAATAGACCTAGGAGGGTTGAGATATTCTTTTTCTCTTTCTATGAGTTGTGCCTTCTTAGGGATCTGTCCATTTCTTCTGGGTTATTGAATTCCTGGGTATAGAGTTATTCAGAATATTCCCATTTTATCTTTTAAGTGTCCATAGAATCAGTTTATGACTCCTCTTTCATTCCTGATATTAACAATTTGTGTCTCTTTTCTTCCTTATTTTTTTGAAAAATAGTAGCTTTTGCCTTCATCTTTCTCCAAGGTTTTTTCTTTTCAGTTTATTAGTCCCTGCTGTAGTTTTTATTATTTATTTTCTTCTGCTTATTTTAGGTTTATATTGCTCTTCTTTTTCCAAGTCTAACTGTAGAAGCTTAGATAATTAATGGCAGAGCTTTCTTCTCTTCTGTATAGGAATTCACTGTCATATCTTTCCCTTCACATACTGCTTTTGATGCACTCTAAAAGTGTTGTTTTCATTTTCTTTTAGTTCCAAATGTTTAAAAGCTTTTCTGAGACTACTTTTTTGATCTATGCATATTAAGAAATATGTTGTTCAATTTCCAGATGTTTAGAGGTTTTCCACATTGTGTTATTGATTTTTAACTTAATTTCATTTGAGTTAGAATACATACTTTGTTATGTTCTATGGTTTCTATTCTTCTAAACTTATTAAGGAGTGTTTTGTGGCCACAAATGTAGTCTCTGATAAATGTTCCATGTGAGTTTGAGAAGAATATGTGTTCTGTTTTTAGGTGGAGAATTTTACAAATATTGATGAGATCAGGTGGGAGGGTTAGAGCTGTTCCTGTCAGCTGTTTCCTTCCTGATTTCCTACCTGCCTTGCTCATCAGTTACAGAGATACTGAAGATCCAGACAATAACAGCAAATGTGTCTGCTTCTCCTTTCAGTGGTGTAGCATTGTATCTCACACATCAGTGCTCTCTGTTCAGATGTAATCATATTTACTACTGTAACGTCTCTGGGGAACTAACCCTTCATCACAATGTGAAGACCTGCATCCCAGTAATATTCTTTGATCTGAAGTCTAATTTGCTGAAATTAACATAGATACTCCTGCCTTCTTCTGATACAGGTTAGTACAGTTTACTTTTCTTCATCTCTTTACTTTTAAATTACTTGAGTTTATGTATTTAAGTGAATTTATTACAAAGAATATATAGTTGGGTCTCAATTTTTTAAGCCATTCTGATAGTCTGTCTTATAAGTGGTACACTGTGTGTATTGACATTTAAAATAATTGTTGATACAGTTGGATTAAAGTCTACTTTGGTTGTGACGGTTTGCTACTTGTTACAGTTTTCCTTTTTTATACCCTTCTGTCTTCTTTCAGTTGAACATTATATATGATTACATGCTGATTTCTCTTTTTATCTTAAAAATTATACTTATTTTTAAATGTTGTGCCTCTTTCCCCAAGATTCTCAATATATATTTGAACTAATCTAGATCCATTTTGAAATACCAATATGTCAGTTTACGTGCAGTAGAAAGATGCTATAACAAAATATTCCTCGTTCCTTCTACCCCTCCCTGATGATATCCTATCATTTCGTGAATTTTATTGAACTGTGCACTCTTGGTGCCCAACACATTTTACTGTAATTACTTTAAAGAATGTTTTATTTCATATCAATTAAGAATAAGAAAAATAAAAGATTTTATTGACCTTTATTGATACCCCCATGCTCTTTTTAAAAAAAATTAATTAATTTTATCAGTTCATTTTAGGTATATATCTAAAATATGATCACATTCATCATAGGGAGTTTGTACCTGTGCATGTCTTGATTCTTATTTTTCCTTAATCTCCTCCCCTCCCTTCCACCCTTCTTCCTCTCATTATTTATAAAAGCTTTGCTTCTACTTTTTCTTTATTTTCTCTTTTTCTCTTTCCCCTTTCCTGTTTCCCCCTTCCACCCTCCCTAGCTCCCCTTTCATTTGAACATTTTCTTCCTATTTCACAATATCTATTACACATTCTGGTCCTTATTTACAATTTTGGATTCTCACACCAGGGAAACAGTGCAGCATTGAAACATGCGTGTCCAATTTATTTCACTTAAGAGCAGGGACTCTCTTAAGTCCACTTGCCTAGAAATGTCTCAAGCTTACCCTTCTTTATGACACAGCAGTATACCATTGCACAAAAAAGCCTACACCTTTTTTTTCCATGTGTCAGTTAATGGGCATTTGAGCTATTTTCAAGACTTACCTGTTATAAGCTGTGCTGCTATAAACATGGGTGTGGATATATGGCTGTGATATGATGCTTTCAATTCACTGGGGAGATACCGAGAAGGGGAATAAGTGAGTCAAATGCAACCTCTACGTTTAGTTTTTTTGAGGGATCTCCAGACCGATTTTCACAGTGGTTACACCAGTCTACACTCCCACCAACAGTGAAGTAGGGTTCCTTCTTCCCCACAGCCCTGCCAGCATTTGTTATTGGTTGATTTCTTGATAATAGCCATTCTTTACTGGGGTGAGATAGCATCTCAAAGAAATCATCAACAGGGTGAGGAGACAACAGAGTAGGAAAAGTTTTTGCCAGCTGTTCCTCAGACAAAGGACTAATATATAGAATATATAAAGAAGTAAAAAATCAGACCCCTCTAATTTAAAGACATAATCCAAAAATGGGTGTCTGAAATGAGAAGGCATTTCTTAGATGAAGAAATAGAAATGCAAATAAATATAGTGAAAAATGCTCAGCATCACTGGTCATTCAAGAGATGCAAGTTATAACAACAGCAATGTTCTTTCCATGATGAGACCCCATTTTCTGACACGTCTTTTCATTCTCACTGTCTCCTTCAGTTTCCCTTTCTGACGCAGGTTTCCCCTCGGTGCCCCTCCCCATGGACGTCCTGGCTTCACAGCTCTCACAGGCTGCACTGTGTGATTCTACAGGGAGAGCTCGGTCATTCAGTGGGCCTGTGTGCCTGAGCTGTACCTTCCCAAGTGGCTCTTGCTGTCCGTGCCCCTCCTTTAGGTGAGAGGGCAAGTGGGGGGTGGCGATGGAGAACGTCCTTTCTCCCAGTGGGGGGACCCTGGTGCGTCCGTTCTCCTACAGAGGTGGCTTTCGTGATGGAGAATATTTTCAATGATTTTTCCTCCAGTGGGAGCACAAAGGAGTCCAACTGTAGAACCTTGTGGAGTTTCTGGTGGTAAATGCAGGAATTGCTCACCTGTCTCTTATTACCTCTTAGGTCTGTTACTGCCACCATTTTGTGTCCCTGAGGTTTCTGTTTTGGGTACATGGACTTTGGTTGGATTGTTTCTATCTCCAGATTTTAGGGTGACAAGTTGCTGTGTGATCTCTGTTTCCTAGTAAGTTCAGCCAAAATTGTTTCAGTTTGGTTGGTTCAGCTTTTTCTGTTTGTGAGGAGGTCGTTACCAGAAACATTAACAACCAGGTTGACTGTGCTCAGAGGTCTCTATTTGGGGGGCAGGAGGTGGTGAGAAGAGTCGGTTCTACCTGCCGCCAGTGTCTTGGAAGACGGAGAGGCCCTTGACTTCCCACCTCCACCAGGGGGCTTTAGGGATGCAGGGGGCTTTTATAGGGTGGGAAGGTAGAGCAGGGCAGGCAAGTGCTGCTCATGATCTTCTGTCTCCTTTGTCCTTCTGTGCACAACACGGTGACCCTCCAGCTCCTGGGCTAGTTTCTGTAACTCCTTTCAGACATATTACTTTTGCACAATTTAACCCTACAATAATTTGCATGCATTATGCTTGTTGATATGCAGAACTGAATACTAAGCTGGAACATTGAAAAAGCCACCTGATGTCCTGAGTTCTGTAAATCTGAAGAAATATTATATTGCAGTGAACATCTTGATCTCTTAAAGGGTTTCTTTTTAGCACTTAGATGGCAGGTTAAAGGGAGAAGACTAATAAGTCAGCCTCACAAAGAATCGAGAAGGCAAGACTAGTTGTACCTGTCAGAGGCAACTTCCCCAAAAAGCTGCCCAGCTATGGAGTGAGGACTTCCAAATTTACTTTCACAGCTGAAATCAGAAGTCGTCTTTATTTCTAAAATGTGAAGATATGCAAAATCACTAAAAGAAGAAAGAAGTCATGGCCGGGCGTGGTGGCGCATGCCTGTAATCCCAGCACTTGGGAGGCTGAGGCAGGAGGATTGTTGCAAGTTCGAGACCAGCCTGGGCTACAAAGTGAGCTCAATCCCAGTCTGAACTCCCTAGTGTGACCTTGTCTCAAAAAGACCAAAACAAAACAAAACAAAACAAAACAAAACAAAACAAAACAAAAAGAAGAAAGAAGTCATAAAGTTTTAGCAATTTCGTTACTTAGGTCTCAGTTGCACTGGGACAAGCTGGCAGTAGGTAATGAGAAATAGACTCAAGGAGCAGTAATTTTAAGACCAGGATATGATAAACTGTCTGCTGCTCTGAGAAGTTATAAAAGGCCAAGAGAGACTGGTGTATGTTTAGCTGAGCTAGGAAGTCATAGTTGACTGAAAGAAGGGCAGGCTTGGTAAAAAGAAAGAGATGGAGGGTTGTGTGTGTGTGTGTGTGTGTGTTTGTGTGTGTGTTAAGAGCAAGAGAAGCCAGACTGGAATGAGTGGAGGAATCTATTACTATAGAAATACAGACATTATGGTTGACTTCTGTTTCCAAAGAGAACTTTTCAGCAAAGGAACATTGCCTGTAACCTTGAATTACTTAAGAAAGTTGGGAAGGTTTTGTAAGTCTGTTCTTGTGTGGGCTCCGTTGCTAAGCTGGTTAAAGTGCCTGTCTGGTAAGTCTGTTCTTTGTCTCTAAATCTTATTTGATAAACAGGAATTAGAAGATGAGCAAATCAGATAAGCTATACTATTAATGTGCCAGTAATAATCTTAAATCATGCCAAGGAACTTGAATAGCTGAATATTAGATCTGCAAGAAAAATTTGGGGTGTAAATTTAGGAGGTCTCATAGATAATTAAGAATTTTGCAAAATGGGATTGTCATTTGTAAAGGGGAAGAGCTGCAATTTTCAGAAATCATTTTAAATGAGTCCTATACATACCAGGCTGCTCAAAAGAACTGATATACAGGAGTCATTAACTTTAGGACACACCAAGGAGAAAGCTCCGGTTCTGGAAGACGGCTATTCTTCCCACCCCAGCCTACTGCTGTCTACCTTGAGGGGAGTTTTCTCAAAGTTCCACGCCTTCATTAGAGCCCGCTCTTGAGACTGCAATTTCCTCAGGCATTCTGAGGACGCAGACTACATCTAGGCCAAGGTGGTAGGTCTGATTGCTTTTATTTATGCTTTCTGTGCTGTGTGCCTTTTGTCCCAGTGTGAGCTTCTCAATTAAAGTGAAACAGCTTAGTCGAGCAAGTTGACTTTCATAATGGCCCTTTGAAGCTTCCCTTCTTAGCATGAATCTAATGATACATTATAGAACAAAGTCATCATTCATTAACTCCAAATCAAATCACTTTGTTTGTTAAGCCCAGGAGCACTATCTGTCCAAAAAGAGCTGTGTGAATTCTCCTAAAGTACTTCAGAAGCATCATGTGGTAGGAGGCAGAGTCTCAAAAGTGCATACTGCGAAAATCCTTACTGACATCCAGGGTCAGTGACCACTGCCTGCTGGGAGATTAGAACACCACAGGGTGTGTGGGTCTTGGATGATGTAATCAGCTGTCCTGTTGCTGAGACGGGGATCCTGAGTCTCAGACAGAGTGAAAACAGAGACGGCAGCCCAAGATGTGAGCAGGCATGGCCAAGGGATTCAGAATACTCCTCCTTGCACTGTTATCCTGAATTTTCCCTTCTTTGCTAATACAGCCCCCTGAGTTTTCTCCGCATCAACATTCAGGCTTGAGTTTGCACTGCACAGTTCCTTCCCCCTATTTTAATACGTGTCAGGATAGTTCTCTGTCTCTGTATCCTCTAATGAATTTTCCAAAAAGCATTTTTCATGAAGAGTTGCTGGTACTTTCTTGTTTTCCTTTGCTTTTCCTCGCTTTACTTTCTTCCCATGAGTGCCTTCACTTTTATTACTGATCCTGTCACAGCTTTCCTCTCACTTCCTGCATGTGGAAAGGAACTAATGCAAGTACTTAGCTCTGAGGAAATATTTTAAAAAATATTCTTACAAAAAATGTTTCCACCCAAGACATAACTGAAAGAAGTCAGGATTATTTCCCTGCGCATACATAAGAGATGAAAGCTGCCACACAATTCTGAAGAGAGGAACCTCAAGCTTTATCGGCACGGAGTGGCACAGGCCCCTGGAGGAGGAGGGCTTGTCTGCTTCCAGCGTGATCTGCCGGATGAAAAAAGGCAATTTTATTTCAAGGAAGTTGGTCAGGTAGAACATTTTGTTTTATTTTTACCACTTGCCACCTGTCATTTGTCACTCCCGACCCAGATTCCATGGCCTGGGAAAGGCAGGCCCCTCCCCATCTGCATCTTCTTGTCTTCTTGTTCACATCTAAGCAACTCTCATGTTCAAACCTTACACAAACAATTCCCCCACTGCAGTTTCAAAACCAAAGAGCAAACAATCACAATTCAAAAGTGAGATTTACCTTAAAGGAAAAAAATCCAGGGAGTACAAACAAAGACATTCTGGTTTTGGTTGTTTGGCTAGCATTTGCCTCATGCTTGTAGAAAATAGAGAATTAGTGATGAAATCATCAATGCCTCTTTTATAATGATAAATTTTAAAGGCTGTTAAGGAACCTAGTGATGATTTTTAAATCCAGCTATAAGAGTGCTTGTCAAAAATAGTTATTTTAGGTATAAACGGAAATAGTTGAAATAAATGATAAATACCAACAATGAATAAAATAAGTCTAGTTTTGCAATACAGGTAAGTTAAATGAGAAACAAAAGAAAAATTACTATTTCTTCCCTTCATCATTCCTACCATTTATCCTGCTTTTTACAGAGCTAAATTCTCTCCAAATCGTCTTTGGTCTGAGGTCTTTTGGTATTTGGTGACATTACCTCACTCTGAAGACTTCTAGCTGGATATATATATAGTGCATTTTTGATTCCACCGACTTTTACTGTTACATTCCAGTGTATTTGTTAAGTCATCCAAGATAACTAAGGGGGTAGGAAAACACCTCTTCTGTCCAGCCTTGTTTTTGTTTATTTGTTTTTATACTTTTCTATACACAGTGTTGTAATTGTGAGTTTTGAGTTATACTCTTCTATGTGCAGTGTTGTAGTTGTGGGCTGTGAGTTACTTTTCTGTGTACAGTGCTGTAGTTGTGTGTTGGGAAGCTATGCTACAGAATAACACTAAAGTTCATGGAGGTTCTAATATTCAATCAGAGCTTGGGTTCTGACTGGCAACCCTAGCTTCCAGGCCAGAAAGCTCTTTATTATCTCCCTCATGAAGTATAAATGGATAAAAAGTATTTACTAACTAACAGAAAGTAGTTATGAAGGGGTAAATTTACATGTTCTCTCAAACTGATTCACATTTCCATGATGTTTCCTTGATATTGGATGCATATTATATTGTAGTATATGTTTTCCTGTGTTCCAGTAGTCTATAAGCTATTTCAAACAAAAATGTTAATCTAATGCTCTTTATAATCCTAAAAACCATAACCATAAAATGAGGGTTGGCATGGGCAAATGTGTAAATCAATAAATACCATGGAACAGACCATACAATTTACATGTAATATGTTGCTTACAATACTTTTGTGTTTCTCATACTAAACTAACAGAACTGGTATTTCATTGTATCTTTCAACAGATGAGCTTTAGATGGGTTAATGATGAGAAAGGTGAAATGATCTTTGAAAGCCTCACAACCAGCGAGCCAGTACCCAGCCCCAGGTCTGACTGAGTCAGGGTTCATGCGTTCATTTCAGACATCGTCCCTTGGAATAATCGTGAGCATTTACTCTCCCTAACTACTGAGTTAATAGTTACCCAGATAATACACATGCCATTTCTTTCCTTTCAACAATTCTAAAAGAGGTGCTACCATTGCTAGCATCATTTTGCAGATTATGACAAAGGATTTAGAAGTCTTGTAGGATGCAAATGCCAAACAAGGATTAAAATACAGATTCAGAAACTTTAAAATCAGTGTACTTGGAAATTAGGTGTTATATGAAATGAATCACTTCTGAAAAGAAATGAACAGTAACGACAAGGACACCTGATGACGCTGCTTGTGCTGCCTTGTGGTCCCTGATCTCAGGACAGACATGCTGGACGGCTCCTGGACTCCTGATTTCAGCACTGAGTACTAGACAGCTCCTGGACTCCTGATTTCAGCACAGGGGAGCAGGATAGCTCCTGGGCCCCTGTCTTCAGCACAGGCATGTTGAACAGCTCCTTAATCCTGGTTTCAGCACAGATGTGCTGGACAGCTCCTGTATACCTGATTTCAGCATGTGCGTGCCGGACAGCTCCCGGACGCGCAGCTCCCATCAGGGGTATAGTGTCTGCTTAGGGGTGCGGGTGTGATCTGTACGGGGTGGAGAGTTAACCTTGTGCGGAGTAAAGCTTCACTCAGGGGGTCAGAAGTCTAGGGTGACAGGTCCTGCTCTGTCGTGGGACAATTCTCATACCCACTCTCCATGGCTTAACATGGAGCTCCTGGGAGGGGAGCACAGGTGTCCAGAATGGGAAACAGTTCATGGAACAATCTGTGACGGGTTTCTCTTCCTCTACTCGATCGATTTTTCTAGTCCCTCACTTCCACTTCCTCCACCACCTCCTCAATAACTAATTGCACTCAAGTTCTCATCTTAGTGTTCAATAAATTAGAAAGTCAGACTAAGACTGTGGATCTAACAGGAGAGGAAAAACACCTCTGCATTTGATGAACTATTTTATCAAGTTTAGTTGGAAGTAGAAACGTGGTGGATGTAGCAAATAACCGACAGTAGAGTAGATGCATCTGTATGTAAATATATATGTAGATGTAAATACAATACATAGATAAAGACAGGACAGTAGTGATTGGCATTGCCTATTTTTCCTCATTATATTACATACCTCATACTACAAATGATGTAAAGGGAAGGAACAACCGGGATGAGGGAAAGGAGGAAAAAAAGAAGAAAGGGAAAATATATATGTATATAGAAAGATAGCTGGGCTAATTGTACTGCTGTTGTCTATTGGTTTATTGAAAGGAACAGTTAATGCTTAAATTTTTTTGACCAGTTTTGCATGATTATATCTGGTCATCTGACAACTAATTTGAAGGCAACAATATGGAATATAACAACCATTTGTGAATTCCTACCATCTTGTTTAGTAAAGCTCTGTATTGTTTCTAATTTTTAAATTATTTTTGATTCTCTTTAATGGTTTGATCAATCTCACCTTCTTACATCTGATAATCTGAGGAATTTTGTTGATGATAACAGTATGTAATATAACAACCACTGTTAATTCCTATCATTTTGTTTTGAAATTCTGTATCATTTTTATTGTTTTTGTGTTGTTTTTGTCTTTGTTGCTGTTATTTTGTTATTTTTAAAAATTCTCTTTAAAATAAAGCAATGCTTCAATGATGAAGGGAGAGGTGAAGAGAGAGTTAGTCACTTTCTGAGAGTGTTCTGCTTACTGACAGTCTAAACACACTGGTGTTATGTGTGTGTGGTCTTCAACATAAAATATTACAGAGTCTCTGTGCAAACTCACTGAGCGCCTCATCCACAAAGCACAGGAGTCTTAGGCTCTCTCTCCTACCGTGTCACTCTTCTCCAAAATAAGCATTTCCCATGTACTGTTAGGATTTCCTTCATGCTCTTAGGTTGGCAAGTGACCGCGGTTGGCATGATTATCTTGTTGTGATTAACCGCGGTAGTGTTCGTGGGCTCTGTGGCATTTCTGTGCATGTATACATCTTGGCCTGATTATGTCCACCCCAGTGTTAGAGGGCTTTGCGTCCTCCCCTTTCTCCGACTTCCTCCCATTCTCCTTTGCATTCCCTAATAGTCTGTCTTCAACTTTCCTATCATTATTTTTCAGTTTCTCCATGTGAGGCCGAACATGTGCAGCCTGCTGTTCTGGGTGTGGCTGATCACACTTAGCATCATAAGCTCCAGCTCCACCTACTTTTCTTCAGAGCACATGACTTCATCCTTCTTTATGACTGAGTAATAGTCCATTGTGGACATCTATGCCATGTCCTGGATACTTTACATACTTATATTCATCTTGCACTTTAGGAGAGCAGACATGTTGCACCACACATTTGTTAAAAACTTTTATAGGATACTGAAAGATGCTTGATCATAATAAAGAAAAATTAGCTAATATTAGTGAAGTATGAAAATATGCTGAGCATTTAGTATACACTATTTCATTTAATTTCTCGTTATAAAAGCTGAGTTTTGGAGAATAAATGTCTTGTTTAAATCTATACATGTGGTTAGTAGATTGCTGGTGATGGAGGGTTGGATTCTAATCCTAGGCCTTTAAACTTCAAAATCTATCCATACTGCAAATGTAAAGATGAGAAGGAAAAGTTCTTAGAAATAAAATGAATGATCTTATAAATGACATTTTCTATGGATTGAAAATAGCTAGGTGCATGGCCACAGCGCTGAGCTCCAGCACATTGCCAAAGCTGGACAATAACCCAGCTGCGGCTGTGTACGTTAGCAGATGGGGTTGTAAACCCAGTAGCTGGCCCAAACCCTGTGTCTCCATAAACATTATTTTTTCTGCTTACATAAACCTGCCCAGTAGAGCAATTTGCTTTTCATTTGCATAGCCATAACCATTCAATTAACACCTGACCAAGCAGTGCATTCAAATAAGGTGAGTGTCAAGGTAGCCACCCTCAGACAGATAATCAAGCATTAGAATAATAGGAAATGTGGAGTTAGATTTAATCGAGACTGAAAGTGAACACGCAGAGCCCCAAATAAAGTCCTTATATTTGAACTAGAATAATCCTTACTGTTTCTCTATTTCTCTTGTTAGATTTAATTTTAAAAATTTTACAATGTGTGTATATATGTGTTTGTTTGCCAACATTTTAAAGGTATGATTGACAGATGAAACTATATGCACAGTGCGTGTGTCTTTCAATGTGCAGATGAGCTCAGTTTCCTAGTTTTTTGTGAGGATCACTGCACCCATGTTCATCAAGAATATTGTCCAGCCATTTCCTTAGGGATCCTTTTCTGGCTTTGGTGTCAGGGTCATGCTGGGTTCATAAAATGAGTTCGGAAGTGTCCCTCCCCCTTGAGAAGAATTTGAGCAGCACTGTTATTCTCATTTGAATGGCATAATTCAGTCTTGAATCCATGTGGTCCTGGTCATTTCTTCCTTGGGAGGATTTTGATTAATGATTCAGTGTGTATCCTCATTATTGTTCTGCTCAAGGTTCCTTTTCTCCATAGTTCAATCTCGGCATGTTGTGTGTTTGCAGGAATTGATCCATTTCTTCTGAGTCCTCCGCATCTTGTCACTGATGTGTTCACAGCAGTCCCCCAGAATCCTCTGCTTAGTGGAGCCATCAGTTCTGATGTCTGCTCTTTCATTTACAATTTTATTTACTTGAGTTTCCCCTTAGCTTAGTGAAATGCTTGTCAATTTTATTTACCTTCCCCAAAGACAAACTGTTCATGTCACTGTTGTTTTTCAATTTTCTGTTTCATTTGATCTGCTCTCATTATTTCCTTGTTTCTGCGGAACGTGGGCCTCGTTTGTTTCCCCTGGTTCCTTGATGTGCAGTGTTAAATTGTTTTAAGATCTTTCTTTTTCAGTATAGGGATGTATTACTGTAAACTTCATGTTTTTTCCGCATCACATAGTTTTTTGTATATGATCTTTCCATTTTCTTTAGTTTCCAGATTTAAAAAAGTTTTCCATGTCTCCTTTGACCTATCAGTTACCCAGGAGTATTTTAATTTCCACATATTTGTGAATTTTATATCTTTTCCTTGTTGCTGATTACTACTTTTATAATGTGATGCTCAGATAAGATACCTGAGAGGAATTTCCGCATTTTAGAATTTTTAAATAACTTCTAGTGGCCTCACCTCTTCACCGTAATGGAGAATCTGTGTGCTTGAAGGGATGTGCAGTCTACCGCTCCAGAGGGAGCAGAGAGCTTCAGCAGATGTCCCCCATGTCCATTTGGCCAGTAGTGCTTTTCAGATCTGTTTTTCTACTGGCGTTAGCATGAGTACTCTATTCATTATTGAAAGTGGAGTATTGAAGTCCTCTATGTGAATAGAAGTTTCTCGTAAGAAAGCATACAATGGTCAACCAGTATTGTGAAAATATGCTCAGTATCACTAATCACCAGGAAGACAACAATTAAAACCACACAAGACTGTTAGAACCATCTGATAATTCTGGAAGGGCTGCTAACAAAGAGATGTAAGACTGTACATGGTATAGAGCATTTTGAAGATGTAGTCCTCATACGCTATCAGTGCGAATGTTAATTGGGTGTAGCTATTGTGAAAAACAGGAGGGATTGCTCAAAAAATTAATAATGGGACTACCATGTGATTCAGCAATCCACTACTGAACGTATATGCAAAGGGATTGAAATCAGTCTTCAGAGAAACTCTCCTGTGTTTATTGTAGATTATTCACAGTAGCAAATTTATGGAATCATCTAAGTGTTCATCAATAAATTGATGAACTTTTAAAGTGTGGCACATATGCACAGTGAAATGCTACCTGCCATAAAAAGGAAATTGTACCTTTTAACACTGTGGATACATCTGGAGGACATGATGTTGAGTGAAATAAGCCATGATCAGTGAAACAGTCACTGTCTTACCTCATGCATATGTGGAATCTGAAGAAGTTGACCCCATAGTAATAGTAGATGATGGATAGCAGGGCTGGGTGCCTAGGGAGGGCGGGTGAGGGATGTTGATGACAGAGCCCAAATGTGAGTTAGTGACAAGCAGTGTGTCCATGAGTGCTGACGTACGGCACGGTGACCACAGTGAATGCCGTGCTGAGACTGCTGAGGGAGTGGAGGTGAAGCATTCCCTGCACAAAAGCATAACTGTTGGATCTACCAAATACGTTAATCTCCTAGATTAGTCACTCCATAATGTATAAATACTTCAAACTAGTATTTTGTATATGGTAAATACATACTATTATGTCTATGAATTTAAAAGTTCTAATATGATTTATGGGATATTAGTTCATTCTAATTTGACTTTACTCTCACCTTTATAATACATTTCATAATTTCATGCATGTTGTGTCATCAGCAGGGACCCTTTCATTCCTCCTCCTGTTGCTCTCATCGTGGCCTTGTGCAGCTTGGGTAGAGCACGCATTTCAGGGTTCAATTCCTGGCACCGTGGGGCTCTCCTTGGCATTCCAGATGGGGAGACCTGTGACTGGTGAGCTTCTCTGGCTCTTGCTTGTCTGCGGAAGGCCTCAACTCACCTGCAGCCCTGCACTATGGCTGTGCTTGCTGCGGGATTCTTGCTCGGCAGTTCTTTTTTCTTTGAGTCCTTTTAATATAAATCGTTGTACTTTCTTAGTTGACAAGATTTCTGCTTAGAAATGCAGTGCTGTGACATGTGGGCTTCCTGAAATGCGATGAATTTCTTGTCTTGCTGCTTTCGAAATTCTCTCATTCTTTTAATGATTTGTTTTACTGTGTCTCAGTAAAGATCACTGTATTTAATCAGTTGGAGTCTTTAGGCTTCAAGACTCTGCATGTTCACAGCCTCTCTGGGTTTGGAAAGTTACTGGTTATTGCTTATATAAACTTTCCTCATCTTCCTACTTCTGGTGTTTGTATTTTTTTTTTTCTCACTTCATGATGGTTTCGCATAATTCCCATAACGTCTCTTCAGTTTTTACTTATTTTTTTTATTCTTCCCTTTGAGTAATTTCAAACAACCTATCTCTGTGCCTCCTGTCCATCCGTCACTCCCTCCACTTCTCCCTCCCTCCCTCCCTCTCTCCCTCCCTTCACACCTCCCTTACTATCCTGGGGTTGACTCCAGGGCCTTTGCTCTGAGCTGCATCCCCAGCCCTTTACTTTTTATTTTGAGGCAGGGTTTCTTCCCTTAGTCACTAAGTTGCCCAGATGGGGCTTGAACTTGTGAGTCTCCCATGTCAGCCTCCCAAGGTGTGAAGATTACAGGTGTACACTCCTGCCCCTGGCTATTATTTCTTTCTTCACAGTGATCAAGAGTGCTATTCATGTATTTTCAGTTCAGTTATTGTGTT